>NW_022681457.1:109644908-109708053 GCF_009764315.1 Trachypithecus francoisi
CACTTTATGTTTAACTTTTTTTTTTTTGTTAAACCTTTTGAGGAACTCACACACTGTTCACTAACTTCAGTAGCTATGCCATTTTACATTCCCAACAGTAATATATGAGAATTCCATATTCTCTATAACTTTCCAAACATGTATTGCCTTTATTTTTTCCCTACGTCACAGTAGTGGGTGTGAAGTGGTATCTCATTTTGGTTTAAATTTACATTTTCCTAATGATGAAAAGCACTGAACATCTTAGCATGTGCTTCCTGGCCATTTGTGTGTTTCCTTAGAGAAACCTCTACTCACAGCTTTTTTCCCACTGTTCAGTTTGGTTGTTTGTCATTTTTTGCTCAGTTATATGAATTCTTTATATACTCTAGGTACTAGACCTGTGTCAAATATACAATTTGGAAATAGTTCTCCCATTATGTGGATTATCTTTTCACTTCCTTGACAGTGTCCTTTGAAGCATATCAGTTTTTATTTTCATGAAGTCCATTTCTCCATCTATTTTTGGATTGTTTGTGCCTACTTAAAAAATGTCTAATCCAAAGTCACAAAGATTTGTACCTGTTTTCTTCAAGACATCGTTTTTTGAAGGAGAACTTTCCTGGGTTGTAGAGGAGGGTGGACTTGGTTTATTTATGCCTCCTGTCCATTACCCATGTTTCTGCTGATTGTTATTCATAGGCTCACCACCCCTCCATGGAGCATCCACGGCCTGTAACAGAGCTCTGGGGACTGATATCCTTCCACTGACTTTGGCGATGGTGAGAGCCCTCGTCATGTGGTTCAGCTTGGCCTTAACCCGACCCAGTTGCGCATATTCCTCAGGCCCTTTAGAGTTGAAGCTGAGAGCCTCTCTGAGAACGCTTGCCAGCCCATGCTGTTCTAAGGCTGGAGCAAACTTCCTCTGTCTATTCCAGACAGAGGAGATTGCAGGGGTTGGACTCAGTCAAGACATCTCTGGTGTTAGAAAGTAGACCTGTTTCAGGGTTTGGGGAAGATTGTTCAATATGAACTAGGTCCTCTCTAATTATTTTTACTGTATGTGCGACTTCTTTCCAGAAACAAAGGAATAATATTTATCCTAGAACATTCTGTCTATTCTGTCAATTGTTGTTTGTCTACAATTTTCACTTGGAAAAAGAGAGTTCAGTGTAAATATATTCTTAATTAATTATGGTTCATGTCTGCTGCCATGCGATCATATTTAAATCTATGAACTAGCCTGTTACTTAGGTATTATCCTGTTCCTGATGAGAAAACAAACTCAGAAAGATTGGAAAATTTCCCTAGGTCACAAAACTAGTGGGGAGAGGAACAAGAATTAGAAACCAGTTCCTTTTGGCCTTCAAAGCTAATCTTGTACCATTAGATCAAACTGATTTACATACCTTTGCTGGAATTCGTCTCAGAGTTTGTGGTTCTCACTTGATTTTCCCAAGGAAACAGTGTGCCACTTTAATATCAGGTCAAACTTTGAAATTTAAAACTCTTTTGTATGACACTTTTTAAAATCTTTGTTCTATTCCATTGCTTTTGGTTTCTTCTCAATGGATCCCTCTTATTTCTAGGCTCAATATTTGTTACCTATTTTCTGTCAGTTTTCAATTTTTGAGTGTTTGTATCTCTCTCTTTGTTGTATGCTAACAGTTCTTCACTGAGGTATAATTTGCATAGAGTATACTGCAAAAAACCTAAAAGTACAGCTTAATACATTTTAATATAATTGTACATTGTATAATAACACCCAGTTAAAGACAGAGAACATTTTCCTCCATGCCACAAAGTTCTGACGTGGTCCTTGCCAGTCAATACTCATCCCCCAAACGAAGAATATATTCTGAATGTTGTCACTGCCTTAGTCTCTTTGTGCTGCTAGAAAGGAATACCAGAGGCTGGGTAATTTATAAAGAAAAGAGGTGCATTTGTTCATAGTTCTGCAGGCTGCACAAGAAGCATGGCACCCGCATCTGCTCCTCATGAGGGCCTGAGGCTGCTTCCACTTGCAGCAGCAGGTGGAAAGGAACCAGAGTGTGCAGAGATCATATGGTGAGAGAGGAAGCAAAAGACAGCAAGTAAAGGTGAGAGGCACTTTTTAATAACCAGCTCCTACAGGAACTAAGAGAGTGAGAATTCACTCACTACCTTCTCCCAGGGCGGGGATTAATCTATTCATGAGAGATCCACTCCCATGATCCAAACACCTACCATTAACCCCCAACTCCAACACTGGGGACCACATTTAAACATGTGATTTGGAGGGGACCAATATTTAAACTAGAGCAGTCACCATAGATTAATTTTGCTTGATCATGTGCATCATAAAAATGGAATCATTTTGGCTGGGCCTGGTGCCTCATGCCTGTAATCCCAAGACTTTTGCAAGACTGAGGTGGGCAGATCACCTGAGGTCAGGAGTTCAAGACCAGCCTGGCCAACATGGTAAAACCCTGTCTCTACTGAAAATACAAAAATTAGCCAGGCATGCTAGCAGGTGCCTGCAATCACAGCTACTTGGGAGGCTGAGGCAGGGAACATTTCTTGAACCCGGGAGTCAGAGGCCGAGATCGTGCCACTGCACTCCAGCCTGGGTGACAGAGTGAGACTCCATCTCAAAAAAATAAACAAATGGAATCATTTAGTACATTCTCTTGTTTTCACTTCTCCTACTCAGGTGGTTATATATGACACTAATTTCTTTGTGTTTTTCCCTTGTGTCATTTTGTTTTGGCCAAGTAATATCCTATTGATTGTATGATTATCACACAATTTGATATCCATTTTTCTGATGGGAGACAGGTTTAGTTGTTGGCTACTGTGTATAAGTAACTATGAATATTCACATACAATTATTTCTGTGAAGATACATACTTATTTTCCTGGGATTCTATAGCTGGAGATGGAGTTGCTTGGTGAATGGGAAGAAAATGGACCCAGAGTTTTGCAAAGTAAACTGTATTACTTTACATTTCTATGAAAGATGTAGGCCATTTCCAGTTGCTCTACATTCCCACACACTTAATATTTTCGGTCTTTTAAATTATAGCCATTCTACCAGGTGCGTAGTGCTATCCTATTTCGGTTTTCTCATGCCTAATGTTCAGTTAGACATCTTCTTGTGGGAAATATCTTCTCAGATTTTTATGTTCATTGATATACTGGGGTGTTTGTCATTTTCTTTGTAATCTAAAGGAGTTCTTTATATATTTTGAATGCGTCCATTCATACATACATATTTTTTGCTATATTATATAGCAAATAATTATTTGCTCTTCCTGGTCTACAGATAGCTTTTAAGTTGTTAAACAACATAATAAGGCCGGGCGCGGTGGCTCAAGCCTGTAATCCCAGCACTTTGGGAGGCCGAGACGGGCGGATCACGAGGTCAGGAGATCAAGACCATACTGGCTAACACTGTGAAACCCCGTCTCTACTAAAAAATACAAAAAACTAGCCGGGCCAGGTGGCGGGTGCCTGTAGTCCCAGCTACTCGGGAGGCTGAGGCAGGAGAATGGCGTCAACCCGGGAGGCGGAGCTTGCAGTGAGCTGAGATCCGGCCACTGCACTCCAGCCCGGGCGACAGAGCGAGACTCCGTCTCAAAAAAAAAAAAAAAAAAAAAAAAAAACATAATAAGCAGAAAGTTTTTAAAAATGCAGTGCAATTCGATGGATTTCTTATTGTGATGAGTGTTACAGTATCTAGTCTAAGAAATTATTTTCCCATTTTCCTTTACAAGGTTTCTAATTTTAACTTTCACATGTTAATTTCAAAGTATGATAGAGAGTCGTTGTTAATATTAAATTTTTCAAACAACAAATATTATTTCAATCAAAATCATTTTACTTAAAAGTCTTTCATTTCCCCGGTGAAGGGCATTGGTGCCTTTGTTTTTAAAACATTTAGAAGTGGCGGTGCGAGCATGTTCTCACTCACGGGTGGGAACTGAACAATGAGAACACTTGGACACAGCGCGGGGAACATCACACACCAGGGCCTGTCCTGGTGGGGGTGCTGGGGGAGGGAAAGCATTAGGAGAAATACCTAATGTAAATGACGAGTTAACGGGTGCAGAAAACCAACACGACAAATATACACCTATGTAACAAACCTGCACGACAACCTACAACACATGTACCCTAGAACTTAAAGTATAGTATGTATTTTATATATATATATATATATATGTACGACGGTGCGAGGGCCGCTGCACAGCTAGCAGAGCCATAGTGAGGAGGGCAGCGCCTGCCCCCAGCTCTCCGCCTCCCCTGCCCGCCAGGCCAGGCGGCCCCAGCACCAGCGACCAGAGGAGCCCCAGCAGCAGCACAACGGCCAGGCGGATGCCTCTATCCACAGCCTCGTGGTGGACCGGACCTGTTAGGACGCGACCATCGTGGGCAACAAGGACTCACCCTCCATCTGGGCCACCATCCCAGGGAAAACCTTCGTGAACATCACGCCAGCTGAGGTTGGTGTCCTGGTTGGTAAAGACTGGTCAAGCTTTTTTGTGAATGGGCTGACACTGGGGGCTAGAAATGTACTGTGGTCCCGGACTGACGGCTGCAGGATGGGGAACTGATCGTGGATCTTAAAACCAAGAGCATCGGTGGAGCCCCCACCTTCAACGTCACTGGCACCATGACTGCCAAGACGCTAGGCGCCTGCTCATGGGCAAAGTAGGTGTCCAGGCAGTTTCATCAACAATAAATGTTATGAAATGGTCTCCCTCCTTCAGCGTTCCCAGTACTGACCTCCTTTGTTCCTTCCCCTCAACCTCTCCCCATAGTTTGCCCCCCTTTCCTTCTCATACACACATGCACCATTTTAATTTTGGGGGCCATTACCCCACACCCCTTATTGCTGCCAAAACCACATGGGCTGGGGACCAGGGATAGATGGACAGACACCTTCCCCTACTCATACCCCTCCTGTGTGTGTTTGGAAAATTTTTTTGTTTTGAGGGTTTTTTATGAATAAGAAAGATTCTACTAATAAATAAAATAATTGTTCATATGTGGGCGTACTGTTTGAATCTGTATTCTTTTACTTTGCTATATTTATGAATACTTACACCAGTACGACCGTTTTTAAATTACTGTAGCTTTAAAATCAGGTTTGAAGTCTAGCAGAGTAAGTCCTCCAACTTATTGCTTCTTCAAGACCGACTTGCCTATTCTAGGTTCTTTGATTTTCAAATACATTTTGAAATTAGCTTTTACATTTCTCTAAAATCTCCTACTAGAAATATTAATCAGAATTGTGTTGATGTAATATGCTAACAACATGGAATCTTCCAGTCAATGAATATGATATATATTTCTCTATTTAGTCTTCTTTCATTTTTCTCACCAATTGCTTTTAGGGGCCTTGTACCTGCTTCATTGCATGTATTCTTAAGCATGTAATGATTACAGCTATTAATCTCTATTATGTCTTGTTGCATTTCATTTTCTTTTTCTTTTTTTTTTTGAGATGGAGTCTCGCTCTGTCGCCCAGGCTGGAGTGCAGTGGCTGGATCTCAGCTCACTGCAAGCTCCGCCTCCCAGGTTTAGGCCATTCTCCTGCCTCAGCCTCCCAAGTTGCTGGGACTACAGGCACCTGCCACCTCGGCCAGCTAGTTTTTTGTATTTTTTAGTAGAGACAGGGTTTCACCGTGTTAGCCAGGATAGTCTCAATCTCCTGATCTCGTGATCCGCCCGTCTCAGTCTCCCAAAGTGCTGGGATTACAGGCTTGAGCCACTGCGCCCGGCGCATTTCATTTTCTAATTGCTAATGGCTAGTATGGAGAAATTAAGATGATGAAATCAACGTTATGAAGTTATAATTTAGGTACAACAGATTGCATCACTTTAAAATGTGCAATGTGTAATTCAATGCATGTTTACAAATGTATACACTAATGGAACTACTGCCACAACCAAAATAAAGGAATTTCCCTATGCCCCAAAATTTCTTGTACCCCTATGCAGCTCATTGGTCTTTCTACCCTCAGCCCTAAGGAGCCGCTGCCACTTCAGGTCCATTTTCTTTTTAACCATTTTCTTTTCTTTTTTTTTTTTTTTTGAGACGGAGTCTCGCTCTGTCGCCCGGGCTGGAGTGCAGTGGCTGGATCTCAGCTCACTGCAAGCTCCGCCTCCCAGGTTTACGCCATTCTCCTGCCTCAGCCTCCCGAGTAGCTGGGACTACAGGCGTCCGCCACCTCGCCCGGCTAGCTTTTTGTATTTTTTGGTAGAGACGGGGTTTCACCGTGTTAGCCAGGATGGTCTCGATCTCCTGACCTCGTGATCCGCCCGTCTCGGCCTCCCAAAGTGCTGGGATTACAGGCTTGAGTCACCGCGCCCGGCCGATTTTCTTTTTAACCATTTTCTATAAATTAAATTATACCTGTGTTCTTTTGTGTCTGCCTTCTTTCATGCACCAACATAATTTTAAAATCCACCCATATGAGTATTTGCATCAACAGTTAATGCCTTGTAATTGCTGAGTAGTATTCCTTTGTGTGGCTATACCATGTTTGTGTATACTTTCACCTGTTATTGGACATTTCTATCATTCCACGTTTGGGCTAGTATGAAGAAACTACCATGAGCATCTACACATGGCAGGCCAGGTCTCACTACCACAGGACTCCTAACAACTGTTTCAGTATCGACTGAGTGGTTCAGTCAAATATTGAGGAAAAAAAAAAAAAAAAAAGGCCAGTGCCCTTATACAAAGGCTGGAATGTAACAAAAGCCCACCAAGAGTTTTGCCTAGGATTTTCCTGGGCCTTAAAGCATGACAAAAAACAAAGGCATTCTTAACAGGAGTCATTTAGTATTAAACAAGTTTTATTGGGGGTCTGAAGAAACTCCCCAGGCCTCCACAAATAAGTTTATTGGAGGTCTGAACGAACTCCCCAAACCTCTGTGATTTAGCAAAAGACAAGATAAGGGTCCCCAGCACCTAGACCCATTTAGATTAAGTGAATTTACTGAGGCTCCAGAGGAAGGTCTTCAGGACTCAGACCTTAGTTCTAGATTAAAAGAAGTTAATCACGTATATATTTAGATGAATGCACACTTCCATATACACATATAGCTTAGAAGGTACATAAGCTCAGGAAAACTTTGTAATTTTAAGTTGATCTGGTGATAATTTCCAGGCCTTTTCCCTGTAACCAGTTGGAGAAGTAAAAACTCTTCCTCCCCAGTTCATCTGCATCTCCTTGCTGGGCCACGAGACATAGCAGCCCGTCCCTCAGTTTAGTCTGGAAACACACACAGATCGTTGTGCAGACACAGTATGTAAATTCCTAGGAATGGAAGGACTGTCCATCTGACTTGTATATGTTTAACCTTTAAGAAACTGTTAGACTTTCAAAGGAGTCATACCATCTTTCATTCCTACAAGTATTAAGACTTCCAAGTGCTTTATATCCTCACCAACATGTGCTATTTTCAGCCTTTTAAATTTTAGCCATTCTCATGGATATGTACTGGTATCTCATTGTTGTATTGATTGATCTCCCTGATGACGAAACAGCAGAACATCTTTTCCTATGCTAATTGATCATTCATGTATCTTCTTTTCTGAAGTATCTATTCAAGTCTTTAGAGAAATTGTTTCATTGTGCTGTTTATCAGACTGCTATATACATATACATACATATATACATACTCTAAAAAAGCCCTTTGTTGGAGATAAATATTGTGGTTTCCTTTTATTTCTCTTAATGTTCCCTATTTGGAGATAATGATAGATAATCTTCAAAAAGATATATGTATGTGGGGGGGGGTGTATACATACATAGGTCCTAAGAATCATTAATTAGACATATATATATCTATTTCTGGATTCTCTCTTCCCTTCCACTGATATATATTCTATTTTTTTCAACAAAACACATGATTTTCATAGCTGCAGAGTAATTCTGGAAATAGGTAGTGAATTCGTTCACCATTATTCTCTTATAATATTGCTCCTTTATTATTCTTGATCATTGACATTACCATATAAATAGTAGAATCAACTTATAATTTTCTACCACAATGTTGCTTGGAATTTTTATTAGAATTTCATTGGATCTGGAAATCAATTGATGAAAAACGGACTTTTTAAACATAACTCTTCAGATCCATGACAAGGTTTATCTCCCCACTAATTTTGTTCTTTCATAATTTCTTAAAGCAATTTTTTTGTAGTTTTTGGTGTACTGGTCTTAGATAAATTTTGTTGACTTTCTTTCCTTCTTCTGTGTCTCCCTCCCTCTCTCTCTTTTTTTTTTTTTTTTTAGAGACACAGTCTTGCTCTGTTACCCAGGTTGGAGTGCAGGGATGTGACCTCGTCTCACTGCAATCTCTGCCTCCCAGGTTCAAGTGATCCTCCTGCCTCTGCCTCCCCAGTAGCTGGGGCTACAGGCACATGCCACCACACCCAGCTAATTTTTTGTAGTTTTAGTAGAGACTGGGTTTCACCATGTTACCCATGATGGTCTCAATCTCTTGACCTCATGATCTGCCCATCTCAGCCTCCCAAAGTGCTAAGATTACAGGTGTGAGCCACTGTACCCAGCCTGTCGAATTTATTTATAAGCATGACATGTATTTAGATGTTACTTTAAATGAAATTGTATTTTTATTTCATTTTCCAAATATTCATTGCTAATATATAGAAATACACAAGACTACTTACACTGAGCTTATATTCTGTAACATTATCAAACTCACTAATTACTTTTGGTAGATTTTTTTAGATTTCTAGGATTATTAACATACGCAGCCATTATCTGTGAAAAAAGACAGCTTCAATACTTTCTTTTCAATCTTTTCAATACTTTTATTTATTTATTTTTCTTACTTTATTGCATGGATTTAGATCTCTACTATAATGCTGAATTGAAAGAGTACCAACAGATATTCTACTTTTTTCCCTTGTTTAATAGAAAAGCATTCAATCTTACGCCATTTAATATGTTACCTGTGAGTTTTTGTCAAACCCGTTCTTAATGGGGTTGGAAGTGTTGCCTTCTGTTCTTATCATGCTGAGAGTTTTCTGGGGTTTGTTTTCATAAATCATGAAAAAAGTTTTCAATTTTGCCAAACACTTTTACTGTGTATAATAAGGTTACCATATGGTTTTTCTCTTTTACCCTGATAATATATAAAATTATATTTTTTTAATATAAAAAAGATTTCTTGAATCAAGCTAGGACGGTTTTTTAAATTACAAACTTTTAACAAATATATTGAAATATAACTTACATTCAATTGAGATGCATTAAAGTACATAAGCATTAAAGTGTATACTTAAAGTGTATAATTTTTAAGAGCTTGAGCACAGTATACACAAGTCAAAGAGGAAGAACAGAAAATACAAGGATGGCTCAGCATATGTGGTTTATCCTGGCGAATGTTCTATGTGAGTTTGAGAAGAGGTATTTGTTAGCTGTTCTTAGATGTATTTTGCTTAAATGTCGACTTGGCTAACTGGTGTCACTGATTGTGTGAATTAATTTTGTTCTAGTGGGCACGAAAATTACTGTCTGATCACTTTGGACTTATGTGGACTTGGTTTATGTTTTATTAAAATGAATTCATGGAAAGCCCACAGCATTTCCCAAGACCCTCTAATTTGGCAATCATCAATTCAGCGCTTTGTGGATTTTGTCAGGGTTTGGTTTTAGGCTTTACTAGGGCTGGTCTAGAATAGGCCTTACTGTAAAGTGTGACACTTATTCCTAAAGCACAGTCATTCTAGTGTCTCAGTTGGATACCCGGGTGCTAATGAGGTGTGCGTGAGTTCTTCCCACCCTGGATGGCACAAACTCCATCATCCATTCCCCAACCCTCCTCCACCTCAAGTACCTCTGGTCCAAACTCAATTTGATAGCAGTCACCCCTCTGTTAAATCTGTTTGTCTTTTCCTTGCGCAGGTACAGTCCCATCCTTGATAAGTATGCACATGGAACCCCTCATGGACTTCGACAGCTGCCCCTCTGAACAGCTGTCTCCTCATTGCTGCCCTGCCCCACAGACTGCAGTTGCTTCAGTGGACTGGAACTCTGATCTCTGCCTTCTCACTCAGTGGGGCTGTCCTGCTCTGAGTAGACTCTAGCCCATGATGCAGCTGCTGAAAAATTCTCCCTAAAGAACTAGGAAATCTTGGGGCTTCCCCCTTAAGTTTCCTGTTGTACTGCCTGTTGTCCACTGTCTGAAAATAATTTTATGGTTGTTTACGGAGGCAGGATTAGTCTGATATGATTTATTCTAACAGGAACAAGCAGAAATCTGTTATACTCTTTTAATTACTGTGTCTTTATAATATTATGGTAGAATCGTAAGATGACCATGAGTGATCTTTGTTCTCATATAATCACTTCTTCCTGAGTGTAGACAAAAGCCAGTGATGAGATATCACTCCTGGGATTGTTACAATTTATGGCAAAAACAAGTTAGCAGATGTAATCAAGATCTCAGATCAGTCAAATTTAATACAGAGAGATGATCTTATGAGCTTGACCTAATGAAGGTGAGTTCCTTGGAGGGACTGAGGTCTTCCTGGAGAGATGTGAAGTGCAGGAGGGTTTCCATGCAGGGTGATTCTCCTCTTCTGGCTGGAGGAAGCATGTATTGGGAACATGGGAGGCCTCCAGGAACAGCGAGAGGCCCCTGGCTGACAGTCAGCAAGAAAACAGAGATCTCAGTTCTACAGTCACAAGGAACTGAACTCAGCTGACAACCTGAGGAAACCACAGAGCAAGTTCTTCCCCAGAAACTCCAGAAAGAAACCCAGCCTAATTTCAGCCTGTGAGGCCCTGAGAAGAAGACCCAGCTAATCCAGGCCTCAACTTCTCATCTGTGGATACTGCAAGAAAATAAATCATTCTTAATTTAAGCCTCTAAAAGCTAGCCGTAATTTAGCATGCAGCAATAGAAAATTAATACAAACAAAATGGAGAAGACATTGGAGTGGGGACAAAAATGAAACAGTGGGAGAGGGATGCCTGTATGCTGATATGGTTGATGCCTGTACGGTTTAATTGGGTCTACCATTCCTCATCTAATTAGCTTTGGTCTATTAAGGTGCATAGCTACACACAAATATTGGTACTGGGTTGAATCCAGAGGAGTAAGATATTGCATTCTTCAGAGTAGACCAGAACACTCTGAATTTGGGGTCACTGGATCATAAGTCATATAGCAGGTCCCTCTGGGAAGGCCTAGAGGAAGATTTATGGGATACAATTGAAACAACATTGAAGGCTTCTTTGTTCCCCAGAGGGACCCGATCTCCTCTCAGTCAAGAAGCTCCAAGTCTCTCAATTGGATGCCAAGTTATAAATTCCCACTATACTGACTCCATCAAGCTTCTGTCCTCAGAACTAGAGTTTATCAATAAAAAAAGGACTCATGGGAGTCTAGGCATTTATTCTCCTATTTTATATAAATCAGTTAATGTGCATGAACAAAACAGACTTTGAAGAAAGAAAGTCACAGCTGCCACAGGAAAACAGCTTTGACATCCTCATCAGTCATCAGGTGTGTTCTGTTGGGAGGACTTGATAGGAGGCTTTCCTCATCATGGGCTAGTACAGACGCAGGGGAAATGTCACCAAGTCCTCAATTCAGAGTGTAGCAGCCGGGGCTGTTGATTCGTTAGGCCTCCTGCTGCTGGAGATGCAAGTAGTGCATTTTCATGGCCACCACAGGTGCCCTTAGGTCAGCATTCTTCAGAGCCAGAATCCAACAAGCCACTGAAGCTCTGAGTATTTCCCTTTCCTCAGTCACCCACATAAATGACTTCAGGTCCTTCAGGGGGAGGCTTGGAGGAAGACTGACAGCATACACTTGCGGCACCATTGAAGGCTTCACTCTTCCTCAAGGGATCCATCCCCCCTCAGTCAAGAAACTCCAGGTATCTCAACTGGATGCCAGATCATAAATTCCCACTATGGTGACTCCATCAGGTCTCTGTCCTCAGAACTAGAGCTTTTCTAATTATTGCAAAAGTTCATTTCTTACTAGATTTCTCATCCATTACATTCCCAGACACCTCACAATGATTAGTAACCACCACATATCCCTACCTCTCAAGGAAATCCTTCCCGCCTTGTCTCTAGATGGCCAAGTCCCATGGCCTGTCCTCTACTCTTCCAGAACCCTGTTCTTCTCACTGACAGCAGCGAGGGCAAATCCATGCAGCATTCTCCCGCCATGACCTCCAGTTTGCAGACGGTAGGTACCACAGGAACTTGACAGTCACGCTACTGTTCCCCTCACCTGTGCATTTCTTAATGCCTTGGTGAGGAGAATGTCTCTCCATCTTCCTTGATGGGAGCTAAAGGAACAAAGGTAAATAATGCTATGGGACCCACTGAGAACTGGGGCTATGGAAGAGTGACCACTGAAGTAACAGACAGATGCAGCTATTGCCAGATACTCAGTGTCAGAGCAGGGAGGGAGAGGGAAGAAATACAGACCTCACCTTCCTCTCACATCCAGGCTCCATCAGGTGCCCCCCATTGCTAAACCTAACTAGAAGTGTGTACGCAGGGGAGCCAAGGATGCATTCTAGAAGGGACAAGCACCAAGTGGCATAAGACAGGATGGAAATGAGTGGAGAGTGGATCTGTGGGAACAGGAGGGGATGTTATGGAGAAACAAAAGGAGAATACTAGCTCATAATGCTAGGTGACACTAACATTCCAAAGTCTGTGCTCATATTCAGAAAAGAAAATCAGCATAAAGTACTAAACCAGGAGTCAAGATACTGTATTTTCAACTGCTGTTCCAACAGCTGTATTATAAAGGGCCAGTTTATGTCATGCCTTTCTAATTAGACCTAAAGTGCCAGGTGGCATTGGGGCTGGCACAGCCTTGCTCAATTATGTGTTGGAGAGTACACAGAGACTGCCAGGCGGAGGGAAGACACAAGAGAACAGAAGAGATGCTCTCAGGGAAGAAGAGACCACATGGCTCCAGAGTCAGGGGCAGCATTAGCCACTGTCGGATGCTCATTTTCCCAGACAGAGCCCACAAGCCTCAGCCATGCTGTACTTTGCAAGACACTTCTTCACCTTTTCAATAAACCTGCCTGAATTGAAGCCGACGGGGGTTTATTTCTCCTTCATCATCAATGAAATTCTTCACCGCAATAATCTCCAATGAATTTTGGGCACAGCAGGCAGGCCCATCCCTGCTTCTGTTCCACTGTGTCCCCTGTAGCTTGAAAAGGAGACGTACTGAACTACCACCAAATGTTCCTCTGGCTCTGATATTCTGTTATTCTGGTTTCTTTCTGGCTACTTTGTTTTTGGAAGCATGCTTCCTAAGGCATCCAGTTGAACAAACTTTGTCTACTGTGTCCAGGCATTCCTGGTGGGATTTCAGATAAGACACTCTTGAGTTGCTGCACTCACAACCACTGAACCAATTCTACGACCATCTGTTTCATGGCCACATGTTTGTTCATTTTATATGTACATAAAGGGAGGGGACAGATAGCAAACTTCCATGTTATAAATTGTATCATCTTAAAAAGGAAACAAGGAAACACTTTGCAATAAAACCATAAGATGCTTTAAATTTAAGCTTAATGCAATCAAGAATGCCCATAAAATTCCTATCTAAAGAATGTTTAGAAAATTGCTGAATAAGGGACATCATCATTTAAAGTGATATGAAGAAACCTTCTCAGCTAAGCATATGGGCTAGGTTAGAAAGATAGAGGACCCATCTCTACCCTGGAAAAACTACTGGTGGCATCTTTCAAAAAGCTCCCTGTGTTTGAGTACGCACCTTCATCCACAGGCTCACATTTGATCCCAACTGGCGGCTGCTTCTTGGCATTAACATTGGATTCCCTACTAGTAAATCTTACCAAGATCTGAGTTTCTGCAGATACGATATTATTTTGTTTGGCCATCCTTGTCTTCAAGGGTAACCAAGAAGGAACAAGGAATTTATTTACCTCCCAAGGGTAAAGGTTTTACCAATGAGACACTTTCTTACTATGACACCAGGGCCCCCATGCCCTGTTCACTTCAGTGCCCTTTGTGCCCTGACAGAAGCTCATGCTGGTCCCAGGATTCCTTATACGATTAACCTCCTTCCTCAATCCCAACTTCATGCTGGTGGTGATGACAGGTGTCCTGTATCCCATGCTCATGTCCCTGAAGTCATCAGCCTGTCTCCAGTTAGAAAAAATTACATGTATATAGACAGGCCTCTTTGGAAGTAGCAAAAGCTTTCTCACCTTCATACATTAAGGGCTGGAATGTACAATAGTATAAACACTTTGGGGAAAATGTCTGGCATCTTCTTACAGAAGTAAACAACTACCTACTCTATGACTCAGTAATTCCTAAGCATTTATCCAAGGGAAATTAAAACATATGTCCAGAAAATGATTTATACAAGAATGTTCATAGCATTTTTATTCATAATAGGAA
Organism: Trachypithecus francoisi; assembly: GCF_009764315.1. Classification (NCBI taxonomy): domain Eukaryota; kingdom Metazoa; phylum Chordata; class Mammalia; order Primates; family Cercopithecidae; genus Trachypithecus; species Trachypithecus francoisi. The sequence continues at coordinate 109,659,335 of NW_022681457.1, forward strand.
AAACTGGAAACATTCAAGCAACTCTCAATACAAGAATGGATCACTAAACTGTGATACGTTCATTCCATGGAAAGCCTAAAGGAACAAACTGTTGACACATAAAACAACAGGGACGAATCTCAAAAACATTTTGAGTGCAATAGGAGCCATACACAAAAGAGTGTGAGAAAAAAGATAAATAATCTTGGTCTCAAGAAATGCAGAGCAGAGAGCCCAGAGGCAAAGACTCACAGGATGGCGGATCAGTCCCAGGCTGTGGATCCTAATTAAGAAACTCCTGCTGGATTTTGCCCAACTCCATTTCCAAACTATTGTGGATCAGTGACTTCTTTATCCCTTCCTTGTTCCCTCATTTGGAACTAGAATCACTGTAGTTATTATTCCACGTCTGTCCCGTCATTTCACATTAGGGGCAGATAAGCTGTTTGTTCAGTTTCACAGGTCGACGGAGGAAAGGGAATTATGTTAAGGATCTGTACTTAATGGACACCCTCAGAAGTCTCATCCACACCTGGTGTGGATGTTTTAAATGGGATTTTAAACTTTTCATCTGATGTGTCTACATGACATTTTTCATGTTGAACTAATGCTTTAATGACACGAGATTGGGAAACCTTAGGGGAGAGGGTGAATGCATTTTGCAGTTGGGGGAATGTGAATACTGCGGTAGATGGAATTTCTGAAATGGTCCCCAAACATGCCACACCCTTGTCTCTAAAGCCTGTTAAGGTGATGAGACACCATTCCTGTGATTATGTTGTTATATGCCAGTTATATGACTTTAAGCTGGTGAGGTTACCTGCATGAACTGGATCTAATCACATCACTCCATACATGACAACTTTCTGGGGCTGGTTGGAGAAGATGAAGTCAGAGAAGGTAGGAGCTTGAGAAAGACTCCATGAGTTATTATTGGTTGATGATGGAAAAGACAGGTAAGGAGGAAAGCAGGTGGCCTCTGGAGTCAGAGTGTCTCCTGGTTGACAGTCAGCAAAGACAAAGGGCCCTCAGTCCCCCACAAACAAGAATAGGAACTCTTCCAATATCCGTATTGAACTTTGAAAAATAGCTTGAGCTCTAGAAAAAAACACAGCCAGCCCATTCCTGGATTTTAGCCTCACATGACTCTGATCAGAGAACCCAGCCACTTCATTCCAGACTTCTGTGGTTTCAAACCACTGGTTTGTGGTAATGTGATAATTGGCAGCAAGAGAAAACTAGTACAGGTGTCTGTCTCTCCTTTTGAATTTCAATTTCAGATACATGGATGCTAACCCCTCTAAGAGAAAAAAAATCAATCAACCAATCAATCAATGAAAAAAAATATTGCCCTCACCTTTATGTGGCTGTTCCAGAGCCCTTGCCACCTGAGGAAGACAATGAGGGGTATTTCAGGCACATGAGGAGTGCGGCTTTACTGTTATCAATCACATTTCTGAAAGAATAAAAACGGTTGAGGTCAGGCTGTGGCTCATGTCTGTAATCCTAGCACTTTGGGAGGCCAAGGCAGGTGGATCACTTGAAGTCAAGAGTTAAGAGCCCAACCTGGCCAACATGGAGAAAGCTTGCCTCTACTAAAAACAAAAAAATTAGCCAGGCATGGTGGCGGGTGCCTGTTATCCCAGCTACTCAGGAGGCTGAGGCAGGAGAATCACTTGAACCCAGGAGGTGGAGGTTGCAGTGAGCTAAGATCACGCCATTGCATTCCAGTCCGAGGAAAAGCACAAAAACTCCATCTCAAAAGTAAATTAATTAATTAATAAAGATGGTTCGTTACTTAACTCCATATATTATTATGTGAAAATGTATCATCTCGATTTTTATAGATTTTTAAAAATTGCTTTTCTTTTGCTCACCAGATAAGGTCTGGTAGCAAATACTGGTCACCAACACAGAAGAACCAATTCAAGGAGAGCCATAAACAGGACTACTATTATGTTTCCCAAAAAAAAATCCCTAGAATGTAATCTCTTCTCTACTTGTCACAAAATGAACACAATAGTCCACTATATAAAGTCCCAAACACATGAAAATATAAATAGAATGAAGTCTGCTTTCCAAATACTCATTGTATTCAGACCAGTCATGGGGACCAGGGATTAGAAAATGACTACAAAGAGGTTCAAGGGAATTTGGGGAAGTGACAAAATGTGCCGAAGTAGAAACTCTGCTGATTGCTGCACAATTCCATAAATCAGCTGAAATCATTGAGTCATATGTTGACAATGGGTGACTTATATAACAAGTAATTCTTTAAACGAACTTTTGGGTTTCTAGTCCAACATGGAAAGAGCTAGGGAGTCATCACTCATCCTCACAGGTAGCAAAAGGCTGAAGGAACTGAAAGTCAACCCTTCTAGGGTGGATCAGAGAATTGAAGTCACAGGGAAAACTGCCACCCTAAAAATGAGGAAGACAGGCGAACACACAAGGAGTCAGAGCTCACAGGAAGAGAAGCTACTGGGGACAGCAAGTGGGAGAAGAACTTAAATGGTATTGACAGATCACTAGAAGCTAAGGGTGCCTGGTTAGTGCATCAAAAACTCCTTGAGAAGCAGACTAAGGGGGAATCTCACATATTTCCAAGTTTTACTACAATGATCTCAACCGTCTCAAGATGAAGTTCTGAAAACCCCCTGAGGTTTGGCACTACCAACTTCAGGACTTACATTAAGCTACAGTAACCCAAATAGTGTGAAGTTGGTGAAAAGAGAAAACACACACACAAATAGATCCATGGAAAAGAATATAGAGCCCAGAAACAGGCCTACCTACAGTCCATTGATTTTCCATGAAGGTTTAGAGACAACTTAAAGCAGGGAAGTTACCCTTTCCAACTAGTGGTGCTACAACAGCTGGAAAACCACGTGAAAAAAAATATAAATAAATCTGGGTATGCCTGTTATACCCTTTATAAAATAAATATTACATGTAAATGTAAGGTACAAAACCATAAGAATCCTAGGAAATACTGCAAGTCAACCCTTCTAGGGTGGACCAGAGAATTGAGGTCACAGGGAAAACTGCCACCCTAAAAATGAGAATGACAGGCGAACACACAAGGAGTCAGAGCTCACAGGAAGAGAAGCTACTGGGGACAACAAGTGGGAGAAGAACTTAAATGGTATTGACAGATCACTAGAAGCTGAGGGTGGCCTGGTTAGGGCATCAAAAACTCCTTGTGGCCGGGCGCGGTGGCTCAAGCCTGTAATCCCAGCACTTTGGGAGGCCGAGGCAGGCGGATCACGAAGTCAGGAGATCGAGACCATCCTGGCTAACACGTTGAAACCCCGTCTCTGGCCGGGCGCGGTGGCTCAAGCCTGTAATCCCAGCACTTTGGGAGGCCGAGATGGGCGGATCACGAGGTCAGGAGATCGAGACCATCCTGGCTAACACGGTGAAACCCCGTCTCTACTAAAAAATACAAAAAACTAGCCGGGCGAGGTGGCGGGCGCCTGTAGTCCCAGCTACTTGGGAGGCTGAGGCAGGAGAATGGCGTAAACCCGGGAGGCAGAGCATGCAGTGAGCTGAGATCGCGCCACTGCACTCCAGCCTGGGTGACAGAGCAAGACTCCGTCTCAAAAAAAAAAAAAAAAAAAGAAACCCCGTCTCTACTAAAAAATACAAAAAAACTAGCCAGGCGAGGTGGCGGGCGCCTGTAGTCCCAGCTACTTGGGAGGCTGAGGCAGGAGAATGCTGTAAACCCGGAAGGCGGAGCGTGCAGTGAGCCGAGATCTGGCCACTGCACTCCAGCCTGGGTGACAGAGTGAGACTCCGTCTCAAAAAAAAAAAAATTGATTAATTTTTTTTTAATTAGGTTGCAGCAACCCCATATCAAGGTTTTGGTGGCATCCTGTTATTGTGTGGTTAGTACTTGGCATTGAAGTGCACCAACCTGGAGTCAGAGCAGTTGGAGATTTCCATGCCTGTGCCATTTACCTCAAATCCTGGGGTGCCCCGGAAAACAGCAGATCAGTTAGGGAGAAGCAGCCTCAGCAATCTAGATAGTGCAAGTTTGTGGTAAGGACAGGTACAAACCATCTGGGTGGGCAGACCTTGGTGAAGACTAGAAACCACTGAGACTCAGCAGCTGCCCCAGTGGAACCCACAAATCAAAGGAGGGACTGGGAGGAGCTAAGGGCTACTGGACGAGCTCCCCGCCTGCAAGACAGAAGCAGCTCCAGAGATTCTGGTAAATAATGTGGATTTCAATACAGTGTGATCTACTCAAAAAAGTAGGGAGAACAAAAAGGAAAGAAAAAGAGAGAGCATGAGAGAGAAAGAAAAAGAAAAGAAGAAATAAAGAAAGGAAAGAAGGGAGGGAGGGAAGGAGGAAGGAGGGACGAAGGGACGGAGGGCGGGAGGGAAAGAATAAAGAGAGACAGAGAGAGAGTTGGAGGGAAGTAGGGAAGAAGGAAGGGAGGGAGGGAGGAGGAGAGAGGGAGAGAGGAAGAGAGTGAGAGAGGAAGAAAGGGAGGGAGGAAGAAAGGGAGGGAGGGAGGAAGAAAGGGAGGGAGGGAGGAAGAAAGGGAGGGAGGGAGGGAGGAAGAAAGGGAGGGAGGGAGGGAGGGAGAAGAAAGGGAGAGAGGAGAGGAAGAAAGGGAGGGAGGGAGGAAGAAAGGGAGGGAGGGAGGAAGAAAGGGAGGGAGGGAGGAAGAAAGGGAGGGAGGGAGGAAGAAGGGAGGGAGGGAACAAATTTACACGAAGATGAGAACATTGGGGAACGTACACCACCAATATTTTCCATTAACAGGAACACGCTAACTGGTGATTAGAGAAAGACGCACGACCGTAAAACCATACATTGTTTCCATGGGGTACAACCCCTTCCTCCTCCTCTGAAACACATTCTGTCTCTCGCCCACTGTTGCCAGAGACTCCAGAATCTACCTGGCTGCATTTGGGGGCCTCAGCCCCTGGGTCTGATGTCATCCATTTGCCTTTCTCACTGGACTTCTCTCCTTGCACTGGTTCCCACTCCCCCAGGATCTGGTGAGTGGCCACGTGAGAAGGACACAAACAGGCCATGCCCCTTTCTTTCTCCCCCTCAATGCCTGCAGTCGTGGGTTCCGTGGCGTAGTGACCAGAGATTTATTCATTATGGGGCTTCTAGCCAAGAGCAGGGCCTGCTACCTAATAGTCACCCCATGAAAGCTCAGGGAAAGAAGGCATCCACCACAAGGTCCTGGGGAGCCAAGAATTCCACTGTGGCCCATAATTCTATACATGTCTACAGGATTCTGGAAGGGGAGATGGGACAGGCCTTCAAAAGTGGCCACTCTCTTAACCCATTAGACTGTCAACTGAGCCATGTTTCCCCATCCTGGACACATCTAGAGGGCACTGCCTAAAACCAGACACATCTCCCCATCCAGGAGAGAGTAGCAGCCTGAGCCTGGGGGATGCAGGGGGACAGACAGGGAGAGGGTGAGCCACAAAAGCTGAAGAGGAGAAAGCAGGTGAAAGGGGACAGCAGGGTGGAAACAGACAGAAATGGGGGCAGAGAATGGCAGTGAGAGGGGAAGAGCGAGGAGAGGGATGCAGATCTCGCTACTCAGAAGTCCTGGAGGGAACACTGTCCTTTCCTGAAGTAAAATCACTTCCACCTGACCACGGCACTGCAGGTCGTGGGCAGCACACGCTGTGAATATTTGTTCATTCATTTAACAAATACTTATCTCATATCTGTTTCATGCCAGGCAAGGCCCTGTGATATTTAGGGACTTTGGCATCTTCCCTTCACATCTGAGTCATCATAGAAAGAGGACTCTGTGACCCCATCGAGCCGGCAATGCCTTGGGATTTTCACCTGTTGGATCTGGCAGCTCTTCATGTCGGCCCACACCCTGTGAGGCTGCTCTTGGTGCACCGAATGGGGAAGTTTCTGCATCGGTGCCTCGGAGAGTCCACCGGAAGCGCTGGACAGTGGGAGTCGGTGGCACCTCAGCGTGGAGGCCAAGAGCACACAGCACTGAAGCTCCAGACACCGTCAGGAGGACAGGAAGGGACAATCAGCTGGTGAGAGCCTGGGTCACCAGGAACCTTCGCCTGGGTCGAAACAGGATTTGCCTTCAGATTGCCTGTGAGATAAAAGAGAGAAATCAAGGTTAACATTGAGATTTGGGGCTTTGGTAACTTGAAGGATGGAGCTGCCATTTACGGAGACTGGGAAGACCCAGGAAAGAGCAGCTTGAAAGGTGGTGGGGAACTCGAGTTGGTTGAGTTTCTGTCATATGTAATCAACAGTCCTGACCAGCCTGGGCAACATAGTAAGACCCCATCTCTGAAAATGAAAACTGAAATATTAGCCGAGCATGGTGGTGCACACTTGGAGTCTCAGCTACTTGGGGGGCTGAGGCAGGAGGATTCCTTGAGCCTTCAGTTAGAGGTTAGTGAGCTATGATGGCACCACTGCACTCCAGCCTGGGGGGAAAAAAATAAAGAGTCCTGACTAAATACTTGAGTAGCCAGGGAAGTTTTCATAAAGTAAGTAATATTTGCGGCACATCTTAGTGAACGAGAATTCCATTATTTCTGTTGGGGAATTAAGAGAGTGTGGGTGTAGTTAGTTAATGTTTACTGAACTATCTTTGGAATCTCATCTACTGCCCTATCTGTACACATATATACTATATGCTGTCTCGCTGAGCTTTCGCTAGGTTATGCTACAGTAACAGAAGCCCCAAAATCTTAGCAGCTACACATACAAAGGTTTATTTTTCATTGATATTTCCTTTATGGCAGGTGACTGTGACTCTGCTCTATACAAGCTATTTTATTTGTTAGATGGTGAAAACTGTTATACTTGAGATTGCTGAATATGGTATTAGTATGTTCATTCATTCATTCATTTAACAAATATTGATTCAGTATCTCTTTCATGCCAGGCAAGGTCAAGTACTGAGAATACAGTGGTGAATAAAAGAGACAAAATCTCTAATTTCCAGGAGCTAATATTGACAATAAGATTAAACACAAACAAAATCATAACAACAATGAATATTAAATTCATAAATAATAGCTGTAAGACATTTTAGTAAATCTTTTAAATTAGAAAAATATAAAAATTATTACAACTAAAATGGCCAGGTGGTGATGGCTCATGCCTGTAATCCCAACACTTCGGGATGCCAAGGTGGGAGGATCATTTGACCCCAGGAATTGGAAACCAGTCTGGGCGCTACAGGAAAACCCTGTCTACAAAGAAATAGAAAATTAGCCAGGCATAGTGGTGCATTCCTGTAGACCCAGCTACGAAGGAGGCTGAGGTGGGAGGACTGTTTGAGCCTGAGAGGTCAAGGCTGTAGACAGCCATGATCACACCACTGCACTCCAGCCCGGGTGACAGAGCGATACACTGTCTCAAGAAAAAAAAAATACATATATTCGATGTGTCCTCAAACTATATGTAGAATACTATTATTTACATCACATCATGTGAGCCCTTTCAATGGCTGAACACTTATTTCAGTGCAATCCATACAGCGTTCCTGGGAACTAAGTATACCTGAGAACAATTCAGTATAAAAGAGTTACTGCCTTGACAGGAAGATGTAAAAATTTTTTAAAAACAAACAAATAAATAAAAGAGTGAAAACTGTAGCTCTGTGAGGCTCAAATAACATCTCATTCAAGTCACAACGAACATCTAGCAATCATTCTGAATACCACATAATTCACTTAATACATTTTGCCTGAACGCCCAACACATCTGAATGACCAACACCCATATGTAGCCAAGAAACAGACAATCATTTTTAAATTATCACCTATGACTCCATCAGCTCTACGCACTTATTTTTTAAATTTTATTCATTTATTTATTATTTTTATTTCTTGTCGAGACGGGATCTCACTATGTTACCCAGGTTGGTCCAGAAACAGAAACAGACCCACACTAATTTCATAAATCAGATGACAATACAGTCATTCGATTTATGAAAAAAAAGTGCCACACGATGCAAGAGGAAAAGGATGGTCTTTTCAATAAATGGTGCTGGATCAAGCAGACACATCCATGTGGCAAATAGTGAATCATAGCCAAGTGGGGTGGCTCACGCCTGTAATCCCAGCACTCTGGGAAGCTGAAGGCGGGCAGATTACTTGAGCCCAAGAGTTCAAGACCAACCTGGGAAACATGTTGAATCCCCATCTCTACAAAAAATACGAAAATTAGCCAGGCATGGTGGCGCACGCCTACAGTCGCAGCTACTCAGGGGGCTGAGGTGGGAGGATCCCTTGAGCCAGGAGGTAGAGGTTGCAGTGAGCTGAGATCCTGCCACCGCACTGTTGCCTGGGCAACAGAGTGAGGCCCTGACTGGAAAAAAAAAAAAAATGCAAAAACTAAAATAAAATTGCTGTAAGGTTAACGCAGAAAAATCTGTTCATACTCTTAGGTTAGGCATTGATTCCTTAAACAGGACACAAAAAGCAGTAACCATAAAGGAAAAGATTGATAAAGTACAATTTCATTAAAATTAAGAATCTCAGGCCGGGTGCAGTGGCTCACACCTGTAATCCCAACACTTTGGGAGGCCGAGGCAGGTGTATCACTTGAACCTAGGAATTCCAGACCAGCCTAGGCAACGTGGCAAAACCCCATCTCTACTAAAAACACAGAAAAGAGCTGAGTGTGGTGATGCTCCCCTGTACGTCCCAGCTACTTGGGGGCTGAGGCAGGAGCATCACGTAAGCCTTAAGAGGTCAAGGTTGCAGTGAGCTGTGATTGTGCCACTGTACTCCAGCCTGGGCAACACAGTGAGAGCCTGTCTCAAAAAAAAAAAAAAAAGTTAGAGTATCTCCATCATGAAAAAACACCATTAAAAGAGTAAAAAGGCAAGCTACAGATTGAAAAAAGGGAAATGTAATACATATATATCCTAAAAAGGACGCATATCCAGAATAAAGTATTACAAATCAACAGAAAAACAAGCATATCAATGAAAACCGGATAAAAAGATTTAACAGGTACTTCACAAAACAGGATATATAAATGGCAATAAAAGACACTCAATCTCAATGAAACCACACTGATACATTACTGTACCCCTACTAGAATGGCAAAATAATTTTTAACTGACAGGCATCAGCAAGGACGTGGGGTAACAAGAATATCCCTGTTAAATGGTTCAACCATTTTGGGAAAATGTTCAACAACATGTAATACTAAAGTTTATCATTCATATACCTCTAAAACCAACCATGCCACTCCTACAAATATACCCCAGTCTAGTAATGTTCTATTTCTTGATCTGCGGTGGTTCACTTGGTAAAAATTCATTACCTTTTGGTTTTTTGTTTTCTTTTTGTTTTTGAGACAGGGTCTCACTCTGCCATCCAGGTCAGAGTGTAATGCCATGATCATGGCTCACTGCAATCTCAGCCTCCCGGGCTCTGGTGATCCTCCCACCTCAGCCTACTGGGTTGGGATCCCACTACACACAGCTAACTGTTGTTATTTTTAGTAGAGACAGGGTTTTGCCACATTTCCCAGGCTGGTCTGGAAATCCTGGACTCAAGTGATCTACCCACCTTGGCTTCCCAAAGTGCTGGGATTACAGGTGTGCTCTACTGCGCCCGGACGACCTGCACTTTTAAAATTGTGAACTTCTTCTGTATACTTCAGTACCTTTTCAAAGATTTCTTTGACACAAAGTTCTGAGAAATCTTAAAGCTAGCATTTCAGAATAGAAAAAAACAGCTCCTGGTTCACTGCTGAAATTTTACTAATAAAATTTAAAAACAAAAAGAAAGCTACTAACGCATATCAGCTCCGAACAAAGATTAAACACTACCAGCAGATCTTTCTTTAACTTCGTGATGCACTGGGATTCATTCTTTCGGCAAAGAAAGGATGAACACTGTAACCCAAAGAAAAGAAAAGACTTCTTTTCGAAAGTGGCTCTAGCAGCAAAAGACCAGAGGAAAGCAAGGAAACCATGCCAAACGTCTTGGTTAACTCTTCGGTGAAAGGACGCCAAATGACAGACAGACAGGCACAGGGAAATCACAGCAACTCCTGCAGTGCAAACACCAACCCCACAATCCATCCGACCGGAAATCCTGCGGTTAATTTGAGGCTTGCCCCGCTAGTCATGAGGTGACTCGGTGATGGCCACAAACGCTCCTCATGGGCATCCTGGACCTGGCACACCTGGCTTGCCCATCGCCAGCCTAGAGACACCGCCAGAAGCAGAATCCCCGAGGCCAATAAACACTCCAACTTTGCAAGCAGAGGGAACCGATTTCTGGTCTCGAAGGTGGGGTCCGGGGTCAGTGTCCTCTACAGGATATAGGAGGACGTGCCCCCGAAGCTGCTCCGTCCTTCCACCGCCTGCGATGCCACAGAACACCCGCCAGCGAGTTTCTTCCCCAGAGCGCACCAGAGGTGGGCTTCGGTGGCAGCCGCAGGGGAAGAATCGAGCTCAGGAAACTTAGGCTCCGGCAGTGCACCCCCCACACCCACCACCCCTCGCGCAACAAAACTTGCCAGGGCCGCGCCCCAACCCAGCTGTGCGCCCGCGGGTCCCAGATTCACCGCCCGCCCAGCTTGGCGGGCGCCCTCACCTCGGAAAGGCTGGGTGGACTTCGCTATAACTTCCCATCCAGACAGCAGCCGGTAGCCGCGCCGCTGCGCCTCGGCCCAGTTCCTGGCGCCGCAGGTCGCCAGTCCCGCGTTCCAAAGGCGCCATGCTCATTAAGTAGCTCAGGGAGCCTCGCGACCCTCACCTACCCCTCCCAGTACCGCCGCGGTCTCAACCGCCAGCCAGCCCTGCGCCGCCGCGCCTGCGCCCCACTGGCTCCTCAGGATCCGGCTTGGCCGCGTCAGGAGAACCCAAGGCGCAGGCGCGGAGGAGCCTTAAAGGGACCCGGCCGCCTCTACTGCATAAAGGTTCGAGCAGGTTACCGAGGGAATGGATCGAGTGCCGCGGGGACAGGGAAACCCCCTATCCCCTCGCCTCTCTGTCAAAGCACCAGCCACGACTCTGCAAGTCGCTGATTTCCCCAGCAGCTATGGAAAACAGTCAAGATGACAGCATCATCACCCATGAGACTGTTGTGACCACACAGGCAGAACACTTGGCAGGGGACCCTATGTGCACAGCGTCTTCAACACATTATACTCACTGCACGTGCCATCCCGCGGCTTGCAGCTGGTTAAGGAGGCGGTGCTTCCAGGGAGAGGCCATCTGAAGACCGAAACTTGCAATGCGCCCCATTAGTGCCACAGGATGGCAAGGGAGATTGAGCATGGGCTGGGGGTTGGAGGGCTCTAGAGGGAGCTTGAAGCACGGATAGAACTTGGGGTGGTGTTATCCGGGGGAGGGGGCCAGAGAAGTCCAGCGGTGGAGACAGTATGTGTGGTGCATCTACGCAGTGGCTGGAGCATCCAGCGGCAGGACGGGGGACGTTCCACCCTCTCTCCCTTCCCTCTTCCTGCTCCACAAGGCCATGTTGTCCTCAGAGCTGAGGGAGAGCAAGTCCTGAGAGTCGAGGAGACCTAGGGAGGGCACAAACCCTGGCCTGACTGTGGCTACCCTGGACTTGATCATCTGTGCTGGGCACCAACCAAAAGAGCATAAGCAGAGTGGGACATGAACGCTGTGCCCTGCGGATTACCCAGCTTTCCCCTACTCCTAAGGCCTCAGGCCAGGCTGCGACCCGGGAATGTGAGAGAAAAAGGCGCAAACTGCTTTCTGAGGCCAAGCACTGAATTCTCAGAGCCCAGGACAGGGTCTCTAACCAGGCATGGCAGGACCTCCCTGCAGTCTGTCAGCATCTGAAGTGTCAGGGCTACCAGGAGAAAGCCCAGCAGAGGCAGCTGCAGGAGCAAGGGGCAGGGGAACACGGAGACTGCTGGGGGTTTCTGAGCCTGCCCATGGCTGCCTGCTGGCCTCCTTGCCTGCAACAAGGCTACGGGTGAGCAGAAAAATGAGATTGACTGCCACTGGGCAGCTGCCCACCACGGGTCCGGCCCAAAGCCTCTCACACCCTAGGCAGCATTGGTGCAGCATCCTCAGCCTCGTCACTATTGATATCTTGGGTGGGACAAATCTCTTTCATGTCATGGCGGGGGTGGGCCACCGGTGCATGGTAGAATGTTTAACATCTCTCACCTCTAACCCTGAAGCCTACCCCTTGTAACAACCAAAATGTCTCCAAGTATTGCCAGATGTCCCCGCGGGTGATGGGGCAAAATATGCTGCTTAGGGTGTGAGAGGCTTTGGGCTGGACCTGTGATGGGCAGCTGCCCAGTGGCAGTCAATCTCACTTTTCTGCTCACCTGCAGCCTTGTTGCAGACAATGAGGTCAGCACGCAGCCATGGCCAGGCTCAGGAGCCCCCAGCAGACATTCTCCGTGTTCCACTGCTCCTTGCTCCTGCAGCTGCCTCTGCTGGGCTTTCTTCTGGTAGCCCTGACACCCTAGATGCTGACAGTGCTTAAGAACCACTGGATTCGGGAAAGGAGAGTTAAAGTCTTCTTTTCAAAATAGAAAATAATTCATGGTCTTTCATTCATTCCACAAATATTTATTAGGCAACTGTGTTTTGCTAGACACTGAGGACATGGCGTTCACAGTCTGGTGTTCATCTACAGCAGACCAGGCACCCAAATGTACCTAGATGTTTACTTCCTTTCATTCTTGCTCCAAATCTATTCATTATCCTCCTAAATGGAAAATGTGACCCTTAGGAAGCAGCATGCATCTCCTCCTGGAAGTCTTCCCAACCCCAGGGTGGGGCCAAATGCCTCTCTGTGTAGCCCAGAAGCTGTGTCTAGCTCCACTCTCTTTGCGAGACCCTGAATCTTCATTCTAATTCCCCCTCCCAAACTGTCTCTTCCTGCAGGGCACCTAAACCTATTCTAACTCTCCCCACTCTCTCCTTAACTTTGCTGCCTGGATAAGCCTTTAGCCTCATATGGAAATGTAACTTTTTTTTTTTTTTTTTTGAGACGGAGTCTTGCTCTGCCACCCAGACTGGAGTGCAGTGGCCGGATCTCAGCTCACTGCAAGCTCCGCCTCCCGGGTTTACGCCATTCTCCTGCCTCAGCCTCCTGAGTAGCTGGGACTACAGGCGCCCGCCTCGTCGCCCGGATAGTTTTTTGTATTTTTAAGTAGAGACGGGATTTCACCGTATTAGCCAGGATGGTCTCGATCTCCTGACCTCGTGATTCGCCCGTCTCGGCCTCCCAAAGTGCTGGGATTACAGGCTTGAGCCACCGCGCCCGGCCTGGAAATGTAACTTCTAAGAACTCAACTGCGTAGGCTCGGGGCTGCAGGGTGGGGAAAATAAGAGCCATCTCTGTATTAGCTTCCCTCACAGCTGTGACTCCTGTCCAAACTAGACGTTGGCCTCCACTGTCCTTCCGCAGGGAAGCCACAGCTGGAATACAAAGAGGAATGAAAGAGGAAATCCCCAGGCCCTGCACTTCCAAGGGCCTGCATCGAGATCTGGCAGCAAGTTCAGAGTGATTTTTAGTCTGTAATTTTTTTTTTTTTTTTTTTTTTTGTTTTTTTACCTATGTAGACCTTAGAAGCTAAACCCACCCACGTCTTGCCACAAGGCTCTTCAGATCCCAGGCACTTGACAAGGTGCCCAGCACATCATAGGTGCTCTGCAAAGGTTCATGGAGCTGAAATGAGCTGAAGCTGATACTATTGCTTTGTTACTTCTATGATCATTCTAATTTCATAGAGAAAGCGCAGCGCACCATGATCCGCACTGAATGGCTCCCTGCCTAAAGGAAGCTATTGTTTGCACAATGTCCTCAGCCAGGAAGCCCAGCTCAGGTGGTAGCAGCTTCCCAAACTGCAAGTGCAGCACCAGAAGGCTGACAAAACGCTCCTGGCATTGCCGGCCTGCAACCCCAGCCCCTAAGGACAAGGACCTGATCACCAACAACACACAAACTCTGATGAGGACAAGTGTATCTCCAAGTCCCCACCTGGCAGCAGCACCTGCAAAGCAGCCCCTGTCACCCTCCAGAGGAGGTTCATGGGAGCCCATCAGCCCTGTCGGGCCCTTGGGATCCTCCACTCAGACACCTGTTCTAAGAGTTTCCCGAGAGGGGCCGAGGGAGGGTGCTACGCGCAAGGCCAACATGCCAATGAAGTACCCTGTGCTGTTCATTAAAACCTGAAAATGGAGGTTGGGAATTTAACAATCCAAGTGCAAAGAAGAGAGGTTTTGGGGACATTTTTAATACATCTATAATCTTTCATTAACAGCTAGAAATTTAATGCTGTACATAAGCGATAGACAATGAAACAGAAACGGCATTTCTGCAAGCCTCTCAGCTGTCAGCTCTGTGAGCAGCTGGGAGGGTCACTCTGTAGTCATCTGTCACACTGGAGAAGGCCTGTTGAGCCAGGGGCACCTTAGGAGGCCAGGGTGCAGCACCAGAAGCATGAGCCCTGGCTCACCAGGGCAAGAAGCAGCAGCCAGCCCCAAACAGGCAGGAGGGTTTACAAAAGGACAAGACATTGATGGAATCGCCGAAGTCTGCAAAGCCCTGCTCTTCCCTCCAGCTTCCCCATCCCCATTCCTGGATGGGCAAGGGCGGGGGGCAGGGACTAGAGGGGCTACAGGAGCAGGTAATGGAGTGACCTTCTGGGGTGAACACAACTATTATGTCCCCTCCTACAAGGGAACAAGCTCAGCAGGGCTGAGTCACTTGCTCCTGAGACCCAGTCCCCTGGGTCGCTGGTGGTTCTGCTCATCTTAGATATAGCCATCTATAGTGTTTGCTCCAGACTATCTTTCCAAGAACGTTTGAATAGTGAACAACTTGGAAGATAGAGCCTGTCTCCCGCCAGGGCAGAGGCAGGCTTGTTTGGACTCCAGTGTAATAAAGATAATGTCCCCCTCAAGGGCAAAGGCCAGGCAGTGTGCTTGTAGTCCACTCAGCAAGACAAGGTTCCTCAGATGGGGTCCTTGGCTGGGACACAGGCCCCCTACATATGCAGCATCCACCTGGGCCTCTCAGTATCACAGCCATGGGGTTTAGAGGCAGACGGGACCCATGAGGACCATGAAGCTTGGGCTGCCTGCTGGGTGGCAAGTAACAACAGCTGTCTCTGCCCCGGGAATTTCATGTCTTCTGCCAGCATCCAGGGAAGGGTAGCAGGCTCACCTCTTAGCTTCAAAATACGGTGAAATCACAGACAGTCCATAATTATTGGTGCTTGCCCAAGCCCACACAGTCACAGTGGCAGGCTAGGATTTGATCTCAACAGACTCCAGCACCACATGTTTCCTGGGCTGTGATCCGGGGACCATCTGCCTCAGAGGGAATTGCTGGGCTCCTCCACTGCCCCACAGAATCACATCTCCAGAGAGAGGTATGAGGTCTACACTCCCATCAAGTCCCCATATCAGCCCACAAGCATCCCCAAGTCTGAAAGGTTTGCCCTCCACGGCGACGCCCCATTCTCTAGTGCACACAAGTCACGGACATCTGGGCTTGTAGAGCTCCTGGCCAGCCTGGGGGTTGGTGAATTACGGAGAACAGAGAGCCAAGAAAAGACGACAGGTCAGGACAGGCCCACACTGCTTAAAGTGTCACGTTCCCTGGGCCCACTCTAGAACTGCTACGTGGGGCCCTGGGCCACCCAATCCTGGGCCCCTCCTGGTAGCAGGGACAGTGGGGACTTGTCTGTTTTGTTTGCTGCTAGGCCACCCCTCCCCACTCCCAGTGCCTAGAATAGCACCTAGCACATAGGAGGGACTCAGAAGTTACTGAAGATCAACGCAAGGTGCCCTTGAGGGCTGAAACTGGGATGCTGCATCCAGGTCCCAGAGTCCGGAAAGCTCAGCAACACGTGTGCCATCTGCAGCCTGTCGGCCGGAGACTCACTCAGAAGCCCCAGTGCCACATCAGGCCTGTATCATGCACCTACCCAGCAAAAACATGCTGAATGAATGAGTGAGTGAGTGACACCCCGCAGTGACATCCTATACCTGGACTTGCAGGTGCGGGTACCAGATGGTGCAGAGGCTGTAGCCGGCTGCTGTCCCCAAGGCTGTGGGTGTCACTGTGCAGAAAGGACACGCGTATAAAAAGTGTGTAGCTCTTAACTACATCCAATGAGTGAGGAAACAGGCTCAGGACCCCAAGGAATCTCACCTCAGAGCAAACTGCTGGAAAGTAGGGGAGGCAGGAAGCTGCCAGGAGCTCTCCAGACTCCAAATCCAGTGCTCTTTTCCCTGAGGCTGATGGCAAGGGCACAACCCACCCCACAGTGCCCCTCAAAGAGCCAAGGGCCCCCAGATGCCTCCAATCTATGATATCGCAGTGGCCCACCCCGACCAGAAGAGGGTCCGGATGGTTGGCCTGCCTGCTGCAGAACACATGGGGTCGCCAGCAGCCACCTCGAGGTGCACCATTAAGCTGCAGAGGCTGCAGCTCAGGCCAAATGTCACTTTATTAAGCTTTCCCGCTGGCATTAAAGGTTAGCCATGTCCAATCTCACTCATGCCACCGGCACCCCACTCAGCATGTGTGCTAAATTATTAAAGGGAGAACGTTTCTGGGAAGAACCACCGTGGCCTTCTCCAGGAAAACAGCCTCTCGGAAGCCAGGGCCAGGGGCAAAGCCTCTGACAGAGAGGCCAATGGGACCCAAGGGTCCAGGTCCCCGCCTCTCCTTGCCCAGTGGCCTTTTCTGAGCAGCCTGGGGCTGGCTGTCGGTGTTGAAGGCAACTAGCTCTGTGTCTTCCCGGCTGGCACCTGCTCTGCTGAAAATATAGCTGTTTGTCTAGGGATTGTGTTTCCCTTGGAAAGTTTTTTTGATAAGTTTGCTTTGGGGTTTTGGAAAGAGAAAGACTGGGTTTTTGTTTGGATTCAGGGGATACACATGCAGGTTTTTTACGTAAGTATATTGCGTGCTGCTGAGGTTTGGCCTTCTAATGATCCCACTCCCCAGGTGGTGAACATAGAACCTGATAGGTAGTTTTCAGCCCTTGCCTCCTTCCCTCCCCTGTCTAGTAACGCCCCAGTGTCTGTACTTCCCATTTTTGTGTCTGTGTACACCCACTGTTTAGCTCCCCCTTGTGGGTGGGCACATGTGATGTTGGGTTTTCTGTTTCTGCATTAACTAGCTTAGGATAATGGATTCCAGATGCATTCATGTTGCTGCAAAGGCCACAATTTCATTGTTTATGGCTGTGTAGTATTCCACAGTGTATATGTACCCCATATTCTTTATCCAATACACTGCTGATGGGCACTTGGATTGATTCCATGTCTTTGCTATTGTGAATAGTGGTCCAATAAACATTTGAGTGCAGCTGTCTTTTTGGTAGGACATTTATTTTCTTTTGGGTATGTACCCAGTGATGGGATTGCTGGGTCTAATGATAATTCTGTTTTTTGTTCTTTGAGAAATCTCCAAACTGCTTTCCACAGGGGCGGATCTCATTTGCACTCCCACTAACAATGGATAAGTATTTTCTTTTCTCCAAAGCCTCAACAACATGTTATTTTTCTTACTTTTTAATAATTGCCATCCTGACTGGCTTGAGATGCTGTCTCATTGTGGTTTTGATTTGCACGTCTCTAATGATTAGTGATGTTGAGCATTTTCTCCTGCGTTTGTTGGCCAACTTTAAGTCTTCTTTTGAGAAGTGTCTGTTCATGTCCTTTGCCCACTTTTCAAGGGGATTATTTGGTTCTTTTGCTTGCTGATTTGTTTAAGTTCCTTATAGATTCTGGAAATCAGACCTTTGTCAGATGCAGTTTGCAAATATTTTCTCCCCTTCTGCAGGTTGTCTGTTTACTCTGTTGATATTTTAATAGTTTCTTTCACTGTGCAGAAGTCCCATTTATCTATTTTTTATTTTGTCGCATTTGCTTTTGGGTTCTTCATCACAAATTCTGAAAGACATTCTTTTGAAAACAAACTCTCAGGCATGCCAGTGGCAACTGTGCCCCTGAAGGGGTGGTGGCCCATGCACAGCTTCTGTCTCCCATCAGTCCATGCACAGCTTCTGTCTCCCATCAGTCCATGCACAGCTTCTGTCTCCCATCAGTCCATGCACAGCTTCTGTCTCCCATCAGTCCATGCACAGCTTCTGTCTCCCATCAGTCCATGCACAGCTTCTGTCTCCCATCAGTCCATGCACAGCTTCTGTCTCCCATCAGTCCATGCACAATTTCTGTCTCCCATCAGTCCATGTACAGCTTCTGTCTCCCATCAGTCTGGTACCCCAGTAGCAGTGAGAGTCTCCTCAGTTCTTGCCTGTTCCATCAGGCCAGCCCACCATCTGGGCCCCAAACTCGAGTGCTCACGCTGTAGCTCTGGTTGGGATGTCTGTGCTCTGGGCTGAAGACCACAGTGGACCTCTGCACAGACGTGCCTCCCCCACCAGCAGTGTGCCTGCTGCTCTGTAGCCCCTGAGATTCACAGGAAAGCCAGGTGTAAGGTTTGGTAAAAATGAATTCCAGCACCCTCGCTCGTGCCTGTGGGGTGACCTGTGCCTTCCCCATGATTTCTGCAAGCCCTGGGGCCTCTGCCATCCTACTCCCATCTGCTCCGGGTCTGGCATCTGCTGAGCTCCCTTGACTCACTGTCTCTTACTCAGCTGTCTCTTCCCTTGTCTCTGCGATGAAGCTTCTACCATTCTCAGCGCCCACTCCCAATACCTCCCTACATACTCTGCCTGCATCAGACCTGACAAAGGTTTCTTCAGGGGGATTTTATAGTCAGAATGGCAGAGTAGAGGAAGGCAGGTGGGAATATTGGCAGTCCTTTGGCCACCCAGCCACTTCTCAAAGGCGGTGCTTTCTGGAAGGTTCTCCAGTTAGAAGCTCCCACCAATCAGAAAAGTTAAATCAAGGAAATTCCTGAAACAAAGAAGGACTCGGTGCTTTAGTTCTGGATGCCCAAGTAGCAGGCACCAGTAGAAAGACCTTCACACCAGCTCCTGAGCCTGCATTCCTGTGTCAGCAAAACACCACCCTAGTGTCAGCATCAAATCCTGTAACTGGCTGTGAGAGGCTCTGTACACACAGGACCCCTGAGACGTCACTCCACCTTTGGATGTGACATGCCCAGGGTTCAGCCCTCTGCAAACTGGAGAATGCCAGGCAGACCATGGGATGCTTGTCCCAAAACTCCCTGGGCTGAACGAGGACCCCTAACCCTCCGGTCTGTTCTGGGCCTTTAGGAAACACCCCAGAAAGGTCAGCTCACACAAGGGACCCCCAGGGACATCAGAGTACATGACAGACCAGGTGCTACCTGGAAGTGAGGAGGCCAATGAAGGCAGGCAGGTGTCCTTTCATCACCCACGCTTTCCCTCCCCTCACTCAGCGAACTGCCTTGGAGGGTATTTCCATGGACACTCGGTGGGCAGGTGCCTCTGGTTGGGTAACCACAGCCCTTATGGGCAAGGCCCTGCCGTAGCTGACCCCTCCATCCCCAGGCACCCACCCTGCCTTCTCTAATGAGTCCATGGCCCCCTATCTCCTGCACCTTAAGGGACCTGGAACCTTAATGGGACACACACAGCCTCCCCTGTCTCTACGAACCTGCCACTGAAGGCCTCTGCCAGGGCTGCTTCCTCCCACAAGCCAGAGCAATTTACCTGAATCATTTACGGTGGCATAAAGGTGGTGGAACGTTTGGAATCCTGAGCAGCCCCCTTGGGAACCACTGCCACTCTGCAGCATTCCCAGGGAGCCCCCAGCCCTTACCCAGGCTCAGGGGGTGGGGGGAACCATCTCCCTGCAGCCAAATCCCACTTCCCATGGCTCTCCAATTAAGATAATTATAGATTCAAGTGCAGTTGTAAGAAATAATATAGAGAGATCCACGGACCCTTTATGCTGGGCCTCCCGCCAGGCCTGTTCCAGCTCCTGCTCCCGCCCGCTCAGCTGCCGGGAGAGCTGGCCCCCACCCAGAGACTGAGCAGCACTCCCACCATTCCCCAGCTTGTTCATCATGCAGCACCCCAACTTGGGGCCTAACCCAGTTCTGGCAGAAGGTCTGGGTTCGAGCCCAGGGTCTGCCCTCATGTGCTATATGTACTTGGGCAAGTCATGACCTTCTCTAGATCTGCAATGCACGTGTGTACAAAAACGAGGGCCCGTCCGGGCACGGTGGTGCACGCCTATAATGCCAGCACTTTGGCAGGTGGATCACTTGAGGTCAGGAGTTCAAGATCAGCCTGGCCAATGTGGTGAAACCCTGTCTCTACTAAAAATGCAAAAATTAGCCAGACATGGTAGTGCACACCTGTAGTCCCCACTACTTGGGACGCTGAGGCAGGAGAACAGCTTAAACCATGGAGGCAGAGGTTGTAGTGAGCCCAGATCATGCCACTGTACTCCAGCCTGGGCAACAGAGCAAGACTCTGTCTCAAACACACACACACACACACACACACACACACCCTGCAGGGCGGCTTTGTCGTCCTCCAGCTGTGGGCCGGGTACAAATGGGGCCTCATAAGCAGGGCATTCCTCCCAGGACCAGGAGGCCTCATCCACCCACCCACCAGCCACAATATCCCAGGGGAGGCTCCCAGGGAATGAGGGGCAGTGCCCTTGGGTGTGTGGGACACTGGGGAGGGGGAGATGAGGGCCCATGGAGCTTCTGTGCTCTGACACCGAGAGAGGATAGACAGACAGACGGAGACAGACAGAGAACCAGAGACAGAAAGGGAGGCACGGGTCAAGAGAGGTACAGGGCTGGGCCCGGGGTGCCTCACTGACACTGGGCAAGGCAGGTGGGCCCGCAGGTGTACAGCATACCTGGGCGACAAGGCGGTTCAGATCCAGCTTGTCCTGAGCAAGGCTCTCGTTGAGGGCGCTCAGCTTGGACGGGGAGTCCTGCAGGGAGGCCTCCTCTCCCTCAGCTTGGTCATGGAGAGCTCGAGCTCCACGCGGCCAGCCTCAGCCTGCAGAGTCAGGCCCTCAGAGATGAGGAAAGGCAGAAAGGTTGGGAGGAGGTGAGGAGAGACAAGAAGAGACCTAGAGAGATGGACCCTCGGAGACAGGGGAGGGGAAACAAGGAGGGGACACAGCGTGAGATGGAAAAAAAAAATCACCGCAGAAAGCCTGCCGCTTATGGAGCCATTTAAAATCCACGCACCACAGAGCTGTGCAAAAATAGCTCAAGCTGTGGGCCAGGACCAGAGTTCAGAGGATCCCTGAGTAGGGTCTAGGGATAGCACTGCTCAGAGCCCAGGCTTCAGCAGACAGGGCCGGCACCCCCGCCAAGGACTCTCTGGGCTCTCAGACCCCAGGAGCTGAGTCTCAGGCACTGGATGACCCTGAGCTATAGGCATTGTCCCCAGGAGCATCCACAAGAGCAGGGATACGGCCATAAAGAGAGGTCAGTCCACTTATGGCTGGGACCAGAGGTCCAGAGGTCTGTTGCCTGCGACAAAGATCAGCCTGTATCCAGAAGGAAGGGGTCAGTCTGTGCAGGCGCAGAGGTCTGCCTGACACTGGGACCAGTCCAAGCCAGAGCAAGAAGTCTTGGGGCTGAGGGTCAGAGGTAGGTTTTGTGGTTGTGCAGCAAACAGGGACCCACCTTGGTCAGTGCCTCGGCCACCTCGGCCTTTTCAGCCTGCAGCATGTCCTGCTGCAGCGTGGCACGGCTCAGCGCCTCCCTCAACTCCACAGCTCCTTGGCCAGGACTGAGCGCTTCCCTTCCAGCTGCTCTAGTTGTCTATGGCTGCGGGACAGAGGACGGGCGGGTGGCCCATGTCACTTTCCTGCCCTGAATAGCCAGCGAGATGCTGGGCCAGGGACCAGGCCTGAGGCAGGAGTTTGGAGAGAAAGAGCCTGACCCACAGGGCAACCAAGCCCCCTACACTTAGCTGCATGACCCTACGCCACCGTTTTCACATCGGCAAAATGAGGTAACACTTGCCTCGTGACATTGTTTTTTTGAGACAGAGTCTCGCTCTGTCTCACCCAGGCTGGAGTACAGTGGTGTGATCTCAGCTCACTGCAACCTCTGCTTCCCAGGCTCAAGCAATTCTCCTGCCTCAGCCTCCTGAGTAGCTGGGATTACAGGTACCCACCACCATGCCTGGCTAATTTTGTAGTTTTAGTAGAGATGGGGTTTCCCCATGTTGGTCGGGCTGGTCTCAAACTCCTGACCTCAGGTGATTTACCTGCCTTGGCCTCCCAAAGTGCCGGGATTACAGGTGTGAGCCACCATGCCCGGCCTGCTTTAAGGATACAGACTTCACATGTGCTTAAAATGGTTCCTGACACATCTCCCCAAGGGCCTTCAGAAACAACAATAACATGCACCACCACAGTCTACTAAACACCATCAGCCATCACGTCCCAGAGAGGTAAGCAGCGCAGTGGGGAAGAGGTTAACTCGGAAGACAGAATGCCTGGGTTCAAATCCTGGCTCTTCTGCTAACGAGTCGTGTGACCTGGGGCAAGGGACATGGCTCCTCTGTGCCTCCGTTTACCATCCACAAAATGGAGATAACAGCTTCTATGACACAGAGTTATCATAGAGTTGAATGAGAGAACTGAATTTCTTAAAACAGTATCTGCGCCGGGCGCAGTGGCTCAAGCCTGTAATCCCAGCACTTTGGGAGGCCGAGGCGGCTGGATCACGAGGTCAGGAGATCGAGACCATCCTGGCTAACATGGTGAAACCCCATCTCTACTAAAAAAAAAATACAAAAAACTAGCCGGGCGAGGTGGCGGGCGCCTATAGTCCCAGCTACTCGGGAAGCTGAGGCAGGAGAACGGCGTAAACCCGGGAGGCGGAGCTTGTAGTGAGCTGAGATCCAGCCACTGCACTCCAGCCCGGGCCACAGAGGGAGACTCCGTCTCAAAAAAAAAAAACAGTATCTGGCACTTAGTGAAATTAGTAAGGATATTGTTATGATCATAACTAAATTTTAAAAATACTATTGTTAATATTACTACTGCTATTTTAATTATTGTTGTTATTATCATCCAAGTTCTACCTTTTAACTAGTTCTCTGACCCCAGGTAAGTGACAACACCTCCGTGAGCCCCAATTTCCTGAAATGGGTCTGGTTAGCATCAGAGGGGTCCAGATGGTAGGAGACCCAGGACCCAGTGGGTGCTCCCTAACCCCCCGAGGGCACTGACAGGGGACCCAAGGCACATCTGAAGGGCCCTGGCAGGGAGGCGAGATACTGCTCACCTGCGCTCAGGCTCCCCGGGCACCCGCACACCATCCTGCATTGCGTTCTCCTGCTCTTCCTCCAGCCGGTCCCACTGGCGCCGCAGCTCCTCCTGGGCAGCCTGCAGCTTCTCCCGCTCCTGCCACAGCTCCTCGGCCTGCTGCTGGGCCACCTGCAGGCTGTGGGACAGGTTGCTCTTCTTCCTTCAGGACAAGGGGAGGGGAGCAGAGGGGATGCTGGGGCTGCGCTCTCAGGGAAGGTGGCTGGCTGCTCCTCTAGCCATGAGCTACATCCTCCCATCTTCCAAGGCACCTGCCTCCAGTAAGCCTTCCCTGACCACCTTGCCCATGGCTGACTCATTTCACTCACACCTTCCAGTAGAAGAACCTGGCTTTCCTTCTCCCCAGCCCATCCATTTGGAGTGGATGGAGGTGCTAGCATTATCTCCAAGCACGCTATCAGGTAGGCAAGGCTAGGCTCCTGGGACACACAGGCAATTGTGGCAACCAACTCTGCTAGGCCATGTGACCAGGAAATGCCCCCTATAACACCCCATGCCCCTCAATTCTGGGAAGCCTGATAGAGCTGAGTCTGCAGATCCCACAGCTTCCTGCTACATAGGTACATGGTGGCCACAGCAGGGGAAGGAGGAGAAGGCAGCAACTGGGACCCCAAAGACTTGCTGTGAGCTGCCACTTTCTCACTGGCAGTAGGTGCAAAAAACTTCACGACATGATTTTTTTTTTTTTTATTTCCCGAGATGGAGTCTCACTCTGTCACCCAGGCTGGAGTGCAGTGGCGTGATCTCCCCTCATTGCAAGCTCCGCCTCCCAGGTTTACACCATTCTCCTGCCTCAGTCTCCTGAGTAGCTGGGACTACAGTCACCCGCAACCACGCCCAGCTAATTTTTTGTATTTTTGGTAGAGACAGGGTTTCACCGTGTTAGCCAGTATGGTCTCAATCTGACTTTGTGATCCACCCACCTCCCAAAGTGCTGGGATTACAGGTGCAAGGCACCGTGTCCAGCAATTTTTTTTTTTTTTTTTTTAGACGGAGTCTCACTCTGTCATCCAGGCTGGAGTGCAGTGACATGATCTCGGCTTGCTGCAACGTCCACCTCCAGACTTCAAGCGATTCTCCTGCCTCAGCCTCCCAAGTAGCTGGGATTATAGGCGCCTATCACCACGCCCAGCTAATTTTTTGTATTTTTACTTAGAAGCGGGGTTTCACCATGTTGACCAGAATGGTCTCAAACTCCTGACTTGAGGTGATCTGCCCACCTCAGCCTCTCAAAGTGCTGGGAAGACAGGCATGAGTCACCACACCGGCCCTAATTTTTTTATTTTTTACTTTTATTTTTATGTATATATTTTTTTGACACAGACTTTCACTGTTGTTGCCCGGACTGGAGTGCAATGGCATGATCTCGGTTCACCACAAACTCTGCCTCCCTGGTTCAAGCGATTCTCCTGCCTCAGCCTCCCAAGTAGCTGGGATTACAGGCATGTGCCACCACTGACGGCTAATTTTTGTATTTTTAGTAGACAGGGTTTCTCCATGTTGGTCAGGCTCATCTCAAACTCCTGATCTCAGGTGGTCTTCCCGCCTTGGCCTCCCAAAGTGCTGAGATTACAGGCGTGAGCCACTATGCCCGGCCCATTTATTTTATTTTTAATAGAGATGGGGTTTTGTCATGTTGGCCAGGGTGGTCTCAAACTCTTGACCTCCAGTGATCCATTCGCCTTGACCTCTCAAAATGCTGGGATTATAGGCGTGAGCCACCGTGCCCAGTTGACAATGTGCTGTTAAGTAAAACACACCCAGCCTGAATTTTCCCTTTTTAAAACTTTTAATTAAATTTTAATACAGCCAGGGACAGTGGCTTATGCCTGTAATCCCAGCAATTTGGGAGGCTGAGGTGGGAGGAGTGTTTGAAACTAGGAGTTCAAGACCAGCATGGGC
The DNA here is from genome assembly GCF_009764315.1 of Trachypithecus francoisi. NCBI lineage: Eukaryota > Metazoa > Chordata > Mammalia > Primates > Cercopithecidae > Trachypithecus > Trachypithecus francoisi. The sequence goes on from NW_022681457.1 coordinate 109,684,432, forward strand.
AACACAGCGAGACCCCCATCTCTACATTTCGCAGAATGTGAAATGGGACGCTTGCTGTGAATACAACTACTTAAAAAGACCTTCTCCTTTCCAGGCATGGAAAACCTCAGTTTACTCTCACATGGACCTGAATTCCCACTCTGCCACCCCCAGCCACACACGGTGTACGAGTCTGAGCGAGTCTCTCAAGCTTACAACAGAGTTCCAAATTGCATGAGTTTGACAGGAAGACTAAATGACAGAGTACATAAAAACACTCGGCCAAGAGCCTGGCACACAGTAGGTGTGGAGGAAACGTTTGCTATCTCACTGCCAGGAAACACAATGGGAAGGAAAACCAGTGCCCTAAATGAGTTAGGATGGGCAGATGAGGCTGTGAGAAGGCACTGTCTTTTTATTTCTATTTTTCAAACTTTTCATAAGATCGTTACGTTTATGAAGAGGAAAACCAAACAACAAAATATCAAAAACAACCTGGCAGCTAAGTGGATAATTCTTGTCTTAAAAATCTTCAAGGTGCCAAGAATGGTGGCTCATGCCTGTAATCCAGCACTTTGGGAGACCAAGGTGGGTGAATCACCTGAGGTCAGGAGTTCGACACCAGCCTAACCAACATGGTGGAACCCCATCTGTACTAAAAATATAAAAATTAGCCAGGCATGGTGGCGGGCACCTGTAATCCCAGCTACCAGGGAGGCTGAGGCAAGAGAATCACTTGAACCCGGGAGGTGGAGGTTGCAGTGAGCCAAGATCATGCCATGGGCAATAAGAGTGTGGAAAAAAAAAAAAAAAAAAAAGAAGTGGATAATTTCTTGTCTTAAAAATCTTCAAGGTGCCTGGCGTGATGGCTGACACCTACAATCCCAGTATTTTGGGAGGCCGAGATGCGTGGATCATTTCAGCTCAAGAGTTAGAGATCAGCCTGGGCAACATGTCAAACCCCGTCTCTGCAAAAAACAGAAAAATAGCCAGGCATGGTGGTGTGTGCCTGTAGTCCCAGCTACTTGGGAGGCTGAGGTGGGAGGATCACTTAGGCCTAGGAGGTGGAGGTTGCAGTGAAGTGAGATCACACCACTGCACTCCAGCCTGGGTGACAGAACAAGACCCTGTCTCAATTAAAAGAAAAAAAAATCTTCAAGGCCAGGCATGGTGGCTTATGCCTGTAATATCAGCATTTGGGGAGGCTGAGGCAGTGTAATCGCTTGAGGCCAGAAGTTTGAGACCATCCTGAGCAACACAGTAAGACCCCACTTCTAAAATAAAAATAATAAAAAATAAAAATAAAATTAAAAAACTCCAAGAAGGCCGGGCACGGTGGCTCAAGCCTGTAATCCCAGCACTTTGGGAGGCCAAGGCGGGTGGATCACGAGGTCAGGAGATCAAGACCATCCTGGCTAACATGGTGAAATCCCGTCTCTACTAAAAATACAAAAAATTAGCCAGACATCGTGGTGGGCGCCTGTAGTCCCAGCTACTCGGAGGCTGAGGCGAGAGAATGGCGTGAACCCGGGAGGCGGAACTTGCAGTGAGCTGAGATCCGGCCACTGCACTCCAGCCTGGGCGACACAGCGAGACTCTGTCTCAAAAAAAAAAAAAAAAAAACCAAAAAACTCCAAGAAATACAGTCCAGAATAGTGCTGTCAATAGAATTCTCTGACATGACAGAACGTTCTATGGCCACGTATGCTTGATGAATGCTTGAAATGTGGCTAGGGCAACTAAAAAACTGAATTTTCTTCTATTTTCTCCTTTTTTGTTTTTTCAGATGGAGTCTCAACCTGTCACCCAGGCTGGAGTACAGTGGTGTGGTCTCAGCTTACTGCAAGCTTTGTCTCCAGGTTCACACCATTGTCCCACCTCAGCCTCCCAGTAGCTGGGACTACAAGTGATCGCCACCATGCCCAGCTAATTTTGTTTTTGTATTTTTGGTAGAGACGGGGTTTCACCGTGTTAGCCAGGATGGTCTCGATCTCCTGACCTCGTGATCCGCCCACCTCGGCCTCCCCAAGTGCTGGGATTACAGGTGTGAGCCAACGCAACCAGCCCTTTTTTTTTTTTTTTTTTTGAGACGGAGTCTTCCTCATCTCCTAACCTGGAGTGCAGTGGCATGATCCTGGCTCATTCCAACCTCCGCCTCCGGGGTTCAAGTGATTCTCCCACCTCAGCCTCCCAAGTAGCTGGGATTACAGGAGCATGCCACCATGCCTGGTTAATTTTTGTATTTTTCGTAGAAACAGGGTTTCACCATGTTGGTCAGTCAGCTGGGTGTGAGCCACCACACCCAGTCTGAATTTTCACTTTTTAAAATTTTTAATTAAATTTTAAAAGAGCCAGGCACAGTTTCTTATGCCTGTAATCCCAGCAATTTGGGAGGCTGAGGAGGGAGGAGTGTTTGAAGCCAAGAGTTCAAGACCAGTGTGGGCAACATAATGACATCCCCCCGCCCATCGCTACAAAAAATTTAGAAATGTTGGGGACTTGTCTAGCATCCTCAGGGATGAGATCAGAGTTGCTTAGGAACCCGGGGAGGTGAGGTCTCAGAGGGTGGTGAGGGCACAGAGGAAGGGAGTGGAAACCTAACTCTCAGGCATCGGTCCCCTACCCTTCCCCACGCCAGGCCCAGCCCTGGCCCCCAACTAGGGACAGTTGGGAGGTAGAGGTGGGAGGATCGCTTGAGTCTGGGAGTTCCAGGCTACAGTGAGCTGTGATGGAGCCATTGTGCCCCAGTCTGGGAAATAGAGCAAGAGTGTGACTCAAAACAAAGCAAAACAAAACAAAACAAAACTGAATAATAAAAAATAAATGTTGGCCAGGCACGGTGGCTCATGCCTGTAATCCCAGCACTTTGGGAGACGGAAGAGGGTGGATCACGAGGTCAGGAGTTCAAGATCAGCCTGGCCAAGATGGTGAAACCCCATCTCTACTAAATATACAAAAAAAAAATAGCCGGACGTGGTGATGGGCACCTGTAATCCCAGCTACTTGGGAGGCTGAGGTGAGAATTGCTTAAACAAGGGAGGCGGAGAATGCAATGAGCCGATATCACACCACTGCACTCCAGTCTGGGCGACAGAGCGAAACTCCGTCTCAAAAAAAAAAAAAAAAAAAAAAAAATTGGCCGGGCGGGCTGGCGGGCGCCTGTAGTCCCAGCTACTTAGGAGGCTAAGGAAGGGTAATAGGTGAACCCGGGAGGCGGAGCTTACAGTGAGCCAAGATCGCACCACTGCACTCCAGTGTGGGCGACAGAACGAGACTCCATCTCATAAATAAATAATAAAATAATAAATAACATGTTAATAGGCATATGCAGCTCAGGGCGACTATATTAGTGCAGACCACACGCATAAGGCTCAATGGTGTTATGCCCAGACGCTGATTTATTCTTCAGCACCCCCAGCTCAGACCTCCCTGGCACCTGCTCAGGAGCTCCTTGGCACTCCGCAGCCGCTGCACCTCGCGCTGGGCGTCCTCCTGGGCCTGCATGGCGCAGTAGGTCTTTTCCCGCAGGCGCTGCAGTTGTTCCTCTAGGGCCCGCCGCTCACTCTCGCTGTCGCTAAGCTGCTTCCGCAGGGTGCCCAGACCTGGCTTGCCTCATAGCGCCCACCCATGTTCTGAGGCGTGGGGATCACAGAGTCTACGGGGGTCCTGGGAGGCCTCCAGAGCCCACCTACTCTCTTCTGGTTCCAGGGATACACACTAGCCTACGCTAGGCGGGGTCCAGGGCCTGGACCTGGCCTGGGACAGGATAGGGGCCTAGGCCTGAGAGCCACACTTCCGCTCCCCTACTATGTGCCCTCACCACCCTCTGAGCCCTCACCTCCCTGGGGTCCCGGACAATTCCTGTCAAACTCCCCAGGATGCGAGACAAACCCCCAGGCACCTTCGTCTCCTGGGTTCTGACCCCACCCCCAGGGCTCCCAGGCCCCTCCCCTTTGCATCCTGGTTCCACTCTCAGACCCCTCCCTATCCTGGCTCTGCCCCTAGTTCCCGAGCTCCTCTCATCCTAGGCTCTGATTCCCCTTGCTAGAACTTTTCCCAGAATCCTGGCTCTGTATGACCAGGGACATGTCTCCCTCTCTACCATGACCCTAACACTGCGGCAGTCTCCTCCCTCCACCAGCTGCCCAAGCACCCCCACTTCTGGGCTCGGCTTCACCTCAAGCTCTCGGCCACCTCCTTCGGGGTCATGACACCCTCAGACACTATTTCTCAGGGCTCTGGCTGCACCCTGCGGCGCTCAGACTCCTCCCCCGGACCCGCCCCCGCCCCCTCTCCCACCCCGACCCGGAGGGCGCGAGCCCCTTCCCCCTCCCGCCCCCGGGCCTCTGGCTGCGCCCAGAACCCTCAAGCCCCTTCCTACCTGGACCTGCAGCTGGCACTTGTGCAGGGCGGAGTGGATTAGGGCGAGCTTGGAGGAGTCTGAGCAGGCTGGGGAGAGGGGCCTCGGCGGGGTGAACGACCTCGGCCTGGCTAGGAGCGCCGCGGTGGGGACGGGGTCCACTGGCCCGAGAGCCCCCGCAGGCTCTCACTGGGGGACACTTGGAGACGCTCAGCTGGACGCGACTCTCAACAAAGCACAGGATGGCCTGAGGGGAGGGGAGGGAGGCAGAAGGAGGCCGCAGAGTTAGGAACCGCGGGGTGAGCTGGTAAAGATGCCCAGGCGAGGCTGGGGGCCGCCTCATTCCAAATGCTGCCTCCTACAAGAAGCCTCCCTGATTTCACCTCCTCCACTAGCTCAGTTCTCAGCTTGCCGCTGAGGCCTCCGATTTATTGCGAAGACATCATTGGCGTTGCTCACAGGTGGGCTCCACAAGGGCCGTGCCTCCCCTCTGACACTGGGGGTTCCCCAGGGCAGGGGCCGGGTGAGCTAGCAGGGGTGCTGAGCAGCTACAGCCTGGGCTCCAGGCCCCCACCCATTTGCAGTTCAGTCCCAGGTCAACGAAAGGCGTGATGGGGGAGCCCAGGACTGCCTGGCAGGGCCCTGTCTTCCTGCCTCTCTGGGCTCACAGCTGTGCCAGGTCCCTTAGGATCTGCTGTAGCCCCTCTCCGTCCTCTGTCTCCAGGGCCGCCTGCTCCTGTAGCCCCCATGGATTCCTGGAGTGCGGTCAGGGAGACAAAGGGTGGTCCAGGTTCTGTCTTATCTGAAACCTCCCTTTCCCTTCCCTCCCTGGCTCACCACTGACCAGGTGGCCTCTGAAGCCATGTCCATAGGCCAGCCACCTGGCCCGAGGGGCAGCAGGCCCGAGGCCCTCACTGAACAGACCAGGCCCAGAGAAGAGCTGTGTCCTGCCCCATGTCACACAGTCAACTGGAGGACAGCTGGACCTAGAACCCAGGCCAGGCCCCACACAGAGGGGTGACCAAACCAGGCTGTACCCTGGGGTAGTGAGTGTCCCACTGGTGGGGGAGGGGGAGCAGCTGGGTTGCCAAAGGCAGCATCTGGACCTGGAGAGCGCGGATGAGAGTTCAAGTCCCGACTCTCCTGCTTACTGGCTCTGAGACTGGACAAGCATTTCCCCTCTTGGGCCTCAGTTTCCCCATCTGTGTCATGAGGATTATGCTACTGGGCTACTGGGGGGAAGAAATGGGATGGGGGAGGTGAGTGTGCTTACCACGAAGACTGCACACCTGTGAGGGCTGAACCTGAGTGTGAGTGGGATGCTGGGGGTGGCCCAGGTAGCCCAGCCCTAAGCCTGCGTCCATGGATCTGGCCGGTACCCCATCCCACCCTGCCACATCTCAGGGGCAGCGACAGCTCACCAGGGCCTCAAGCTTCTCGGTGAGGTCCTTGTTGACCTGATCCTTCTCCAGATTCTGCTTCTGAAGACGCTCCACTGCCAGGCCCAGCTCTGTCACTCTGGAGTTGGGGGAGCAACAGAGGTGAATAGGGGACCACCCCTGCCTCCCAAATCCACTAGCTCTGTGTCCACCACGCTTCTCCAAACCCGAGGCAGGGACCCTAACATCCACCTCCCTGGCTGTGTGACCTTAGGCAAGTCCCGGCTCCTCTCTAGACCTCACACTTCTCATCTGTGAAAGAGGAATGAGCTTCCCACCAGCTTTATCTCATGGGAAAGCACTTGAGGACTTGTCCAGGGGGCAGGAGTAAGGGGCACAAGTTCTTTTTTTGTTTTGTTTTTTTTGAGACGGAGTTTCCCTCTGTCATCCAGGCTGGAATACAGTGATGTGATCTTGGCTCACTGCAACCTTCACATTCTGGGTTCAAGCGATTCTCCTGCCTCAGCCTCCCTCATAGCTGGGATTACAGGCATGCGCCACCACACCTGGCTAGTTTTTGTATTTTAGTAGAGACAGGTTTTGCCTGTTGGGCAGGCTGGTCTTGAGCTCCTGACCTCAGGTAATCCCCCCACCTTGGCCTCCCAAAGTGCTGGGATTACAGGTGTGAGCCACCACACCCGGCCACAAGTTCTGTCATCAGAAGCTAAGCTGTTTGTGATACACACTGGGCAAGTGCCTTCGGAACCTCAGTGGGGTGCCTGGGAAGACTGGCTGAGCTCACAGAGGAAGGCCCTGTACCTAGTGAACAGAAACTCCCTTCTCCCCAACCCTCCAGTTTTACCTTCTGCAGGGATGCCTGCCTTGTGCGGCACCCACCAGGTACCCACCTGGCACTGAGGTCAGCCTTGTCCAGGTCGCTTTGCATCTGCTGCTGGGCCAGGTCCTTCTCGCGGAGCACCTTGTCCTGCAGCTGCTCCTCCAGCTGGGCCTGCAGCAGGGCCTGCTTCTCCAGGGCTGCCTCGGTCCGGCTCTCTGCCAGCCGCAGGCCCGTGCTCACTCCCAGGCCTGCCTCCTGGACAGCTCGTGATGTCCGGGCCAGCTCCCCTCCCAGCTGCAGCAGGTCCCTTGGGGAGAGAGCACAGGCTGGCAATGGGATGGGGCTCGCTCCCAACTACAAATTAAAACTATGCTGGGGCCAGGCGTGGTGGCTCACATCTGTAATCCCAGCACTTTCTTTGGGAGGCCAAGACGAGCAGATCACCTGAGGTCAGGAGTTTGAACCAGCCTGGCCAACATAGTGAAACCCCATCTCTACTAAAAATACAAAAATTGGTGGGGCATGGTGGCACCCGCCTGTAATCCCAGCTACTTGGGAGGCTGAGGCAGAACTCCTTGAACCGAGGTCATGGAGACTGCAGTAAGCTGAGATCACGCCACTGCACTCCAGCCTGGACAACACAGCGAGACTGCATCTCAAAAAATAAATAAATAAAATAAAAATAAAAATAAAAATATATTAGGCTGGGTGCGGTGGCATGCACCTGCAGTTTCAGCTATGTGGGAAGCTGAGGCAGGACTGCTTGAGCCCAGGAGTTTGAGGCCAGCATGAGAAACATAGTGAGACTCCATCTCAAAAACAAAAGAGGAAGAAAAAAAAAAAACAACAACAAACCCTACACTGGGATGCCATTTGTCCACTATCAGATTGGGGAAAAAAAAAAAAAAGGGTCACATAATACACAGGGAGGGGTTTTGGGGTAACAGGAGCTCCCCTACACAGCTGGTATGAGGGTGAGTACAACCACAAGGGAGGGCACTGGGGAAGAGTTCCGAAAACTATGTATGCATAGGACCTTCCCACCAGCTCCTCCTCTAAGAACGTATCCAAAGATATACCCCAGCACAGAGGACATGGCTTGTGGACAAGGAGGGTCACTGCAGCATTGCTCGTGTAAAAAATCCTGGTGACAACCTGAATGTCTATCAAAAGGGGACTGCTACTAAGTACATGATGGTGCATCTATTCAGTGGAACACTCTGTGGTCAAAGAAAACCCGTGAAAAAGTTCCTCCTGGTCTGACACAGAGTCACTTCCCAGTTAAAACTGGTAGGTGAGGAAAGCGTCTTCAAGAACTATGAAGATGAAATTTTACCAGGCGTAGGCCGGGCGCGGTGGCTCAAGCCTGTAATCCCAGCACTTTGGAAGGCCGAGACGGGCGGATCACGAGGTCAGGAGTTCGAGACCATCCTGGCTAACACGGTGAAACCCTGTCTCTACCAAAAAAATACAAAAAAAGCTAGCCGGGCAAGGTGGCTGGCGCCTGTAGTCCCAGCTACTCGGGAGGCTGAGGCAGGAGAATGGCGTAAACCCGGGAGGCGGAGCTTGCAGTGAGCTGAGATCCGGCCACTGCACTCCAGCCCGGGCGACAGAGCAAGACTCCGTCTCAAAAAAAAAAAAAAAAAAGAAATTTTACCAGGCGTATATACAAAAAAGTGTGCATGTGTCTGTGTGTGTGTGTGTGTGTGTGTGTGTGTGTGATCTACTTTATTTGATTATATAAGATAACCCTGGAAGGTCACTTAAGAAACTGATAGGCCAGGCGCGGTGGCTCACGCCTATAATCCCAGCACTTTGGAAGGCTGAGGTGGGAGGATCACCTGAGGTCAGGAGTTCGAGACCAGCCTGGCCAACATGGCGAAACCCCGCCTCTACTAAAAATGCGAAAATTAGTTGGGTGTGGTGGCTCATGCCTGTAATCCCAGCTACTTGGGAGGTGGAGGTGGGAGAATCGCTTGAACCTGGGAGATGGAGATTGCAGTGAGCCAAGATCGTGCCACTGCACTCCAGCCTGGGAGACAGAGGGAGACTCTATCTCGAAAAAAAAAAAAAAAAAGAAACTGATAATGCGTCTCATAGTAACTTGGTGGCCAAAAGAAAAAAGAAAAAAGAAAAAAATTGTGTATATAAAAAGAAAAACAAGCTGATAATGCTGCTTACCTCCAAGGAGGGAAGGGGAACATCTGGGGTCAGCGGGGAGAGGGAGCCGTTTTACTGTGTACCGTTTTGAAATGTGAACCTTGTGAACACGTGACTTAATCAAAAGTAAAATATAAAAATATTAAAAGGCTACTTAAAAATTTTGTTTTTGGCCGGGCGCGGTGGCTCAAGCCTGTAATCCAGCACTTTGGGAGGCCGAGACGGGCGGATCACGAGGTCAGGAGATCGAGACCATCCTGGCTAACACTGTGAAACCCCGTCTCTACTAAAAAAATACAAAAAACTAGCCGGGCGAGGTGGCGGGCGCCTGTAGTCCCAGCTACTCGGGAGGCTGAGGCAGGAGAATGGCGTGAACCCGGGAGGCGGAGCTTGCAGTGAGCTGAGATCCGGCCACTGCACTCCAGCCCTGGCGACAGAGCGAGACTCCGTCTCAAAAAAAAAAAAAATTTTGTTTTTGTTTTTTTTTTTTTTTTTTTTTTTTTTTTTTTTTTTTTTTTTTTTTTTTTTTGAGACGGAGTCTCGCTCTGCCGCCCAGGCTGGAGTGCAGTGGCCGGGTCTCAGCTCACTGCAAGCTCCGCCTCCCGGTTCACGCCATTCTCCTGCCTCAGCCTCCCGAGTAGCTGGGACTACAGGCGCCCGCCACCTCGCCCGGCTAGTTTTTTGTATTTTTAGTAGAGACGGGGTTTCACAGTGTTAGCCAGGATGGTCTCGATCTCCTGACCTCGTGATCCGCCCGTCTCGGCCTCCCAAAGTGCTGGGATTACAGGCTTGAGCCACCGCGCCCGGCCTTGTTTTTGTTTTTTTTGAGATGGAGTCTCTTCTGTCGCCTAGGCTGAAGTATAGTGGTGTGATCCTGGCTCACTGCAACCTCTTCCTCCCCGGTTTAAGTGATTCTCCTGCTTCAGCCTCCCAAGTTGCTGGAATTACAGACATACGTCACCACATCCAGCTAATTTTTGTATTTTTAGTAGAGACAGGGTTTCACCATGTTGGCCAGGTTGGTCTTGAACTCCTGACCTCAGGTGATCCACCTGCCTCAGCCTCCCAAAGTGCTAGGATTACAGGCATGAGCCACCACGCCTGCCCTTAAAAATGTATTTTAAGGCCAGGCATGGTGGCCCATTTCTGTAATTCCAGCACTTTAGGAGGCCGAGGCAGGTGGATTGCTTGAGTCCAGGAATTTGAGACCAGCCTGGGCAATATAGCAAGACCCTATCTCTAAAAAAAAAAAAAAAAAAAATTAGCTGGGCATAGTGGTGCACACTTATTGTCCCAGCTACTTGGGAGGCTGAGATGGGAGGATCACTTGACCCTGGGAGGTCAAGCCTAACGTGAGTTGTGATTGTGCCACTGCACTTCAGCCTGGGCGACAGACAGACACTGTCTCAAAAAAAAAAAAAAATGTATTTTAAGTCGGTAATACAGGTTAAATCCTTTCCTTTCCTTCCCTGAATGAACTGTACCACTGGTTATCCGATAGTAAGCAGGGAAAGTGCCTCATTCCAGAATTCTAATTAATATACAAAGGAGTGACTAAATGAGAAGCTCATAGTTTTGCAGCCTCTGATGAGTGGGTTGGATCTCGAAAAGAGAGACACCAGGCGTAGGGACATTCCGATGGAAGAATACATTCTACTTATGGAGTCTTGATTAAAAAAAAAAAAAAGAAAGAAAAGCAAGCAGAAGAACCTGAATCTGACCTAGCTTTAGATCCAACATCCAATTTACAGGAAATACATGGGATAAAGAACCATGTTAATTGACACCATAAGGATGCAACCAGCAAAATCCAGACCATGAGAATCTCCAAGGACAATTGGCCCAGTGTCCTGAACAAGTAAGTTAAAAGGAACTTAAAAGACAAAGCAGGGGCCGGCACAGTGGCTCGGTCTTGTAATCCCAGCTCTTTGGCAGACCAAGGTAGGTGAATCACCTGAGGTCAAGACCAGCCTGGCCAAAATGGTGAAGCCCCCATCTCTACTAAAAATACAAAAGTTAGTTGGGTGTGGTGGCACACGCCTGTAATCCCAGCTACTCAGGAGGCTGCAGCCATAGAATTGCCGAACCCGGGCCGGGCGCGGTGGCTCAAGCCTGTAATCCCAGCACTTTGGGAGGCCGAGACGGGCGGATCACGAGGTCAGGAGATCGAGACCACCCTGGCTAACACGGTGAAACCCCGTCTCTACTAAAAAAAAATACAGAAAACTAGCCGGGCGAGGTGGCGGGCGCCTGTAGTCCCAGCTACTCGGAGGCTGAGGCAGGAGAATGGCGTAAACCCGGGAGGCGGAGCTTGCAGTGAGCTGAGATCCGGCCACTGCACTCCAGCCTGGGCAACAGAGCGAAACTCCGTCTCAACAAAAAAAAAAAAAAAAAAAAAGAATTGCCGAACCCAGGAGGCGGAGGTTGTAGTGACTTAAGATGGCGCCACTGCACTGCAGCGTGGGCAACAAAGCGAGACTCCATCTCAAAACAAAAAAAAGACAAAGCAACCATTCACATTTTGTGAATGTCTATGGATCTGGATTCAAACAAATTGTAAAGAAAACACTAAAGCAAGACTATCTGTGAATTTTTTTTTTTTTTTTTTTTGAGACAGAGTTTCACTTTGTCACCCAGGCTGGAGTGCAGTGGTGTCATCTTGGCTCACTGAAACCTCTGCCTCCTGGGTTCAAGCGAGTCTGGTGCCTCAGCCTCCCCAGTAGCTAGGATTACAGGCTTGTGTCACCACGCCTGGATAATTTTTGTATTTTTAGTAGAGATGGGGGTTTCACCATGTTGGCCAGGCTGGTCTCGAATTCCTGACTTCAGGTGATCCGCCTGCCTCGGCCTCCCGAAGTACTGAGATTATAGGCGTGAGCCACTGTACCTGGCCTATCTGTGACATTTATGAGACATATGGAAAATCTAGACACTGGCTATTTGATGATATTAAGAAAAGATTATTAAACCAGGTGTGTGTAATCCCAGCACCAAAGGAGGTCAAGGCAGGAGGATCACTTGGGCTCAGGAGTTCAAGACCAGCCTGGGCAACAAAGTGAGACCTCAACTCTACAAGAAATAAAAAATCAGCAAGCCTGGTGGCATGTACCTGTGGTCCCAACTGCACAGGATCTGAGGTAGGAGGATTGCTTGAGACCAGGAGGCATAAAGAAAAGAAAAGATTACTAACTAAAATGTTTTTAATGCACTAAATGAAACACCTTGGTCCCCTGCCTTGGGGCTCTCTCCACAGCCTCCCCGACACTACTGTTGAGCTGACTGCTCACACCGATCAGACGCCCCTGTTCAAACATCAGGCAGGCCCAAGCTGCCCGCTGAGGCAGGCTCTCCTTTCCCTGTACCAGTGCTTCGTTGCAACCCCCCTGGCTGCCATGGGCTCCCACCTCCCTACCTTTGCTCATGCCTTGCTTCTGCTTGGAGTGCCTGCTGCTCTGCTTCAACCCTACCCATTCCTTGAGGCTCTGAGCAAATTCCATCTCCACAAAGCGGTTTTTCTGACCTCCCCACCCCTCCCATCCTTCTGAGCCTCCAGGACATTCTCTCTGTCCCATGTACATATCACTGACCACTCGCTTCCTTAGTCTAGAATTTTGGGGATCTACGTCTCTTCATCCCTAGAGGCTGTGAGGTCCTTGGTAGCAAAGCTGAATATTCTAGTGGATTAAAATCAGGAACTTCGGCCTGGTGCGGTGGCTCATGCCTATAATCCCAGCACTTGGGGAGGCTGAGGCTGGCGGATTGCCTGAGCTCAGGAGTTCGAGACCAGTCTGGGCAACATGGTGAAACCCCGTCTCTACTAAAAGACAAAAAAAAAAATTAGCCAGGCGTGGCGGCATGCCCGTTATCCCAGCAACTCAGGAGGCTGAGGCAGGAGAATTCCTTGAACCCAGGAGGTAAGAGGTTGCAGTGATCCAAGATCGTGCCACTGCACTCCAGCCTGGTGACAGAGCGAGATTCCGTCTCAAGAAAAGAAAAATCAGGAACTTCAAACTCTGACTCAGCCACTTAGGTACTACTGTGTGACCTCAGGAAGATCACTCAACCTCTCTGTGCTTCAATGTCCTCATGTGTAAAATGGGAATGAACACAGTTCCTACTTCACAGGGAAGCTATGAATATTAGTTGAAATAAAATATACAAAGAGTCTAGCTCAGAGTAAACATCTAATAAATGCTGACTGCCATGACCGTGGTAATGGTTATTACAAGTTGCCTCTGTGTCCTCACACGCCCTTGTGCACAGTAGGTGCACTGAGTTGAACTGACATTCAACTGAGTTGAGTTGGATGTAAAGAGCAGGGCTGGCTCTCAGCTGCTGCCCCGTCCCCGGCCAGGCCTCACCTCTCAGTGAACATCTTCACCTCGCTGACCAGCCGCCGGAACCCCACTACCTGCCTCCAGAGGAGGAGCAGGCGACTGTGCTCATTGCTGAAGTAGGCGTTGAAAGACTGGAGGGAAGACATGCCGAGGGAAGGGTTGGGGTGAGAGCAGGTTTACCACCTCCCCCAGCTTCCCCCATCTCCGACCATTCCAGGAGGCACCACCGTTCAAGGGAGCGGGTCTTCCTGTGGGCCTGTGCACAGAGTTGTGTCCCAGCAGCCACGCTCAGCCTCCCCAGCCTCATGGCTCCCTCCTGCACTGGGACCTGGGTTTCAAGTCCTCTTTTGGCTGCAACAGGCAGCAAGGAAGGGAAAAAAATGCAAGGGACCTAGCTTTGCCTCTCAGCTGCCAGTTGCATGACTGTGGGCAGGTTACTTAACCTGTCTTTATTTATTTTGAGACAGAGTCTTGCTCTGTTGCCCAGGATGCAGTGCAGTGGCACGATCTCTTAGCCTCCTGAATAGCTAGGATTACAGGTGCGTGCCACCATGCCCGGCTATTTTTTATATTTTTAGTAGAGATGGGGTTTCACCATGTTGGCCAGACTGGTCTCGAACTCCTGACCTCAGGTGATCCACCTGCCTCAGCCTCCCAAAGTGCTGGGATTACAGGCGTGAGCCACAGCAACCGGCTTTAACCTCTCTTTATAATCGAGAGAATGACAGCACCTACCACATGCTGTTATTACGAGGAATAAAGGTCAATGCACACCATGCACATGGTACATGCTACGCATTGATAAAGACCAGCTATTGTGATGATGGCTATTTACTTCTGCTAACATGCTCCCTTGGACAGTGCTCCCTCTCCCTCCCCAGGCTTCTGAATCCTCCCTTCTTTGCAGTGCACCTTCCCCTTGGGTCAAGCTGGCCTCCCTGCACCCCCATGCCCACCTCCTCATGCCTCCATGCTGCCTCCCGCTGCGTGCCCAGTCGCTGGTCACCTTTCGTATGTCCTCACTCAGAGCCTGGTTGGCCGAGCCTGCCTGGTCAAGCTGTTCTCGGAGCATGGCATTCACCTGGGCCAGACTGGTACTCCTGAATGGGGCACAGGGGATCAGCAGGCACTCGCCCAGGGGGCCATCCTGCCAGCCCTGGCCCTCCCTGCTGCACCCTCACCTCTGCTGCTCCTCCTCCAGCCGAATGAGGGCGCTCTCCAGGTCTTGGCTGTGTTCTTTGTCCTGGGTGGGAGAAAGGCTAAAGCATCAGGCTGGGCAGGTAGAGGGCAGGGCCTGCCCCTGCCCCACCCTGGCACCCACCCTCAGTCGCTGCTGCTCCAGCTCTCCGGATCTCTCCAGCAGCTGCTGCTCCAGCTCCGAGCACCTCTTCTTGTACTGGAGAATCTGGGGATGGGGAGCTGATGGTGAGCCCCAGGGGTTGGGGCAGGGCAAAGTGAACATGTGGGAGGGCAGGAGCAGGAGTGGGTGGCCCTGACCTTGCCCTGCAGCTGCTGCACAAGCTGGGCCTGCCACTACTGGCCCTCCTAGTAGGCCTGCAGCTTGCGTCGGTAGGAGGCCTGCTCCTCCTGCAGCTGCCTCGGCAACTCCACGCTCTGCCGAACCAGCCCCCTGGGCTCCTGTGTCACCAGCTCCCCAGACTCCAGTCGCATAGTCTGCTCCAGCTGCAGGGAAGGGCCGTGGGTGAGAGTCCTGGGCCTCCTGGGAAGGCAGGCTCAGGCCTCTGTAGGGGACACCAGGCTGGGCCCAGACCCACAATGCCTCATAGGCTGATAGTCTGGCACCCTGGGGAGCAGGCACATGTGGGCAAGCCCAGGGGCAGTGCACATGTGCAGGGGGTGATGCAGCCATGCACAGACATGCAGATGGGGCATGCATGGACACATGCAGGTGAGCCCACAAACCCAAACCATGTAGGCAAAGCTCAAAGGTGCACCTGGGATCAACCTCAGGGGCCTCAGTACACCAGGTGCCTGTCCTCCAGAACACTCAGCCCTGTCGTGGTTTCTGTTTATTACATTGATGCCTGTGTCTCCCCACCACGCCCCCACCCCAATGTGAGCTCAGGAAAGCCTGGATTTTTTGCTTCTCAGTGTGTCTTAGTACTAGAATGGTGGCTGTGGTATGCATGCCTCACGCTCAGTAAAATATTTGTTGTGATGGTGAATTAATAGCATGAGCTCATGGGAATATATTCAAAACAGAGGTGTGAATCCACCTATGCATATGTGAGCTTAAAGATATGCACACAATAACACATACAGGCAATCTCAAACATCCCCAGGGGGACACGAATGAACCCCCTCAAATATACAGCATTAAGATTTGTAAGAGATGCGCACAGATGTTGCCCTATACAGCGCCTGTATATTAATGCCACCTTCTGGCTGGGTGCAGTGGCTCACGCCTGTAATCCCAGCACTTTGGGAGGCCAAGGTGGGTGGATCACTTGAAGTCAGGGGTTCGAGACCAGCCTGGACAACATGATGAAACCCCGTCTCTACTAAAAATACAAAAATTAGCCAGGCGTGGTGACATGCACCTGTAATCCCAGTTACTCAGGAGGCTGAGGCAGGAGAATCGCTTGAACCTGGGAGGTGGAGGTTGCAGTGAGCCGAGATCACGCCACTGCACTCTAGCCTGGGCAACAGAGCAAGACTCCATCTTTATTTATTTTTATTTTATTTTACTGAGACAGTCTCACGCTGTCTCCTGGGCTGGAATGCAATGGCGTGATCTCGGCTCACTGCAACCTCTGCCTCCCAGATTCAAGGAATTCTCCTGCCTCAGGATCCCAAATAGCTGGGACTACAGGTGCGTGCCACCACGCCTGGCTAATTTTTTGTATTTTTAGTAGAGATGGGGTTTCACTATGTTGGCCAGGCTGATCTTGAACTCCTGACCTCGTGATCTGCCCTCCTCAGCCTGCGAAAGTGCTGGGATTACAGGCATGAGCCACAGTGTCCAGTCCAAGACTCCGTCTTAAAAAAAAAAGGCCCCCTTCGTCCTCACCTCAGGAAAGCCTCTGCTGCTGCCGCCCTTCCTCCACCCCCAGGCAGCTCCCATCCCCTGCATCCTCAGACCCCTGTGGGCTCTGGCTGCCCCTACCAGCCATGGAACCCTCTCAACTCCCTTAAGGCACCTGCTGGCCCCTGATCTTCCCCATTTGTTGGGGGAAAGAGAGGTGAAGGAGGAGCAGGGCAGTGTGAGAGCGCACAGTGGCTCGGGGGCACCCAGCAGGGACAACACCCCAGCCCAGCTGACTCTGACACTAGCCCCGCACTCACCATCTGTGGGTGCGGGTTACACTGCACATTCTGTGAATTGGAGTGCTTTTGTGTGGCCTGGTTTTAGGGTCTTGCTATGTTGTTTGTGGCATGTTTTGTGCATCTGTGTGTCTCTGTGTGGGGCCCGGCGTGGCCCGTGTCGTGTCCACACTGCACATCTGTGTGAAGCAGGTACTGTTTGCCTCTGGGACACAGAGGGGTTCAGGCCGTTGCCGGGTTCTCCTCCCCTTTCTCCAATGCTCAGAACCAGAGCCAGGACCCTCTCGGCCACACCTCACCCCTTTCCACAAACTTCACCCCGCACAAAACAGCCTTTCAATTTTACTTGCAATTCAAAAGGGAAGGAGGCTGCCACTAAGCCAGAGATGAAAGAAGTTGACTGTTTCCCCTAGCAACCGCTGCCCTCGGACCGCCATTCAATTTACTCTTTCCAGGTTGCTATGGACACGAGGGAGCCCGGGGGTCTGTCCTCTGGAGCCAAGGGAGGCGTGGCCACTCCCTCCTTTCCATTCTCGGCTGCGCCTACACCTGCTTCTCAGGGACAGCAAGAAGGGGGGACCCCCATAGGGGGCCTGAGGTCCTTTCTTGGCCGGGAGGTGGCCTCTGGGAGTTCCTCAGTTTCCCTGCAGGACATGCAGTCAATAAGACACAGACCTGACCCTCCCTCCACTCCCCACGCCAGGGGTGCTGCAGGTTTGGAAAGATCACAACAATCTCGCTGACTGCCCCCCAACCCAGCCCACCATGCCAGTGAGGGCCGCAGGGGCAGGCACTTGCCACCTGTGGCCATGGGGACAAGGGGGTGGCAGGGAAAGAATGTTGCCCAACTGCAGAGCCCTGGACCAACGGTCTCATCCCAGCACCACCACTGACCTTGGGCCTATCATGCCCCCTCTCCAGGACGGACTTTTCCTATCTGTGATAAGGTGATCTCCAGGCTCTGAAGTTCTCTGGGGACCCGCCCTCCAGGAAGGGCCTTTGCAGTCATTCCTGTTCCGCCCCTCCCTCCAGGTGGGGCCTCATTCAAACCATGGTGGATAGAGGACAACTGAAGCAGTGGGCACCCTCTGCGTGCCATTTGGGGCCCCCTTAGCCACAGGAGGGAGCTTTCCACACTAACCCAGACCCCCTGTGCTGCAGTCCCAGCCCCAGCTGCTGTGTCCCAGCAGAGGAGGAACCTGTCAACTCCCACCTCTTCCCTTCCTTGCCAACTGGGGGCAGGGCCAGCTTCAGAAGGTGGCATTTAAGAGGCAGGCCCTGGGGGTGTGGCACTGTGCCATGCATGGGCCAAAAGAAAAGGGAGGGCTGGCTCAGGGCCCCATCACCACTGACAATGCAAGACTGGGGCCAGCATGCCCTACACACCCGCTGCAGACCCTGGGAAAACTAGCTCTCCACTGTCCTGATGCTAGGGGCCACTGCGGGCCGCCTACCCGGCTCCTCTACAAGTCCCAACTCGTCGGGGGTTTGTCCAGCCAGACAAATCCCAGGACACGGACACGCCCCACAGTCACACACAGGAACACACACCCTCCTCCCAGTGCGGGCTCCAGCCTGGACAAGCCCAGCTCAGGGGTCCCACGCCAACCCTAGCTCTGCCACTACCACACCAGGGGACCCTGGGCCAGCCCCTGCCTCTCTGGGTCCCTTCCAACTTTGCCAGCTGTGCCCTGAAATCCCTAGCCCACAGTCTCTTCCCGTATGTAGGAAACAAAACTTCAGAACTTTGGTTCTAGACTGGGTTAGTCTAGAAACCAGAGCCCCAGGGCTGCGAGCTGGAAGACCTGGTGTCTAGCCTTAACCGGCTGTGTGCCCCAGCACGGTGCTTCCCCTCCCTGAGCTTCTGTTTTCTCCTTTGTTAAATGGGATCATAATGGTCCCAAACTTGGTGTATTAAATGTGAAACACTCAGCACGAACCTGGCACACAGTAGGCACTCAAGAAACAGTAGCTACTATTAATACGTTATTGCCACCTGCATGCCTCCCATCTGCATACATACACTCGGTCCCACTTGCAACTCCCTTACAATCTTCAGCCACCACCAACTTCCCAGGGTCACCTCCTGGCCACCTGGAGGCCCAAAGCAGACAGTGCATCAAGAGCATCCTGCACCCCTGGCACCGGCTCACACCCAGCTCCCGCCCCAGGCCGTGGGACCCCCACAAGCCTGCAGCACGGGTGATGTGAAACCTGCCTGGACATGAAGACAGGCCTGCTTCTCCTTCCTTCCCTGCCTGGAACCCATTCCAATAGGCAGTGGCAGCAGGTCTTGTGGCTGCCCCAGATGGCCTGCAGAACACCGCAGATGCCCACACCAGCCTCGAGCCAGCATCCAGCCACCGCCTCAGCCCCAAGGCCCGTGGCAATGGTAGCACAGGGAGATGCCCAGAAACTCAAGGGGCAGGAATCTCTAGGGATCTCGTTCTGTGTCCCGCACTCCTAACAGGCCTGGGACAGATGGGAACAAAATGCCCCTATGCCAGGCACTTTATTCTATTATTTCCTATTATTCACACAACTCCACGTCCCATTACAATCCCCACTACAGAAAACAGGCTTGAAGAATGTAGTGATTTGTTCAACGCCACTCAAGGTGGCAGAGCCTCAATCCAAGCCCAGGCCAACCTGACATCGGGGCCCATCTTTTGCCCCGTGTGTGGGCCTGGTCTAGATGCCTCCATGCCCTCAAACCAGGGGAGCCCTGGCCTAGCCCACCACCTGGGCAGCACCCACCCTCTCGCTGACCGCGTTGTACTTAATGGCGAGTTCATCGCGCTCGGCACCGCTCTGGGCCAGCAGGTCCTCCACGCGGGACAGCTCCTGCTGCAGCAGCTGGTTCTCCTCCTGCAGTGACAGCAGCGATGCCATCTCCGTGGCTGGCAGCGGGACTGGCAAGGGACAGTGGGCACATGGTTGGCTTCTGGGTCCAGTGGGACATCCTCCCACCATGGGGAGGGCAAGAAAACCATCCAGGCTCCTGGGATGAGCCCAGGTGGGAATGGCTGCAGCATTAGGCCTGCAAACAGAGCTGAGAACAGGGAGGAAGGCAAGGAGGGGATACAAAGCTGGACATAAAGTGAACACAGCTCCAGCTAAAGTGTGGCCCAGCAGGTTTTGGAGATGCAGGAGAGAGGCTCAGTCTAGGAGCCAGGAGACCCCTGAGTTCTTGCTCCCTCCTTTTCCAATTACTATTCTTCTCTGGGGCCTGTTTTACTTATCTGTAAAATGGGTGGGGCGGGCGCGGACTCACACCTGTAATCCTAGCACTCTGGGAGGCGAGATGGGAGGATCACCTGAGGTCAGGAGTTTGAGACTAGCCTGGCCAACATGGTGAAGTCCTGTCTCTACTGAAAATACAAAAATTAGTTGGGCATGGTGGTATATGCCTGTAGTCCCAGCTACTTGGGAGGCTGAGACAGGAGAATCACTTGAACCCGGGAGGCGGAGGTTGCAGTGAGCTGAGATTGCACCACTGCACTCCAGCCTGGGCAACACATCGAGACTCTGTCTCAAAAAAAAAAAAAAAAAAAAAAGGTAGGATAGTAACCAGATCCTCCCAGAAAAGCATCAAAGCCGCGCTCGAGGGAAGAGCTTCATGGAACTTTTGGAAAAAGGCTAGGACTCAGGATAGCGTAGGTCAGGTTGTGAGGAGGAGGAGAAAGAGAGAAGAGGGAAAGAAAGGCCAGCGGGAGAAGCGGGTTGTCCACCTCCTGTGGGTTTCCCTTCTACCCTGGGAGAACTGGACATAGGCCCCAGGTGTCAGGGTGAGGGTCCCCGGAGTCTCTCTCTGTCTGGGGCTCCAGGGCACCAACATCCCTGGTGCTCCCAAGGAGGGGGCCCGTCTGTAGCTTGTCAGTTGAACAGAGACAATGGTTAGAACACCAAAACGCCATCACGGAGAGCTTCCAGCACACCAGCTGCAACTGACTGTGCCCTTCCCAGACCCTCAAGCCACATAACGACACCATGTGTGCCACCCGCTGAGAGAAGCAGGGACCATCCGCCTTCCTGCCCAGTGGGAAATGCATGGACAGAGCCATCCACTCAGACTTCTGCAAAACCCTGGTCTGAGCTGAGCTGCCCTCTCCCTATATCTTGGGTTCAACCAGCTCACACCTTCCCGGGTAGGAATATGGGATTTGGGGTTCACATCTTTGCAGCAGGCTACAGGCAAGCATGGAGGGGATGCTCAGCCCTTCCTTCTAGTTGCACCACATGCGAAATAAATCTGGACAAATTACATCCCTGAGCCTCTGTTTCCTCATCTGTAAAATGGGTTCTTCCGTCATAAGGTTGTGCCTGCCCCACAGCGAGTTACAGTCATGATCATCATGGTGACTGCTCAGGAAAGGGACATGCAAAGACGTAAAATGTGGGTGGTGTCTGTGGAGGGGAGCGGATGGGGGTGGCACCTGGGCTCTCAGGCTGGGAGAGGTTGCGGGTGACCATTTCCCTGAGGCAGGCAGGCAGGCTGGTGGTCTGAGCGTCCTGGGCCAGTTCCCACCTGCCCAAGCCCTTCTCCTGGCACAGGACGCTGCTCTCCAGTGTCTGTGGGAAAAGCGAGAGGGTCTTCAGGGGACCTGGGACCCGGGGCTCCCTGGCCTCGGGGAGGAGAGCCGCAAAGTCCTACTGCCCAAGATGTGGGTCCCCAGGAGCCCCCTCAAGCTGGAGTGAAGCCTGGGAGTTAGAATCCAAAAAATCCCCGTGGGAGGAGCCTCTTGTGCGCTCCCCGCCCCTGGAAGAAGGCCACCCAGGGCCAGAGATGTGAACCAAACCCCACAGGCAACTCCCAAACCCCACTGAGGCAGTCCAGTGTTGGGGGCTCCAATCTGGCTCCAACCCTAGATGGATGAGGATCCGGCTATGCCAGAGGTCCCCTGAACCCCAAAATCTGGAAGTAGGGACCCCCCTTCTCCCAATGCAGGGCACTGGGATGAGGGAGCCACAGCAGGTGCACCCTGTGTGTACCTCTGCCCCCCGTCTTGCCAGGAACTGCAAGCGGGGGCCCCTTATGCCCCCCCACCACCACACCTCTTCCACCCCTTGACCCCCAAGTCGTACACACCTCTCACCACTCCTGCTAAGTCCACACTACCCTGCCCCAGACAGGGTGGGCACAGCCCCCAGGACCCACCTGGATAACCGTCTCTAGTGTCAGCTCGACCTCCTGTGCCCCCGCCAGCCCCAAGCTCATGGAGGGAAGGCTGTGGGCACCCCTCCAGTCCCCTTCTCCAGGACCCCAAGACTAGCTCAGTCAGCAGGCGCCACAGCCAGGCTGCTGTGCTGAGCACCAGGCAGATTAAGCTTAAATCCGGCGGCGCCCCCATGTGACCACCGGGGTGGGAGGAGCGGGATGGGGGCTGAAGGGGGAGGGGATGGGAAAGGACAGGAGAGGAGGGAAGCAGAGGCGGGGAGCCGAAGGAAGAGGAAGAATAAAGAGAGGGGAGGAGAAGGGAGAGAAAGGGAAGGAGGAGAGACAAGAGGGAATGGGGGGAGGAAAAGAGGGGAGGTACCTGGAGGTCAGGACCTCACACACTCTCCACCCTCCGCAGGTTGCTGGGTCCTAGAGCCCTCCAAGTCCAGGGGGTGGAGTCAGTAGTCATGCAGTGGGAAAGGCCAGAACCCTAAGTCTTCCGGATCATCTTTGCTGGGTCAGAACTGGGGTCACATGGTTAGCTAAGAATGTGAGAATTTACAGCACGCTGGGAGCACGCTTTCCCACAACAGGTGTAGGGCAAAGAATGCAGGCTGTGAGGCCACCCAGACCAGGCTAGGCACTTAGTTGGGCATGAGCGGTCCAGCCTGGACTGATGAGCATTTATGCAACACCTGTGGCGTTCCTAGGTCTGACCTAGACACAGTGGCACAGCCCCGACCTACAAATGCCCCAGCCTTGCCCTGCGGGCACTTATTGGGAAGCTTCTGGCCCCTTCACACCCACCCTAGCCCCCACTAGCTGGGTGCACCAGCGACAGTGACTTTGCCTCTCTGAGCCTCAGTGTCCTCTTACGTAAGATGTGATAATATTGGCACTCACCTCATGGAGCTGTCTGGGGATGAAACAGAATATCGTGTGTGCATAACCAGCACATGACACAGTGCCGGGGGATCACATGGCCAACACCCAAGAAATCCTCATTTCATTCATTTGAAAATCCAAAAGGCACAGTCCCGGCTGGGCATGGGCGCTCAGGCCTGTAATCTCAGCATTTTGGAAGGCCAAGGTGGGCGGATCACCTAAGGTCAGGAGTTTGAGACCAGTCTTAGGAATATGGTGAAACCCTGTCTCTACCAAAAATATAAAAATTAGCCGGGCATGGTGGCGCATGCCTGTAATCCCAGCTATTTGGGAGGCTGAGGCAGGAGAATCAATTGAAACCGGGAGGCGTAGGTTGCAGTGACCCGAGATCATGCCACTGCACTCCAGCCTGGGCAACAAGAGCGAAACTAGTCTCAAAAAAAAAAGAAAGAAAAGAAAAGAAAAGCACAGTCCCTATATCCCAGGGCCCTGAGACCCAGAGGTCACCCACCACCTCCCATTGTTTTTTCCCTGGGGCAAGGAGGCTATGTGGTATAGTGGTTAGGCACACAGCTCTGGAGTCAGTATCAGGTCTGAGGTTGCATGTAAGACACAGCTCGGTCACTTGCAACTATGGTGTTCAGGACAGTATGACCTTCAACAGGTTACCTCCCTGAGCCTCAGTTTTCTCATCTCTAAAAGGAGACTAGACCAGGCCAGGCACAGTGGCTGAAGCCTGTAATTCCAGCACTTTGGGAGGCTGAGGCGGGCAGATCACTTGAGGTCGGGAGTTCGAGACCAGCCTGGCCAACATAGTGAAACCCTATCTCTACTAAAAATACAAAAATTAGCCTGCAATCCCAGCACTTTGAGAGGCCAAGGTGGGCAGATCACAAGGTCAAGAGATTGAGACTATCCTGGCCAACATGGTGAAACCTCGTCTCTACTAAAAATACAAAAATTAGCTGGGCATGGTGGTGCATGCCTGTAGTCCCAGCTACTTGGGAGGCTGAGTCAGGAGAATCACTTGAACTTGGAAGGCGGAGGTTGCAGTGAGCCGAGATCAAGCCACTGCACTCCAGCCTGGCGACACAGTAAGACTGTCTCAAAAAAAAAAAAATAGATAAAAATTTAAAAATTGGCCAGGCGCGGTGGCTCACACCTGTAATCCCAGCACTTTGGGAGGCCAAGGCGAGTGGATCATGAGATCAGGAGATCAAGACCATCCTGGCTAACGTGGC
>NW_022681457.1:110308153-110580653 GCF_009764315.1 Trachypithecus francoisi
GCTAATTTTTGAATTTTTTAGTAGAGATGGGGTTTCATCATGTTGGCCAGGCTGGTCTTGAACTCCTGACCTCAGATGATCTACTCGCCTTGGTCTCCCAAAAAGTGCTGAGATTACAGGCGTGAGCCACCAAACCGGCAAAACTTTCGACATGGGGGGACTACAGTTGTCTTCTCCCAGTATTGACTGTAACTCCAGCTTCCAGGATGTGAAAGTTTCCCACCTGCAGCCACTGATCTGCATTTCTGGTCACATGGTCCACCCCTCCCCAAAAGCTGATTGGCCCAGGGGTGAGAACAGGACCTAAAGCAGCCAACCAAGCCAGTGTTGGGAAACAAGCCTTTCCATCATCGTTTTCTTTATCTTTTTGCCAGTCTCGGGTCTGTCATGTCCTTCCCAGCTCTCCTTAATTAATGCCTTTTCTGTCCCTTCCACCTCTTATCAGCTGTGCCATTAGCTAGAAGTTATTGGGAAATCCCAGAGTGGTTCCCCACTCAGAATATTCCCATTTCTTTGGGAGTTCTAAAATAGCTCAGTGATTCAGCCGTGAGCTGATTCAGCCGTGAGCTGTTTGGGTCAGTGAAGGGCACCTGATGCAGGGGCAGCCAATCCATAGGCTGGCCACAGTGTACAGGAAATATGGTTTGAGAGTTTCTCCCAGAAAGGCTGATGGTGCCGATGGAACCAAGAAGGTGCTCCCTCCAGAGTGAGCACTCAGGAGTTGATGCAGAGAGGAGCTCAGGCAGGGAAGGCTTGTGTTAATGGTGGGACCCTGGCATGGACAGCCACACTCTTCTCTTCCTGATGGGGCAACACAGTATGCCATTAGCCAGAACTGCCTTGGGTACCATCCACCTTCCTGTTCCTGCCATTTCGGATGTAAGGCCTGGCTGTTACTTCTACTTATCCATTACCTGAGATAACAACCAGAAAGCCAAACCCAATATAGAACCTCCTCTCTCCCCTGCCTTTGCCTTCCCTTCACCTTCTCCATTTTTGCTCCTTCTTCCTCTTCCCCATCTTCTCCTTCTTCACATCATCATCATCATCATCACCATCACCACCACCACTGTTATTTAATGGGCACTCTCCTCGTGCCAGGCACTGTCAAAAACACTATATATCTTTGAACATGCTAAATCCTCACAACAACTTGTCAGGTAGGTAGTATTACTATTATTATTATTATTTTGAGATGGAGTCTTGCTCTGTCACCCAGGCTGGTGTGCAGTGGCGCGATCTCGGCTCACTGCAACCTCTGCTTCCTGGGTTCAAGCGATTCTCTGCCTCAGCCTTCTGAGTAGCTGAGATTACAGGCACGCACCACCATGCCTGGCTAATTTTTGTATTTTAGTAGAGATGAGGTTTCATCATGTTGGCCAGGCTGGTCTCAAACTCCTGACCTCAAGTGATCTACCCGCCTCAAAGGTAGCTATTATTATCGAAGGGGTCAGAATTTGAACCCAGGCCATCTGGCTCCGGGTCTGGGCATCCTCATGACTCCCTTACAATCTGATCCTGTCAGAGCTTAAAAAGACGACTGAGGTCACCTCTACTAATTGTCATGCTTTGGGATTTTATAGACCAGTGAAAAATAAATAAGCAGGGAGGGCGGATATGGGATGACCGCCTTCTTATTTCAAGAAAGGACAGTAGGAATGTTAAAACAAAGGATACCCTTTACCTTCACTAAAGAAAGAGCACTCATCACAAAAAAGGGAGGGCATAACCTCAGAATAAAGTACAGACCTTTGAACTGAATAAGTCAGGCATTAGGAAAAACTCACCATATTGACTTATTTTTCTAATTTTGTTGCATAGCAATTAAAATGTAGCCCTGAAGTCGACCTGGGTCTTGGACTGGTGAGTGTCACTTGCTCTTCTCCAATTCTCACATTGTTTGTAAGGAAGCAGAGGCCTGGACAGGGTGAGTGACTTCATCAAGGTCACACAAGGAGTTGCATGCAGATTTGGAACTTGGTTTCAGGTCTTTTGACTCCTTCAGCTGACGGGTATTATTTCGGGGTTGGGAGTGGGGTGGAGACAGTGGGGGATCCTTACCTCTAAATAGGGAAGGGCTGAACTCTACAAATGTGCTTTCTGAGCCCTCAGTGTAAGTGAATTGGAAGCTCTAGCCTCGAGAATGCAATCCGGTCTTGGGAATTTGCAGCACCTTCTTCTTCATCTACTGGCCTGTTTCCATTCTCACAACCGCATTGAAAGGCAGATAATTCTGGTCTCATTTTAAAGATGGAGCAACAGTGGCACAGAGGAGTTATAGGCCACTTGCTCCAGATCACAGCATCAGTGGCTTGAAGGCAGTTTTCCCAGAGGTGCCAGAACCTGGCCATCCTAAAGCACAGACTGGGAGACCCGCCATTCTGAGGATGGAATGGCATTAACTCATCTCCAACTAGGTATTTCTTTTCCTCTGTTTGTTAGGGGAAAAGGCCCTCTAGTTGGTGAATTATTCATTCAACATGCATTTGCTATCAAACACCTTTATAATAGCTACGTTTCCCTTCTTTCAGCACAAGAAGAGCCAACTCTACACATCCAGTGTCCTGCTACCCTCCCCCAAGGCTCAGTTCAGCTGATTGGAATATAAAACCCAAGGGACTCATTTGGGACAATTAGATCCCTTTTGAGCCAAGAGATACAAAAGGAAGCTCCAGTTTATAGCAGGTGCTTGAGCTAAAAGATCACTTATCCTTGGGTCACATTTCATTTCATTGGAGCTAGAGCAACCATTTGGGGCCATGGGCAAGATCAAAGGGCAGAGGAGGCAGAAAGAAGGTGAGAGGAGAGGAGGAAAGATGAGAAGGGTGAAACGAAGAAAGAAGAGAGGGACTCCTGATTATCCATGCCCCATGAGACTGTGGATGCCTTTTATAAGCCCCACTTTTATCTTGAGCTCATTTGAGAGGATTTCTGTTCTGTGCAATAAAAAGATGCTTAACCAGAACATCCTACTCTAGACCTAGATACTCTAGGCTAGATGATGGAATACAGAGAACTATGGATCAAAGCTTGTCAAGAAGCTTACATTCCAGCATGAGGCAGAAGACAGTTCCTTCCCATATGCAAACGCTCACAAGCCCACATGCTACTGTATATACCTGATTCTCTTTTATACTGAAGATGGAGGCTCTGAGACTCCCCCTCCCAACCAAAAATCTGACCAAGAAACAGAACATGACTCTATGTGCAAAAAGAACAAGAAATTGGATGTGTCCAGCTGAGAAAGCATTTAAAAATCTATCAATATTACCAATTTGTGTTTATCACAATGGCTGGCTCATCCAAGGATCTCCCAACAAACGTTAATCCTTGCTAAGCTCCTTGGAGGTAAATGAGTGACAAGCAGTAAAAACAAAAAAGATGTTGTTTACTTGCTTCTTGGGAGGTTGCATGCTCCTGACACACACACAATATTGGTACTTGCAGCTGTGCCCAGCTGGTTGGTCCATTTACCTTCTAGATTTTGCTGGTGGTGTTTCATTTTGGTGACTAGTGTAACAAGATGATCAAATAGCATTTGTCCTATTGTGGTATTATTACTGAAAACAACTGGGGATAAGTTCTTAGCCTTCAAAGACAGGAGCTGAGCCTTCTCTGCAGAATTTAGTTAGGGGAGGCTGGCATTGTTTTCTGTTAATCTACGGCTGTAGAACTTGAAAAGAAGAAGGGATCCTTTCTTTCTAATGTTGGTATGTTATCACAAGAGTGGCACTGTGATCTGGGGAGACTGCTTTCCCCTTGGACATCAGAGTTTGGTGGCTCTCACATCAGCTCAGGTTAAATCTGCAAAGGTGTTTGGGGTCTTCTAAATGGAGCGGGTTTATGAAGGTCAATCCTACTATTAGTGCACTGGCTGGTTTTCTATTTTGGAGTTAACCAGTCACCAGCTGTTGAATTCCAGGTTCTGTAGCAGGAACTGGGAATACAAACATTAATCAGACATGCAGCATCAACTTTCTGCCTTCATGAAACTAACCGTCTAGGGCAGAAGCTGAAAATAGATGATTTTTTGTGGTGGAGAGGGCTACTGCACCCTTCGATTTTTTTTTTTTTTTTTTTTAGACAGAGTTTCACTCTATTGCCCAGGCTGGAGTGCAGTGGCATGATCTTGGCTCACTGCAAACTCCGCCTCCCGGGTTCAAGTGATTCTACTGCCTCAGCCTCCCGAGTAGCTGGGATTACAGGTGCCCACCACCATGCCCAGCTTTCATCCCCATGGCCCTCATGAAGGCCAACTGTCACATGATGGTCACCATGTTTGTCCTCTTCAGCTTATGGTAGAAAAATATTTCCTTGTATCCTTGTCTTTACAAAAAGTAGGAAAACAAAATACAGACCAAAAGGACTACAATTGTTGAAAAAATGGCAGAGGACCTGTGTCAGTTAATTTTAGGTGTCAAATTGACTGAGCCACAGGGTGCCCAGATATTTGGTCAAAGATTATTCTAGCTCTGATAGTGTTTCTGTGAGGATGTCTGTTGGATGAGATTAACACTTACACTGGTGGACTTTCAGTAAAGCAGATAATGTGTGTAGGGTTCATCCAACCATTGAAGACCTCAGTAGAACAAAACTACTGACCCTTTTCTGAGGGAAAGAGAGTTCTTCCTGCCTGATGGCCTTTGAGCCGGGACATTAAGTTTTTCTCCTGCCTCTGGACTGGAACTGAAACATTGGCTCTTTCTGGGTCTTCACCTTGATGGTCTTCATTCTAGAGCTACACTATAGGCTCTCCCAGGTTTCCAGCTTGCCAACTCACCTTTCGGATCTTGGGAGTTGCCAGCCTCCTTAGTCATGTGAGCCAATTTCTCACAACAAATCTCTCTGTCTCTCTCTCTCTCACACACACACACCACACCTTATTGGTTTTGTTTCTCTGGAGAACCCTTACACAGGCCAAATTTCTTCAGGAAGCTAATGACTATCTTTCATACTTTTTATATATTTATAAACATCAATTATTTATTTATTTATTACAAATATATATATTTAATGTGGAAAAATGTGCCTATGCCAACTTCTCTGACACCTGTGCTATTCTCTCATTTATATCATGTATCTGGCACCTATGGACATTGGAGATTTTGATTTTTAGTCCAGGTACTTCAGAGATTTTTCCTCTAACTGGTACCCATTTAGATAGTTGGAATACACAAAGGAGTCTTTTAAAAATAACTTTGATTTAATGAATGCACAAAGGCTTGGCCATTGGTCAATACAAATGTCTCCCATATTTTCCATTTCTAAATGAATGCTGTTACCAGGTGTTGGGGATAATGTAAGATTCACATTAATTTTTTATATCATATTTTTCCTGCAGTCTGCTAAAATTTTGAGTTTACTATTTGCCCCACGGTATTTCTGCTTTTGTTGGTACTAGGGAAGGTTCCATTTTTTTCATCCCTGTGCTATTTCTTGTGTAGCTTTATTTTGCTGTGTGGATTATTTGTAGACTGAGGCATCACTAGGAGACTCCCATGCCTACCTGCTGCTCTTGAGCACAAAATGAATTCTTTCAGCTTCCAAGTGGTCTGCCATTTATTGCTTTCTGAATTTGGTGACAAACTGTTCTTTAAAGCAAGCCAGATCAGCCATGCAATGGTCCTCAGGAATATTTAAAGTTGAGCACTAAGAGCTGTCTGTTAGTAAAATCGGGGATAGAATGTCAGAGCCAAACGGGCCACTGAAGCTCATCTAATCTCACTCCCTCTTCTTAGAGATGGAGAATCTCAGATCGTGAAGAGAGCAGAGGGGTTCCCTTAAGGTTATGGTAATGATAAGAGGAAGATATAGATGGGAATTCTTGCATGAATGTTTTCTTTTTTGACAATGAACAACTATCAATTTGGATAAAACAGAATACAAACTGAAAAAAAAATCCTGGAGAAAAAAATATTGTCTATTTTTTTCATGGGAAGTGTGAAAAGAAGGAGCTGGAAAATTCACTCTCAGTTGACTTGGCTTGAGGATACAAATTTCTAGCTCCATACCTCCATAAGTCCCTCTCTAAAAATTTAATTTTCATCTACTTATGAATTAATGGTGTGCTGTGCTTAAGAACTGCTCTTCCTCGGCTGGGTGCGGTGGCTCACGCCTGTAATCCCAGCACTTTGGGAGGCCGAGGCAGGTGGATCATGAGGTCAGGAGATCGAGACCATCCTGGATAACATGGTGAAACCCCGTCTCTACTAAAATTACAAAAAATTAGCCAGGCACAGTGGCGGGCACCTGTAGTCCCAGCTGCTTGGGAGGCTGAGGCAGGAGAATGGTGTCAACCCAGGAGGCAGAGCTTGCAGTGAGCAGAGATTGCGCCACTGCACTCCAGCCTGGGTGACAGAGCTTAGACTCCGTCTCAAAAACAAAAACAAAAAAAAAACAACAAAAAAACCAAAACTGCTCTTCCCCCAAAAAGAGCCCCCTAGCTTTTAGGATTTGCCAGTTTCCATGGTGTACTCCTACTGTGGTTTCAGGTAAACAACATATCACCAAATGGGGAGTTGGGAAACCAAGCACACCACTGCTCTCTGATGTAATTGTTTTTGCACATGTACTGTTCAGAGGCCACCTAAATCTTGATTTCAAGGCAACTTGTCCAGTCTCTGTAGATACAATACATCATAAGAAGTAAGGGGCAAGCCTATTGCCCACATCAAACACCTTTGTACACACACTGGGATCAGTTGACTAGTCAGTCAGCAAACAATGATAGGCACCTAATCTGTGTCTGATCTTGGGGAAGGCACAGCGGATTCAGGAATGACTAGCAAGCAGAAATCAACAGAATCCTGTATCTTACAGCTGAGTTATCTGCCTTTTTATCACTAGGTAGCTTTGTAAAATAAAGCAAATGACTCTAAAATGCCTGGGGATCCTTTTTTTTTTTTTTCTTCCAATGAAGATTTACAACTACAACTTTCCCACACAGCATTTTGATCTCCAGGGATGTCAAAAATATTCCCATTTTAAAAACATCTTGAAATGTAGATTCAATGTAATTTCCAAAGTAAAGCTATTTCCTATAGCACCTTTAAGAGTGGAAGCATTTCCCATCAAATTCAACCAAATGCTGAGAAACTACAATTGTAGAAAGCTCAGAGATCTCGTATTTATGTCTTTTAGTGGGCAAATGTTCCAGTGGCAAATCACTATTACTGTAATTGCTAAATGCCCCCTTTTGCCTATTGTTCTACACTGGTGTTGCTGAAAGACTGTATGCCTTGAGTCACTTCCTAAAATCCATAGGCATCAAGGATGCACGTGTGGATAAAGCAACTACAGGTTTCCTTCAAATGAAACTTTGTAGGCCGGGCGCGGTGGCTCAAGCCTGTAATCCCAGCACTTTGGGAGGCTGAGACGGGCGGATCACGAGGTCAGGAGGTTGAGACCATCCTGGCTAACCCGGTGAAACCCCGTCTCTACTAAAAATACAAAAAAAAAACTAGCCGGGCGAGGTGGCGGGCACCTGTAGTCCCAGCTACTCGGGAAGCTGAGTCAGGAGAATGGCATAAACCCGGGAGGCGGAGCTTGCAGTGAGCTGAGATCTGGCCACTGCACTCCAGCCTGGGCGACAGAGCGAGACTCCGTCTCAAAAAATAAAAAATAAATAAAAAAATAAAATAAATGAAACTTTGTGGAGTGCAGATTTGCCGTGCAAGCTCCGTGTCCCCACTCAATTGCTATTTGGAAGGGGGACTTCCATCTTTGGGGTAAAGACATAGTGAAGTCACATTTGTCAATTATGACAGCAGATAGGAGACCCAAGCCCAGAACTCTTGGAGAGGTGTTTGATGACCATCCCTCCGTGGCTGTAATCGTAACCATTAACTTGTTCTTCAGAATAATAGCTCTAAAAGGAGCTGAGGAACTCTTACTGGAACAGGAATGGTTGTGGAGGCACTGATCTTTCCCATCAAATGTGTTTTGAAGAAACAGTGTTTTGGTTTGTGTAGTACTGGGATGGTTTGTGACTCGACATCGGTGTATGAATTGATTGGTAATAATGATCTGTTATGATAGGGAAGACTTAGAGGGTCTAGGAAAATAGGAGAGGAGTTCTCCCAGATAACTCAATTTGAAGAAGATATGACAGTTTTGATCTTAATTTTACAGGGTTACCTGCTCATGAAACTTGGACTGCAATACAGATCTTTCTAGAGATGTTAAGTACCAGATTAATATCTCTAAGATGCTTTCCTCTAAACTGCCTCTGTCTCTTTCAGATCATATCTGTTATAAGAATTTGGAAATGATGATGTTGAGGAGGGACATTGGCTGTTGAAACTTTCAAAGGGGATACGTATGTAGGGTCAGCTTATACTGCCAGATTCTTCCTGATTTGGCTTAAAGGAGAGGGAAATGAGAAGTGACATTTTGACACATTTCTTAGGAGGTGATGGTTCCATCCATTGGGGGCAGCTAAATGCATCTGGGTGTGAACCCAAGACCTTCTGGGACTGAGCTGTGAACTGACTTTAGGTGGGGATGCCTGGGTGATACAGGGGTTCTGTTTAAGTCCCCGGTTCTGCCCAGGTTCACTGCGTTTTGCTGCTGTATTTGTGTGGCTCTAGGTGGAGATGGCACCAGCTGAAGACTGACTTTTATTGGGTGCTTCCTGTATGCCAGTTACCACTTCATATCTCCCCACAGCACCATGTTTATTCCCCCTGAGAACCCATGGCATGAGTTATAGAAATGAGGTCACTGAGACTCAAAGGGGTGAACCGATTTCCCCAAGTTCCTCAGCTAGGGAGGGCCAGTGCTGGGACTCAGCTGAGGCCTGTCTGGCTCCAATAGCCTTGTTCCTAATTACTCTTCTACATTCTCTTATTCCCAGAAGCTTGGGTTCAGCACTTACGCAAGGGGCTGGCTGAGTGGTGTCACCCTTGGTTACACGTTAGAATCACAGGGGGATGCTTTTTTAAACATATCAATGCCCGGAACCTACGCTGAACTGATTAAATCTTCCAGCAGTGAGGCCCGGGATTGGTCACTTCAAAACACTCCACCAGGAGAGTCTGATGTTTGGCCAGGCGTGTCAGTTGCTGCCCTGGCGCCTGACAACCACCCAGTGGTTGGGAGGTAGTGTTTGGATTTAAGCCTCGTTGTTCCAGATGGGCAATGGTGCCAAGCCGTGGCATTTGGGAGCCCCAAGTCCAATAAGGGGGTTTCAGATAATTGACAGCCCAGATAAGCTCGCCCACTGAGCAGCAAGGGGGCACCTTTACTAGCCACATGGCCCTGGTCCAGCCATGTCCATGCATTGAGACTAAGTTTTCCCATCTGAAAAATGGAATTTGCACCCTCTCCTTCATAGAGTTCTAAGACCAAGGTGATACACTGGTGACCAAGGACTGGCCTGGGTGCACTGACAGGTTGAGTTTCACTTGTACGGGGCAGAACATAGTTTTGAATTAGTTACCAAGATTTAAGAATCAGGAGATTGCATATCAAAATCTGTTTTTTTTTTTTTTTTTTTTTTGAGACAGAGTCTTCCTGTCTCCCGGGCTGAAGTGCAGTGGTGCGATCTTGGCTCACTGTAGCCTCCACCTCCCAGTTCAAGTGTCTCTAGAGTAGCTGGGATTGCAAGTGTGCACCACCATGGTCAGGCAATTTTTTTGTGTTTTTAGTAGAGACAGGGTTTTGCTATGTTGGCCAGGCTGGTCTCGAATTCCTGGCCTCCAGTGATCTGCCTGCCTCGGCTTCCCGAAGTGTTAGGATTACAGGCATGAGCCAACGTGCCTGACCTGTATTTTCAGTTTGTCTTGGAAAACCAGAGGCATGTCTCTGAGCCTCAGTTTCCCCATCTCTATAATGAGGTCTGTGGTTCTGATGGGCACGGCTAGTTGTGCTGAGCCTTAGCTTCCCGGTTTGATGGTCTGCAGGTGCCCCAGTCCACTGTAGCCCGTCATAGTCCGCTGCTGTCCCCACCAGCCTTATTGTCTCACACAAGCTGGAGTCACTCCTTTCTATTCCTGAACTGGCCCCAGAACCATGTGAATTAAGACCCCTAGTGAGCACTAAATTAGATAATATATTTTAAAATGCTTAAGCCACTGCCTGACTCATGGTAAACAGTCTATAAAGGGAAATTCTTCTTACCTGTATTTTATGATTACTATTGTGCTCTTTCGCCCAGCTGTTGCCTGAGTCCAGCTGCTCACCCCCTTGGAATGCTCATGCCCAGGCTTGCATGGAGGCATTCATGGGAGTCTCCTCCAGCTTTTGTGGTGGGAGGAGAGAACCCCTTCTCCTTTGAACATAGCACAAGCTCCCCCAGACCCAGCTGCTACACACCAATTCCGAGTTTCCACCAGAAAATACAGGGAGCGGTTTCCCTGGCAACCCCCAAGTTGCAGCTTCAGGTTGGCACACTCTACAGTTGGAATCAGAGCTGCCGGTTGCCGGAAGGGGAGCAGTGGTGCAGAGGGCGGGGATCTGAGCCTGGGAAGCAGCTGCCCTCCTCCCTGCAGGCGGCTCCCAGCCCTCCTGCCTGGGCCACTCTCTGTGGAGCCTGGTAAGCTGCAGGGAGGCTCTGCTAGCCGGATCTTTCTGTAGCAGAAAGGAACTGCTCAGGATCTCTTCCTAAGATACATTAATAGGGTACAGGAGGATGGTGGCAAAGGGAGAGATGCTGCCCGTTTTCAGAAACCCTGCTCTGCTTCTTGGGCTGAAAGCATTCAGCCATCTATACTTTAAACTGTTTCTAGGCTAAAGGGGTAAACTATATTTTAGGGGCACCAAAGGAATAATTAAGATTCTCAGCTTTGAACCAAGTCCTAGAAATCTTGGTGAAGGGCACTCAGACATACTGATAGCATAAAGAAAGAAAGGAAGAAAAACAAAGAAAGAAAAAGAAGAGAGAGAGACTTTAATGATCTCTGACGGTAATGAGTAGAGTACATGACATCAGGCTGCTTTTTCATCCCATGGGGCCAAGGAGGGGTGAGAAGGATTCCAGGTATCCATTAATTCTTTTCCTAATTCCCCTGTGGATTATACCTGCACTGCCTTCCTTTGGTAATTACCCAGTCTGTGGTTCAACATCACTAGTGAAGGGCTTTGCTGTTTCTGCTGGGGTTTGAGCACGAGGACCAGACTGGGAGGCTTAGATGTCTCAAACTTGTGTATTGCTTCACCTCACTCCCTCCACCCGCTAACTCTCCGATATCTCAAGCCAGGCTGCTATTAACATATTGGAGGCCTTGACCTGGAAAGGAACGAACAGTGGAGCAGATAACATGACTACACAGTTGGTATAGTGGTGCTTTGTTATTTGTAACCAAACAGCCAACAGATATTTATTGAGTGCCTTTGTACCAGGTCCGGCGTGCGCACAAATTGCACAGAGCTTAGTATCTTTACAGAAGATTAGATTTGTGCCGAGCCTAGCTGCATAGAGATGTCCCAAATTCTCTACAGAGGTTTAATATGGTTCTTCCCATTCTAGAGAGCTGTGCAAAGTTTTATCATACTAGGGGAGCCCTACATCAGTAACTGCTCCTCATAGCAAGGAAGAGGAAAAGACAAATAATTTTCCCTGTGATCAGTGGCCTCCCACCCTAATTAGCAGCACAGGTGAAATCTATCCATATGTGTCAGTGTAAAGGTGGGTTTAGTGAATACAGATGGGGCATTGGGTCCGAAGTTGACTGCCAAGGGCCAGTAGGGTTGAGGGGTTGCAATCTATGGGGCCTCACGTTGGCATATTCGTAGTATATGTAACATAATGACTATTCAGATTCATGTGTATCTATTTGCATTTCAATTTCTAACCAGCCCATTTGCTGGATAAAGTAATATTTCTGGGGAGCAGAGAAGTGTGAACAAGAAAAGTGTGAAAAAGAGAAGTGTGAACAAGAGAAGTGTGACCAAAGTAGCTGGGATAGGGGAGGGGAGAATGCTTTGTAAGGATTGAGGAGAGACTGCCAGGGAGAAGAGTTGTCTGGGGAGAGAGCTAGGGACGGGGTGGTTCACAGTTCAAGGGAATTGGGTATGGGAAGGGAGGACTGTCCCTTTGGTTTGGGGGTCTGCCCGGCTGAAGAATTTCAGTCTGATCCTGAGCATTGTGCCTGGATAAGCAGGAGTAGGGGGAGGGGGAAGGAGGGGGAGAGAAAGAGAGAGAGAGAGGCAGGAAACTCAGGTTGTTTAGTTGTTTAGGTTTTGTCTGCTGCTAATTAACTTATTCTTTAAAAAAAAATCCAAAATTTCCCTAGCCTAAAGTAGACACTCCTTCAAGCAGGAAGAGTACACTGTACCCACTGTTGGCTTTGGCACCCTGGGAAGAAACAAAATAATAGAAAATGTAAGCAACAGAGTCACTCATTCCCTCCACTCTAGCCACACTGACCTTGCAGAAGCATGCCAATATTCTTCCAGCCTGCATGTGCTGATCTCTCACCTGGAACATTTTCACCCAGATCTCTGCCCGGCTGCCTTCTGGACTTGCAGCTGTCAGGTCAAATGGGTAATTTTTTTTCCCCATTCCGTTCTCTTTGGCATTCCTGTGTTTCATTTGCTTCCTAGCTTTTCCACCTCTCTGAAATCTTCTTGTTTGTTTTCTTGTTTATTGTGTGTCTTCCCATTAAACGTAAATGTCATGAGTGTAGAGAACTGGTTTTCCTTTTTCACCTCTGTATCCCCAGATCCGAGGCAGTGCCTGGCACAGATAAGTCTGAGTAAACATGTGTTGAATGAGAGTGGCTCCCTCTAGGCAATAGATGTGCTCCACCACAGGTGTGCCTACCTGGGAATGTTGTCAACGGAGCAATAAACTAAATTAATAGCAGAAGGGACCCCCATTTTGAATCTGAAAACCTTACCTCTACAAAACATCTAGAAATGTTGGACAATATATACCAAACATCCTCTCAGATGCTTCACTGAACTTGCAAAAAAGTAAGGGAAATCTCCAGGGACCAAAAATAAAGAAACAGAAAACCAGAGTGGTGAACGGGGGCGAAGGCCATGGCTGTTGAGGAAGTTAGCAATTATAGTATCCAAGAGGCGTGGTTTTTAGTGGAGACAGGGTACAGGCCTTTTGCCTGTCACTGGTGGGAAGACCGAATGGAGGCCACTGCCCAAAGTCAGGATTCTGGAAGAGTTTCAAATCATGGTCGGGGGTTGGGGGGCGGAGGTGGATTACCTGTTGTCCAAGGAAAGTAGCAAGTTCTTTGTCCTGAATTTAAAAAAAAAAAAAGGGGTTGCCTGGAGAACTCCTAACCACAGTGTATCTGTTCGTAAGTTTGGGTCCATTACCCATGTTGGTCCTGGAAACCTCAGGATGAAATATGAACACAAAGTAATCTCTGGCCAATACCATCCTGTGCCTGGGCCACAGGTATGGATAAGCGGAGCCCCAGACGTTTTCTTCTCACAAAGTTTGGTCTTTTATTTGGAAAGGGACTTCCTTTCCAAAGAATTAAACCTAGATTCCATTGGCCAAAACTGTTTCCTATGCATCTGTCCTCTCCCAGCTGCAGGGAGACTGTGGGTTGAGTATTTTTAGCTGGGCACATATAGAGGATCGAATTCTGGATCCTATGAAGGAGAAAGGAGGGGCATCGACAATGTCTAGGCAGCTGGTGTTGTCAGACCCAAGGTGCAAGAAAGACAGAAACTAAAACGACATGATAATATGATTATCTACACAGAAAACTTTGAAGACTGGACCGAAAAATTATTAGAATTAATAAGTGAAATCAGCATGTACGCTCTTTAATAAGATCAGTATATAAAAATTTACTGCCTTCCTATAGACAGGCAACTGTTGAGAATAGCAACAGAAACACTGAAGTGTCTAGGAATAAATTAAGTAAAATATATGCAAGCCGGTTATGGATAAAATTATAAAATTATTCAAAGACATAAAATTAGACTTCAGCGGGGAGATTGATCATGTTCACGGATGGAAAACATCAATAGCATAGAGATTAAAGGAGCTAATATCTTAACACCCAGCAATTCCACGCCTGTGTAATGCCCTGGAGATCCCTCACACATGTACTGCAGACAACGAAAGAATGTTCACAGCAGGGCTGTTTTAATGGTGAAAAGAGAATATTCTCAGCAAGAGAATATAAGCAAACTTGGTGTATTCATCCAGTGAAATAATCTGTAATAGTGAGAATGAATCAACTGCAGCCAATGTGCTCAAAAGGATGGGTTCTGGAATAGAATACTGAGCTTAGAAACAACTCACAGAAGGAAACACACAGTATTATTCCACTTATCTATTCAAGATACATAAAATACAATTATGTATTGTGTAGAGACATAAACATATATGGTGAAATGATAAAGAAATGCATGGAGGCTGGGCGTGGTGGCTCATGCCTGTAATCCCAGCACTTTTGGAGGCAGAGGTGGGCGGATCACCTGATGTCAGGAGTTCGAGATCTGCCTAGGCAACATGGCGAAATCCCATCTCTACTAAAAATACAAAAATTAGCCAGGCATGGTGGTGGGTGCCTGTAGTCCCAGCTACTTGGGAGGCTGAGGCAGGAGAATTGCGTGAACCCAGGAGGCAGTGGTTGCAGTGAGCCGAGTTCACACCACTGCACTCCAGTCTGGGGGACAGAGCAAGACTCTGCCTAAAAAAAAAAAAAAAAAAAAAAAAAAAAAAATTCATGAAGATGAAAAGCACTGAAAAAAGCTTGTACGATTGGTGGACTGTGGGCCACATGCAGCCCAGTGCGGCTTTGAATGTGGCCCAATACAAATTTATAAACTTTCTTAAAACATTATGAGATTTTATTTTTTTGTAATTTGCAATTTCTTTTTAGCTCATCACCTATCATTAGTATATTTTATGTGTGGCCCAAGACAATTCTTCTTCTTCCGGTGTGGCCCAGGGAATCCAAAAGATTGGACACCACTGTTTTAGATTGTAACTTTGATAGTGGTTGCATGGATTGTCCTTGTGGTATTCTTTGTGCATGCTTTGTAAATATGAGTTATTTTAAAATAAATTTTAAAAACCTTAACACTAAAAAATACATCAGGGAAACTTGTTTTGACTCATGTCGTCAATTTACAAATGATTTCCAGTTTAAAGGAGTTTTGAAGACGATCTGTTCCAACCCCTCCATTGAATAGGTGGACAAACTCAGACCAGGAATGATGAATTCAGTTTTTCATGAACACACAGTCAGTTAATGACAAAGTCAAGACTAGAATTCAGGCCTTACCTTATATAGAAGAACTGTTTTATGGAGTAAAAAATCTCTGTAATTTACTAGTTTTATAGGTTAGCATTTTCTATTTATTGAATTTCTTAAAATGGGAGAAATGGTATTCCAAATATAGGCAGGAAATAGGCCAAAGGTAGCTTGCATTGAGAAGGTTAAGGAAAAAAAAAACGTCATTCTATTCTTCCCTTTGGTAACATTGGGAGAGAACTATTGACATTTTGGTTCACAGGGGAAGAGGCTGACGCGGGAAAAGACACCTGGGGTTTAAAATTTATGCCAATACTGAGATCCTGTAATTCTCTGACTGGAAGCCATAGAGTTGATTTAAGCTTGGATCCTGTCCCCAGCTCACTCAGTAAATACATGTGAGTTCCCGACATCTCTCAACCTTGTTTTCCCAGGTGCACAGGAAGGGGACTGGACGAGATGCTTTTTAAGGTGAACTCCAGATCCAGGAAAGTTTAATCTCAGGCAGTAAGACTCCAGTTACAATGTTTTCAAGGACTGGGATGTTACAGCAAGAAAAATGCTTCTTTAAAAAAAATGCCCCAAAGTTGATTTGCCACAGCTGATAAACATCCTTCACATCTGTTCATGTAGGAGTATGGGGTCTGATTTTCCTAGGAAAGTCTATTTAGACTCTGACACAGATTGCATTTCTTTTTAAAGCAACAAGAGTGATAAAATGTCTTAGTATAAAATCAATAGAAAGCAGTTTAGTGGCCTCTGAAGTCTTCCAAGCAGCCTTTCCTTTTCGTTTTCTCCGCAGGAAGGATCAAATGAGAAGTCGCCAGCTTCCTCGTGCGTTTTAGTTATTTGCTACGTAAATCACTGAGAAACATTTAGGAAACCATTTAGAACTGGGGAAAGGCTCTTCTCTTCTTCTAGCACCTCTCACCCCCATAAAGGATGGGAAAAAAAGGCCCTCACATTAAACTAGTTGACAGGACGGAGGACTTGGGGGTTATTTTTCTTACGTACTATATCGTTGTTTCTTAAGCTTTGGAAGAAAAAGAGAGAAATTTGTTTCCATTTTCTCCCTGGAAGCTTTTCTCTCCATCTGTCATACAACCAGACTGAAATGTTGCATTAAGCTTGCTCAAAAATGATTGGCCATTGACAGTGTGTATTATAAGAGAATATCGTATTTGGAAAGAATAATTGTGGTAGGCAGAGAAAATATGCTTTGCTGCAGTCTGTGCTGGGGTAGGGTAGAGAACTGATAGTTGATTTCAATCACAGGAACCCATCCATTTCACATGGTTGGCATTTTACATTTATGCTTGTGAAACCCTGAAGGTACATCGCATAAGATGCACCATTATGATATCAACTAGCTCTTGCGGTGGTCAGAATCTTATTCACCAAATATTTCTGTTCTCCTAACTTGGGACATGGAAGGATCATGGTTAGGGACACGGTAGGATCATACTTCCCTGCCTCAGTGGGGCTATCTGGCAACTTGCTTTGGTCAATGAAATATGAGCTAAAGTAACATGTATAAGTTAGGGTGGGATATTTAAAAGCCAGTGTGATGCGCCACTTTCTCTTTCCCCACCTCTGACTTGATTTATGGGTGATGCTCCTTTATCCGAGTTTCCTGAGTGACTTTGATGAACAGAGACCCCTGTCTACCTGGATAAGCATGTAGCATGGATAAACAATACAACTTTGCTTTTTTAAGCCACTGATATCTTGACTCTTTTGTTACTGCAGCATATCCTAGCCTATATGGACAGATACATGCTTATTAATCTCTTACTAGAAGCCAGGTAATACACTAAACATTTCATACAGGTCATCTCATTTGGATGACCTTATGACAGTCTTACAGAAAGGACACTATAATTATCCTCCTTTTACTGATGCAGTATTGTGGGTACAGAGACATTAAATAACTGTCCCAAGGTCATGGAGCGGGCATGTGGTGGAGCTAGGATTCCAACTCAGACAATCTGTCTCCAGAGCTTGCAATGAAAACCACAACACTCTATAGACTGTTTGGAAAAGTGGTGGGTGTTGCACATGGGGGAGAAGAAAGGACATTCTTTAAAACCAACCTTTGGTCACCTCCTGGCCACCTCTGTGACAAAGGCAGCAAGCTAATCAAGTCAGTAGCACCGTGGAAATTGACATGATCCAGACCCAAGAGTGGTGGGGGAGCTGCTCTGCCCCAGGAGGAACATCTTGAGCTTCTTTCTAGGGGCAGCTTTGAAGAGAAATAACAAGATTATAAGAAAGATCTTAGAGCATTTTGTGGGGGAAAATGTCTGGTATCAATGTTTAGTTTGGTCCCAAATTTATTGTAAGGTCCTTTGATAGGCTTAGGTGACACCACTCTTGCATGCACCTCAGTGTGAGAGATGGATGAGTAGAAGAATGTGCTCTGTGTGGTGGGAGGGAGACTCACAGAGCACAGGGCTGGGCACTTTCAGTGGCCTGGGGGTCCAGGAAGGGTGGGTTCAGCATCAGAAGCCAAGGGGGCCAGGCGAGGTGGCTCACACCTATAATCCCAGCCTTTTGGGAGGCAGAGGCAGGAGGATCACTCGAGCCCAGGAGTTTGAGAACAGCCTTTGCAACATAGTGAGACCCAATCTTTTTTTTTTTCTCTCTCTTTTCAATAAAGAAGCCAAGGGATGTCTTCTGAGTATCCTTAGTTTTCTGTAATAATGTGGCATAAATATATTCCCAGGGATTTATCTAAACCCTTTCAGAAGCTAGTTGTGTTTTTAGCCCACCACCTCTGGCACAAAGAAAAGTTGTTTAAAATAGGGCCTCCTTTAACTGATCCTAAAGGAGTCTCTTTTAAGTTCCCAGGCACGAAGGGAGACATTCGTAGTTTTGAATTTCATAAGAAGTCTATGTTTCTCCTTTGCATATTTTTATAGTTTTTATACATTCTGGTCCTCCCTTCCCATATTCTTAGTCACTTGGGATTAAAGGAGCCCACTTTTTCACATTTTTGAGAAGATTCTTTAAAAGACCAAGAAAAAGAAAGAAAGAAAGAAAGAAAAAGACAAGAAAAAAAACCCCCAAATCTCAAAGTGGTAATTTGTGGTTTGTCTGCGTGTTAGTTCTTAGAATTTGAGATCCCTTGAGAAAATCTAGAAAAAAACAAATCCCCCAACTCTGAAATCTCCATTCAAGGTATTTTCCAAATCAAAGAAAGATTTGGGTGTTAGTTTTCCCAAAAGGTTCTTTTTATAATGAGATTTTTCTTTAAATTTCTGATTTCAATTAGGGCTCTGTGAAAGGTTTTGTGCTCCCTTCCCCTAAACTTTGAAAAGCCTGATTCAAAATTGGTTGGAAAAAATATGCATTTCACAAAGTCATAAAAATGATTCCTTGCTATCTGATTAAACATGTTTTTAGACCCAATCTTAGAGAATCCATTCATTGTCTTAACAGGCAACAAAGTGTATGAAGATGAGTAGAAACCTACAATTAATTGTCTTACTAACAATGCCTGGGTAGTCCTTTCATTTAATTGGTCATCTAATAATCTCATTCCTTATTTGATTTATTTTCTTATGGGAGCAGCACTCATGTATGTAACTTGCTGTTTGCCAATTTCTAATGTGTGAAACACTCATAATATGGTGGTCTCCAATGACCCGATGCTGCAAAAATGGATGGTTCTCACATTAGGATGGAAATAACTACTGCACAAGACTCATAATCTTGTGATTTGCTTCCTGCTGAATCACTGCAGCAAGTATGAAGCAACTTCTGTAGAAAAACGGAAAAGGGGTGCTATTAAACTTTAAAGGGACCCCTCCATCTGAAGAAGGTCACCTTTTAATGAGCTGATGTAATTTTCTAAAGGTACTGATGGGTCGCTCAATGCATGGGACGGACAGGCATTGCTGCACTCTGTCTTCCAGCTCTCCAATGCGTCCCTGGCATGATTAGCACACTCCAGGACCAGCCAACTTCATGGCTCACAGATTTAGAGGCCAGCATCTCCCAGAGCAGAGCTAGAAGACCAGTGAAGCTTGGGGCATTGTTCTGCAAGGGACTGTGTTGGAGGGCAGGCCAAATTCATGCAACTTATTAATGCAAGGGTGGTAGGTCCCTTCAATATTTCCAGCCAACCACGTATCTTGAACACTTATTTTCATGCCACTGCCCCTAGGATGTAGATTACTGTTAACTTCTATACACGTTGAGTCACACTGTTTGTGATAAAGCATTTTTAAAGTACATTATGACACAGGTCATATAGCCCAATTAAAGGTGAGTGACTCAGGCTTAGAAAAATAAAGATGTGTCCACAGTGACCCAGTTAGTTAGGAGCCTGTGTTTCTCATCCTGCTATTGGCCAGCCAATAACATGTGAAAACAGCCTGCAAGTAGGCACCCCTCCAACCCAATACTCTTTTCCTTTCCCATTCCTTCCGTCTTTTCCACACCCAAGAGCATGGCTGCCACTTCTGGCTGGGCAGGCTGAGCAAAGCACCACTCCAGACAATGTGAGCAGCTCCCATTAGAATTGTGCAGTGTGATGACTGTGACCTTAAGCAACATGTCACTTTGCTGTTCCCCCACTTGCCCAGGGTGAGTTGACAC
This sequence comes from Trachypithecus francoisi, assembly GCF_009764315.1. Taxonomy (NCBI): domain Eukaryota; kingdom Metazoa; phylum Chordata; class Mammalia; order Primates; family Cercopithecidae; genus Trachypithecus; species Trachypithecus francoisi. The sequence goes on from NW_022681457.1 coordinate 110,327,932, forward strand.
TGCAGTTTAGCAGGAGGTAAAGACAAATAGCTTCACACTGAGCACACATGGACGTAACTATGAGAACAATAGATACTGTGGACTACTAGAGGGTAGGGAGGGCGGGTGCAAAAGCTACCTATCTGATACTATGCTCACTGCCAGGGTGATGGGATCTGCACTCCAAACCTCAGCATCACACAATATTCCCATGTAACAAATCTGCCCGTGTACTTTCTGTATCTAAAAGACAATTTGAAATTTAAAACAAACAGAAAAATAGCTTCATCTATGTTTGATTTTCTGGGTCCTTAAAATCTGAAGTATATGTATAAATATTTGTAGTTGTTATACCCTAGTTCTTTTTGGTGGACTTCGTATTTGTGAGCACCAACAAATTCACAGGTCTTGTGTGAGCAAATGAGCCTGTGGGTTCAGAGGATATCCCTGAGACACAGACTGTGGAGTCACTGGTTTCTAGCATAAGATCACGTAAGCCAGGCCCATTTGTCAAACTCTGCTTTTTGGAGGAAATGTTCTATGCTGTATGAGAGAGGCTGGCAACTGCCTTAACAGGCCTCTGCCCTGAAGTCTGATTTGTGGGCTGTCAAGGCGAGTAAGTGGAAGTTTCCATTGGTTGCTCCCAATCATCAGACGAAACATCTCAATGTGACATAGAAGGCCGCCTTTAACGATGAGACGGAGGAGTTATCTAACCATTCAGCCCAAGAAAAGGAAAACAAATGTCTTTTTCTTGTGGGGTTGAAACTTGAGGATGAAGAGAGATTAGAACCCATAACTCAAGGGCTGGAAACAGACAGAAACTCTTGTAAGAGTGGTGAGACTTTAGCCTCAGATAGCAACGAAGTTTTGCCCCAGTTGGGCACCAGGTCTTCTGAAATGCTGAATGCCCTCCCCAGAGCAAATCTCATTTATTCTCCTAACTCTTGGCCAGTTTTAGAGGAAGCACGAAGGGTTGAGTAATTTACTCAAGGCTGCCTGGCTTATCAGTGAATTCTGGGTTAATGTCCTGGCCCCAGGTGCCCTTTCGCACTGCCTCACTAGAAAATGCAAGCTCAAGATTCACCTTCACTGTTTGGGACTGAACTTGCCTTGACCTCAGTGTTTTTCTTAATAAAAATGGGAAGAACACATATTCATATGCCCCAGGTAAGAGCTTATTGTATATCCACAAATCATCATCATAGAAATGTTTCCTTTTCATTGGTCTGTCCCATAAATTACATTGGGTATCTATTTTGTCTTTGCCATTGCTAGCTCAAAAAACTGGCTAGTTTGCAGCTACTTCCTACATCCTTGGGGGAAGTTGAAGCGTAGGATAAATGGTTAACATTTCCTTGAGATCGGCTGACAGAAAACTCAAGAACTCTTGGAAGTAGCTGGATCTTGGGAGAGCTACAATTGAATACTTTCTTTGAAAAAGATAATTAGCTTATACACTTGAGTAGAGGGGTAAATATTTGTGCCTGGGTCTGTTGCCTACTCCTTAGAAACTGTGCAAGTTCTTGTTAAGAATTTGCATTTGATCCCTACCTAGAGCTCCCATCCTTGTTCATCTAATTATTTATGCGGCTTTAAAGAATGATGAAGAAGGGAGAGGACTGAAAAACCGAACTGGGAGTTAGAATCTCTCTCTCTGGAGATATGCATACATTTATGGATATATAAATACACGGTGACCCAGAATTTACCAACATGTAGAGGACAAGGTAGAGGTCACTCATATTAGGTCAAAGTAAATTTACTTTCCAAAGTGGCAGGAACCTGAGTATGATTAACCCAAGTTTTAATATTTTCCCCATCCAGACATTGGAAAGTGGCATCCCATGGAAGTATACAGACCACAGACTTGGCTTACTTGGTAACTCTGTTTTATGTTAAAAACAAAACACAACAAAGAGTCATGGGGCAGTTTGATCTAAAAATCCAGAGTCCTGGCCTCTTTTGAAAAATCAGAAGAGTGGGCTGCACTGGACACACTTTCTGTGTGACAACACCCTTTGGATGGAGCGTATCTTTTCTTGTTCACCATGGTTGCATCACTCAGCCTGAGAGCTCTCTCCCTGGCTACGAAGGCATTTGTGTTTACAGTCCCATAAACAAGGGAGGCAGCCCGCTTAACCGCATGGTGCTTCAGTTTCACCTTCACAAAACAGGGTGGTAATGCCCGCCCCATCTTCCTTGCAGGCTCATCTAAGAGAGGAAGGGGCTCAGGATTTACTAAGTGCGGGGTATTCAACATTTAACTGAACACGCTGGCATTTGGCTTGAAGGCCAGTGTCACCGTATGGTCTCATAAAAACTCAAAGCAAAACCAACTCCTCCTCCAAAGCACTGATGCGAAACGTTGATTTCCCTGAAAGTCTCCTGGGGATGATAAAGCGAAGTGACATCATATTTCACTTAGCAACACTTCCAGGGTCTGTCAGTTCCTTTATTATGTAAAGCAATTTCGTCTCCTTTGGACTTTTCACATCCCTCTCTCCACTAGTAATACAGATAATTCTACTTGGAAAGCTGGGGATGGGGAGCGAGTTCATACACAATGGGACGGGGATGGCGGAAGTCTACATAGCCAGTTATTCACATGTCACTGAGATCAGGAAAAGATGACTTTAAGTGCATTCACTTAATTAGGATGGTGACTTTGCCTTGAAAAGTGAAGCTAAAAATTATGAAAGTTAATTTGCTGTCTTACATTTAACAAAATTTAGGTTCTGATGGCAAATAGGCACTAATTCTTGGAATTAATAGAAAATGAATCAAGTCAGGGCCTAAAAAAGTCTGGCATTTTTTTTTTCCATCAGACTAGAATATACTCATTCTTTATTTCATATTGGATATACACTGCAATATCATAAAGGAAGCCATGTTTTACAAAAATATCTAGGGGTCTTATGAACCACTCTAAAGACCTCTCTTAATTCTTTGACATTCAATCATTCTCTTTAGAACAATTTTAGAGTTACAGAAAAGTTGCAGAGAGAGTATGCAGAGTTCCATAGACCCTTCACCCAGTCTCCCCCAATGTTATTATCTCACAGAACCATGGGACATTTGTCAAAACTAAGAAGTTCACATTGGTACACTACTAGCAACTAAAGTCTACTGACTTTATTCAGATTTCATCAGTTCCAAAATGTCCTTTTATTACTCCAGGATCCAATCGAGGATACAACATTACATTTTGCAGTCATTCTCATTTGAAGCATATTTCTTATCATCATCTTTGTCAGTAACGACTGGTCAAATTCTGCCATATCCTTTGTCAATGTCTTGCCTGAAGTGTGACTTACATAATTCTTTTACATCACTTTCATTGACTTTATGAACTCATATATCAGTTGCAATATTTGAAATTCCCCTTAGCAAGAGGTTGACAGTACAAACGTTGTTTCATTTTGGGGGAAATAGAGGAATGGGACTTAATGCTAGCTTTAAGCCAGGTTGTTCTTCAATTCATTTGCACTGGTATAGTCCTTCCCTTGTTAAAATAGTAAAATAACGCTCTAAGCTTTAGTGAATAACTGTGCCCAGAGGGCCTCCTCCCCATCCACTTACCTTCCCTAATGGAGCAACTAAAGGGTAAATTCCTGGCCAGCAAGGGGCACCCAGGACCCTGTTCCATGTAGAAGGAGTCCCTGTGAATGGTGCTGGATGTTGTGTTACACTGGATGGTAAATATTTGGGTTATCATTCTGGTGTTAAGTAAGAAGGAGGACTAATTTTAAAAGTGATCAGTTTACTGATGAATATCTTTGAAAAAAATGAGAACTTTTCTTTCTTGTAGCCTTATAAAATCATTTCAGCTGTTTGGAGCATCAGGGCCTCTGCTATGTTTTCAATGTGTCTTCTCCAAAATTTAGGTGTTGCCAAGATGACAGCATTAAGAGGACGGGCCTTTAAGAGGGGGTTAAGCCAAGAGGGCTCCTCCCTTATGGTTAGGATTAAGGCTTTTATGAAAGCGGCTGTCCTTCTCACCTTTTGCCATGTGAGAACAGCGTTTCTCCCCGCAGAGAATGCAGCTCTCACTAGACCACCAAACCTGCTGGCGTCTTGATCTTGGACTTCCCAGCCTCCACAACTGTGAGAAAATAAATTTCTATTCTTTAAAAATTACTCAGTCTTAGGTATGTTGTTATAGTGCTAAAATAGATGACATACTAATATATTCTTCTTCCATCACACACTCCCTCTAGTGAGATGTTTTATCATACCCATTTTCAGAAAAACAAACTGAAGCAAGGCACACAGAAAAGTAATTTGTCTAATATACTAATCAGACAGTTGTGTCTAGATGGAAAATTGTAATTTCTGGCTCCATATATTGTTCTCAGATACATATCTTTGATGCAGTGGGTATAAAGCAAGATCTAAGTTCAGATGCCTCAGGTCCTTGGCCGGTCATCAATGAGTAAGTCACATAGCAGAGGGTTCAATGTGATCCAACTGAACTTTAAATCTACCTTTGTCCCCACCCAAAGATGCCTGCCCTTGGATTCCCCAGATGTCTCTTTCTGCATAATAACCCCCATTTATTATTTGTGCTTGTTTGCATGAGTTTTCATTACTTTCAACCAAAAAAGGCTTGAACATGAGGGCATGGCCTCCAACAGGTTACCAGGGGGCTAAATACTCCTCTTCCCTCTATTGCTCCTTGAAGTTAAGCCTTGTGCTATCAAGAGACAAGGGTGAAAATGTGAACATGAGAACTAGGAAGCATAGGGAAACTGATAACTGAGATCTAAACAGCTCTTCCAACTTTGCAAAGCATTTTCAGCATCTTATAGGATCTTTCCACCAACCTGGCGAGGTAGGGGGAACAGGCAATACAATCATCCTCATTTCAGGAACTGTAGGAACTGAGGCTTGCAAATTCAAATGACCACACTTGGGCTACTGGGAATGAGTGGCAGGGATCAAATTGGAAGCCAGATTCCCCGATGGTTAGGAAGCAGCTGGTTAGTGCCCCTCAGACTAAGTCTGTGCTGTTCAAGATCATACCCAGTAGCTGTGATGGCAACGCATTTAGATTTAAAGTTGTAAAAATTAAAATGAAATAAAATTCAGCATTCATTTCCCCAATCACACTGCCATGTTTCACATGCTCAAGAGTGACATGAAGGTAGTGGCTACTGTATTGGACAGAGCAGATACAGAACATTTCTATCATTGCTCAACATTTTGCTGGATAGTGGTGGCCTGCATGGGTTCAGCAGGGTCCTGAAGGAGTACGGCTCCCTGATGGTTGCAGAGAATTGGAAACATCTTGATTTGGGAACTTTCTCAAAATTCAGGCTCTGTGGACTGTTATTTGGAGTGTAACCTGGAGGTTTGTGGACATTTATCCATCAGCATAAGAAAAATGTTCACTCAACAAATATTTACTGAGTACCTTCTAAATGCAAGACACCATTCTAGTGCTGGGCTATGACACAGAACAAGTCAGGTGCCATCTACACTGTCTCAGAGCTCACAGTCTAGTGAACATCTATTGTACCAGAAGATGTCAGAGACTGGAAGGAAGAGAGAACCAAAGAGGGAGAAAGAAACCAGAGTGGCTGACTTCAACCTTTTTTTTTTTTTTTTTTTTTTTGAGATGGAGTTTCGCTCGTGTCACCCAGGCTGGAGTACAGTGGCGTGACCTCGGCTCACTGCAACCTCTGCCTCCTGGGTTCAAGCGATTCTCTTGCCTCAGCCTCCTGAGTAGCTGGGACTACAGGCATGCACCACCATGTCTGGGTAATTTTTGTATTTTTAGTAGAGATGGTGTTTCACCATGTTGACCAGGCTGGTCTTGAACTCCTGACCTCAGATGGTCCATCCGCCTCAGCTTCCCAAAGTGCTGGGATTACAGGCGTGAACCACCATGCCCAGCCGACTTCAACTTTTTGTGGAGGACCAATTGATTTTCTTCCTTCTTCTTCATTTCTGAGCTGTCTCAGCCCTGAGCTTTAACACTCCTCAACCTGCCTATCCCAACGTCAAAAGTCACTATCTGTGACTCCAGTGGAGACTCACTGTAAGGCATACACATCTGACAACTATTAGTCTCTTCCCAAAGAGTGGCTCACAGATCTGAAAAATCAAAATAGTACCAGAGCCTCCAGGACCTCATCCATTCTCCCCAGACACACGTAGTAAGGGACATTCACATGAGCAGCTGTCTTGCCCAGGCAGACCCCTTCTTTTCCCACTCATAGAAATGTAGGGAAATGAGAGTCAGAGGACATTTGGTATGGATAACCTCAAATCCATTCCAAATGATTTAAACCAGGAAGATGAGAAGTTGTTACTCAGTGTTGAACCCTTGGTCATTACTAACAACAAATTACTTGTGACTCATGCCCGGATTGGGTTGACCATGCTCTAGCCTGCATGTTACCCAAGCCAACTGGAGAGGCCCTGTACAGCTGATGCCTTCTCTAGCCTGCTCCAGTAATTAGGGAGTCCTAGTTCAAGTTAATTAAGAGATTGCTTTGGCTGCCCCAGAGAGCTTTTGGTCATTCCATTGAACACATATTTATAGGCTATTCTATTTTCAACAAGTTGCCTTGGTGATCTGGGTTCCTGATTTGGTCCCACAGTGGGAAAACTGGCTCTCCTTGTTTTCAGTTGATGTTTGAGTTCTGTATGGCCACAGATGATCACTGTTGACATTGTGATAGACAAATTAGGGAGGGTTAAAGTCCAGGCTGAAGCATCTCAGACATGTGGAACAGGGAAGAGCATCCATCAGTTCTCCGTGGCATGCAAGCTGCAGTCCCGTGTATTTCTTTTTATTTTTTAATTTATTTTTATTTTTGCTTTTTATTTTTTTGAGACAGAGTCTCACTCTGTGGCCAGGCTGGAGTGCAGTGGTGTGATCTTGGTTCACTGCCACCTCCAACTCCCTGGTTCAAGTGATTCTCCTGCCTCAGCCTCCCAAGTAGCTGGGATTACAGACATGTGCCATCATGCCCAGCTCCAGCTAATTTTTGTACTTTTAGTAAAGGTGGGGTTTCATCATGTTGGCCAGGATGGTCTCGATCTCCTGACCTTGTGATCCACCCACCTCAGCCTCCCAAAGTGCTGGGATTACAGGCGTGAGCCACCGCACGGGGCCAAGTCAGGTGTATTTCTTTGCATTATGATAACTTGATGAATTTGATACTTGGTGCAGGCAATGAGTGTAAGATGCAAGCCTATTTATAATGTCACAGGGAGGAGAAGGGGCATGGGGTGGCTCAGCGTTGGGGATTATCACAGCAAATGTCCAAAGGGCTAATAGAACCTGTAATGCTGGTGAGGGAAATACTGAAGAGGTCAGTTCTAGACTTCAGGCAGCCTAGGACATTCATGGACTGTGAACAGGAGCCAATGGACTAGGTGACCAGTCAAGCAATGGGAAGTCCCAGAGAGGGAGGACGAAGAGTTTGCTCCTTGAAGAAGGGAGAAAGGGGCTGGAGTCAGAAGAGGGAGGCCCCAAACTCAAGAGCTAGTTTGAGGAGTAGGGTTGCATGAAGATGAGGGTCTCAGGATATGGCTGATATGAAATGGAGGTGGAGGACAGTGGGGCTTAGGAGAGTGAGGTCAGCTCTGGCTCTGCCAGGCTCAAAGGAGAATGTAGAGCACAGCCTTCTCCATAGATGAGTTTCAAAACACTCATAGAATCAGAGATTTTGAGTTGCACAGGCACTTGCTAAAGATTCCATAGGCGGCCGGGCGCGGTGGCTCAAGCCTGTAATCCCAGCACTTTGGGAGGCCGAGACGGGCGGATCACGAGGTCAGGAGATCGAGACCATCCTGGCTAACACGGCGAAACCCCGTCTCTACTAAAAAAATACAAAAAATTAGCCGGGCGAGATGGCGGGCACCTGTAGTCCTAGCTACTCGGCAGGCTGAGGCGAGAGAATGGCGTAAACCTGGGAGGCGGAGCTTGCAGTGAGCTGAGATCCGGCCACTGCACTCCAGACTGGGCGACAGAGCGAGACTCCGTCTCAAAAAAAAAAAAGATTCCATAGGCTAAAAACCTTATTACTGGCTACCCACCCTGGGAAAGACAGCCTGGTGTCTGGGGCAGAGGGCGGATACCATAAGAGGGAAAATCTGAGCATTGAACAGTTTTTATTTTTAATTTTTTATTTTTTTGAGAGAGAGTCTTGCTCTGGCTCCCAGGCTGGAGTGCAGTGGTGATCTTGGTTCCCTGCAACCTCCGCCTCCCGGGTTCAAGTGATTCTCCTGCCTCAGCCTCCCCAGTAGCTGGAATTACAGGTACCTGCCACCACGCCCGGCTAATTTTTGTATTTTTAGTAGAGATGGGGTTCTGCCATGCTGGCCAGGCTGGTCTCGAACTCCTGACCTCAGGTGATCTGCCTGCCTTGGCCTCCCAAAGTGTTGGGATTACGGGCATGATCCCAGCCAGTGCTACAGCTTTAATGGATGTTTCAAGAATCACATGCACTTGGAGTTGAATTACTTTCCACGGACTGCCCTGGACATGGAATATATGTTTTTATTCATATGTCAACAGCAATTGGAAATGGCCTGTTGGAGAACTTTAATGAGAAGGCTTCCAAAGCTGAGTCTAGCCTCAGAAGAAAAGGGCATTGTGTGAATCTGTAATGTCTGCTGCAGATTCAGGATGGGAGAGTGGGGTTATTCTTGCCTGGATGCACCTTGGTCCTTGATCTCATCTTTCTGGAAAGGGTTTCACTGGGTAGTAAGCAGGACTCAACCCCAGTACAGTTTAGGCTAAGGAAAACTCATGAAGAAACAGAACTTGGCTGTATAAATGTCTTCTTTTGAGAAGTGTCTGTTCATAACCTTTGCCACTTTTTGATGGCGTTGTTTGTTTGTTTTTCTTGTAAATTTGATTGAGTTCTTTGTAGGTTCTGGATATTCGCCCTTTGTCAGATGAGTAGATTACAAAAGTTTTCTCCCATTCTATAGGTTGCCTGTTCACTCTGATGGTAGTTTCTTTTGCTGTGCAGAAGCTCTTTAGTTTAATTAGATCCCATTTGTCAATTTTGGCTTTTGTTGCCATTGCTTTTGGTGTTTTAGACATGAAGTCCTTGCCCATGCCTATGTCCTGACAGACTGGATTAAGAAAATGTGGCACATATACACCATGGAATACTATGCAGCCATAAAAAAAAGATGAGTTCATGTCCTTTGTAGGGACATGGATGCAGCTGGAAACCATCGTTCTCAGCAAACTATCACAAAGACAAAAAACCAAACACCGTATGTTCTCACTCATAGGTGGGAATTGAACAATGAGATCACTTAGACATAGGAAGGGGAACATCACACATCGGAGCCTATTGTGGGGAGGGGGGAGGGGGGAGGGATAGCATTAGGAGATATATCTAATGTAAATGATGAGTTAATGGGTGCAGCACACCAATATGGCACATGTATAGATATGTAACAAACCTGCACGTTGTGCACACGTACCCTAGAACTTAAAGTATAATAATAATAAAAGAAACAGAACTTTTGAGATCATTTATAAACTTTATGAGTGCTTATCTTTATTAGCTGGGGATGCAGTCAGAGAGGCAACGATGTTTCTTTGCAAGTTTGGACAACAATCCCTCAGATTCCTTCTAGAACCCTGATTCTCGTATGTGAGCAGACAGGTGGAAGAATTAGAGAATAATCAAGGTACTGTCTGCTTAAGTCCCCCAAACAAAAACGTCTGGTAAAATATACCAGAGTCATTTATCAAAAGGAGAGAAATTATGGATTGTAGACTGTTTGGAAGTCTCCGTGAAGCACATGACACCTGAGCAAAATTGTGAAGGACAGGTGGACACGGGAGATGTGGGGTGGGTGGGGGGCAAGCAAGGAGCAAATCGGATGGATCCCTCTGCTAAGTTAAAAGCAAACAGTGCAGCCAGATAAAATTTATTATGGGTCTGATAGACTGTGGTGTCGGGGTACAGCCATCCTGTTGCCGACACAATCATAAATACCAGGAACCTTGAGGCGGATGCAGAGCCATGAGTTTGGAAAGATTGCTGGCCTTGGGACAGGAAGGTGCTGATTCTTCAAAATTTACCAGTATCCAATATGCCAAGTTGGTTGGCTGAGAAAAGGCTACTCCGTCTGCATGTGGGATTCGGAGAGCAATTTCTCCTGCCTTTAACCAGAAACAGGTGAATTTTTCTGTCTATAGTTGCTAGACACGGGGCCTTTTCAATGTATCTCATTTTCCCCCATGTCTAGTAACTTTTCCTGGGGTACTGTGTTTATCCCAGAAATGTTAATGACTTCATAACTCAGTGTGAAATGCTCTGCACAATTTTTATATTATTAAGGATTCTACGAAGTATAAAAACGGGGAAAGCTCTCAAGGTACTGGGCCACAGTTATAACTTGATTCTCATTTTGGAGAAAGGAGTGAAAGTAAGCTTTTAAAAAATACATGTTTTTTGACCAGGAAAGCAGTTCATTTCAGCATAACGACAATCATTGCCCTTTGGAAGTAAGGCAGCAAGTCTCTGGAATGTCCTCGGACTGTGAATTTTAGCATCTCTCCAGTGCTCGAGTCATGCCAGGACTTAAGCACCAGGAGTGAGGGTGGGTCTGGGGTTTTGGTGAATTAGGGTGAGAACCCTGGACTCTGGGCTTTGGAGGGGGTGGACGGGACATTGTGTCTGGTCGCTGAGCTGTGATTCAGGGAGTCAACTAGCAGAGGGGAAAGAAAAAGCAGGATGGGTGAACTGTTCTGAGCAAGAGGGGAGGCTGTCAAGCCCGCAGCAGTCACCACCTTCCTTCTTGCACCACTTTCTTGGAATCAGTGAGTTTCCAACTTCTTTTTTGTTTTAAGTCAGGGAATCTGTCCTATGAAAAAAGGCACGTGAAACCAATGAAAGTCATACCACCACTCGGATTAAAATCAAAATGAGAGATGGGAGTCCAGCACATCCCAGCACCTTCCCTACCTTGGTCCCCTCCCCCAAGGGAAGGCTCCAGGGACCTTTGGGGATTCAGTGAGCAGTTTGAAAAATCACCGCCTAAAATGCTTTAAGAAAAAACTATACATGAAAACATTTTGCAAATAGGAAGACTCCATAGAAATCTTTGTTGCTAATATTCGTTTCCATTTCAAAGCTTCCCTTGCTGTTCAGTCGAACATGTCAGGTGGTTTGAACGGCAATAATGATGATGAAATATTGTACAGATAAGAAAAACCGAGAGGCTGGGGAAGATAAAGTAAACTAACCAACGTTTTACATTTAGCAATTTGAGACCGAAACCCAGGCTGTCAACCACATCCTTCCACTGTATCCCAACCCCGCAACCCCCAAGCCCCTCTAGTCCTTCCCCACATTCTACACTCTCCGCCTGAGAACCTTCCCAAAGCCAAGACCCGGTTAAAATGCTGATCCCTACCACGTGATCCTGATGGGTTCTGCTGAGTTCTTGTGCCATTGTCTAGTGAGAGTAATGATGGTGGGGTTTGAGAACACAGTGATCAATCTGCACAGAAGTGAAAACACACATTTTTGGCTTCCTGTTGGCTTACTTGGGTCATCTCATGTGATCTCCAGTCCAGTGTACAGGAGAGGACATTCTATGACTGTTTTGATCTTTGGTGGACTGGGAGAAGAAGCTCAGCTCAAGGCAGTTTTGCTTGGATCTGCTCCCAGAAGTTTCCATAAGTGACAAGTTGCACAGTTGAGTCTTGGGCCCTGTAGGGGACGGGATGTTTACACTCTGCAATTGAGATGCGTGTCAGTCCATTTTTGTGTTGCTATAAAGAAATATCTGAGGCTGGGTTACTGATTGATTGATTGATTGACTTATTGATTGAGACAGGATCTCACTTTGTCGCCCAGCGACACCACTTGAGTGCAGTGGTGCGATCACAGCTTGCTGCTGCCTAGACTCCCAGACTCAGGTAATCCTCCCACCTCAGCCTCTTGAGTAGCTGGGGCTGCACGTGCACGCCACTATGCCTGGCTAATTTTTTTGTGGAGATGGGGTTTCGCCATGTTGCCCAGGTCTCAAACTCCTGGGCTCAAGTGATCCTCCTGCCTTGGCCTCCCAACGTGCTGGGATTATAGGCATGAGCCACCATGCCTGGCCAGAGACTGGGTAATTTATAAGGAAAAAAGGTTTAATTGGCTCACATTTCTGCAGACCATACAGAAAGCATGGTGCTGACATCTGCTTCTGGGGAGGCCTCAGGAAGCTTCCACTCATGGCAAAAGGTGAAGGGGGAGCAGGCACATTGCACCATGAGAGAGGGAGCAAGAGAGAGAGACAGAGAGAGAGACAGGAGGAGGTGCCAGGCTTTTTAAACAACCAGAACTCAGGTGAACTCAGAGTGAGAACTCACTCATCACCATGGGGAGGGCACCAAGCCATTCATGAGGAATCTGCCCCCATGACCAAAACACCTTCTACCAGGCCCCACCTCCAACAGCGGGGATCACATTTCAAAGTAAGATTTGGAGGGAACACACATCCAAATCATATCAAGATGTGTAAAGAAAATGTAGCTTTCTTCAAATGGCCTTTTCTGGCTTAGGAAGGCTGCAGTCCACTGATGGCACAGATGGATAAAACCTACCCCCTCCTCGTTAGAGGTGGCTCAGACTCTCCTGGATTAGAGCAGGCTGTTTGGGGTGAGCTCAGTCTGCTTCGGGTCTTAAATTTTTCACTGTATTTCCTGCTCCCGTTTTCTCTTCCTGGAATGTGTCTTGGTAGAAGGAAGCCCACCTGCCCTCCTGGCACTGGGGGAAGGTGGTCTCCCTGCTGTCCTCTACATTTGTGCTAGTTTCTATTCAGGATCATTGGCTTCCCCTGGCCCCCGCGATTCCAGTATTAGGGTGCTCCAGAGAGCAGCTGGTGCCGTCCGGGTGCTTTGGCTGCTGTGCTATCACCTGCTGTTGAAGTCTGTGATCCCTGCCATAGGATTTGGTTATGAGAGCCCATCTTTCCTATGCTGTGTTCTCTAAGTTCTCTTGGGCTGCCCAGGTGTTTTTGTCATAAGAGCATGTAGCTCCCTAAGCAGCCCCTGGTCCACTCACTTGGGTATTTTTCATGATCATTTTTAACCTTCTGCCCAACCCGTGCCACAAAGAACATGCAGTGTCTCCAACAGGGCTTGCAATGCCCTGGTCTGCGCCTGAGCAGCAAGGATTAGCAGTGAGGCCTGGCGTTTCTCCACCCTCATCTGGTTGTTTCTAATCCCAGGGAGTGTGTCCACTGTCTGCTGGTTCTCCTTTCTCTTTCCTTCTCCTCTACTGGGGCAGGCTTCCTCCTCCTGTCTGCTGAGAATGTCTCCTCCATCATTTTCTCTGTCCTCTCCACACTGGCTTCGAGTAAACCTCATGCTCTGCATCCAACACGCTTGGTGTTCTGGAATCTACAAGACACTCTTCTCTCACACAAAGTCCACATTCTAAGATCGTTATTTACTGTGGGCCTAAACATCTGAAACTAGATTTCAGAAGCTGCACAGTGGCTCTTTCGTTCTCTTTGCATGAATCCCAATCCCAATCCTAATCACATCTCAGAGACACAAGATGCTTCCATTAGATAGGGGGATGGTAATGTACAAGAAAGCACGAGAAAGACAATTATTATTATTATTATTTTAGATGAAGTCTCACTCTTGTCACCCAGGCTGGAGTGCAATGGCATGATCTCAGCTCACTGCAACCTCCGCCTCCCAGGTTCAAGTGATTCTCCTGCCTCAACCTCCCAAGTATATGGGATTACAGGCACCTGCCACCATGCCCGGCTAATTTTTGTGTTATTATTATTATTATTATTTTGAGATGAAGTCTTGCTCTGTCACCCAGGCTGGAGTACAGTGGCACAATCTTGGCTCACTGCAAGCTCGGCCTCCCGGGTTCACGCCATTCTCCTGCCTCAGCCTCCCGAGGAGCTGGGACTACAGGCGCTCGTCACCGCACCCAGCTAATTTTTTTGTATTTTTAGTAGAGATGGGGTTTCACCGTGTTAGCCAGGATGGTCTCGAACTCCTGACCTCATGATCCACCTGCCTCGGCCTCCGAAAGTGCTGGGATTATAGACGTGAGCCACCACGCCTGGCTGAAAGACAATTATTTTGTTATAACTGCAGTAATCGTCAGAATAAAGATTACTGGAATGGGGGGTGTGAAGGGGTCTGTTTCCCTCTGGCTGATTGGTTTCCTGTTTTGCACATGGAATGAGGCTGCAAGAGGGACATGAAGAAAGTGAAGTTTGTTCAGAGTAGAGACAAGGTTGCCTGAGATGGATGAAGAAATTGGGGATGAGCAGCTTGGAGGAAAGAAGAGTCAGGAGAGTGAGGAGAGCTGTCTCCTTTTTTTTCTTTTGAGATAGTCTTGCTCTGTCACTCAAGCTAGAGTGCAGTGGTACCATCGTGGCTCACTGCAACCTCGACCTCCTGGGCTCAGGTGATCCTCCCACTTCAGCCTCCCAAGTGCTGAGAGTACAGGCATGTGCCACGACGTCTAATTTTTGTGTTCTTCATAGAGACGAGGTTTTGCCAGGTTGCCCAGGCTGGTCTTGAACTCCTGGGCTTAAGCAATCCTCCCATCTCAGCTTCCCAAAGTGCTGGGGTTACAGGTGTGAGCCACTGTACTGGTCAAGGACTGTCTTTAAAAATACGAAAGGTTATCATGTGGAAAGGTAGGAGGAGTGTTCTTTATAGTTCCAAGAACTAGAACTAGAGGTCAGCATTGGCAGATTCTCAGTAAATGTGAAAATAATTTTCTTTTTTTCTTTTTTCTTTTTTGTTTTGTTTTGAGATGGAGTCTGGCTCTGTCACCCAGGCTGGAGTACAGTGGCATGATCTCGGCTTACTGCAACCTCCACCTCTCACATTCAAGCGATTCTCCTGCCTCAGTCTCTTGAGTAGCTGGGACTACCTGTGTACGCCACCACACCCAGCTAAATTTTATATTTTTAGTAGAGATGGAGTTTCACCATGTTGGCCAGGCTGTTCTCAAACTCCTGACCTCTAGTGATACACCTGCCTCAGCCTCCCAAAGTGCTGGGATTACAGGTGTGAGCCACCATGCCTCGCCTTGAAAATAATTTTCTAAGAGCCTGAGATGTCCCAAGTTGGAATGGGACATCCAGATCAACAGCAAGGCCTCTGTTACCAGAGGAGTTTTGGGTACAAGTTGGACTTTGCCAGGTGCTAGAACATAGATTAATACCACTTATAAAGGGGTAGATGACTCTGGAGCTCTCATCCAGCCTATGGCAGATTAAAGATGGCTGACTTTCTTTTGACACTCTTCCCATGAAGAGGAGGCCTATGTCCCTTCCTTTTGAATCTGAGTGGGTTCTATGATTGCTTGAACAATAGAATATAGTGGAATCAAAATATGTTGTAGCAGTTTCCAGGCCCATGCCCTAAGAGGCTGGCAGCTTCCACTTCATGTCTTTTGGAAAATTTGCTCTTGGAGTCTTAAACTGCTGTGTAAGAAGTCT
Source organism: Trachypithecus francoisi (assembly GCF_009764315.1). Classification (NCBI taxonomy): domain Eukaryota; kingdom Metazoa; phylum Chordata; class Mammalia; order Primates; family Cercopithecidae; genus Trachypithecus; species Trachypithecus francoisi. Next base: position 110,343,379 of record NW_022681457.1, read on the forward strand.
GACTATTCTAAAGTTGCTATGCTGTGAGGAAGCCTGTGCTAACCACGTGGAGAGGCTTCATAGAGTGGGGAGGAAGATAGATAGATAGATAGATAGATAAATAGATAGATAGAAGATAGACAGATAGATATAAGATAGAAGATAGATAGATAGATATAGATAGATAGAAGATAGAAGATAGATAGATAGATGATAGATAGAAGATAGATAGATAGAAGATAGATAGTAGATAGAAGATAGATAGAAGACAGATAGATAGATAGATAGATAGAAGATAGAAGATAGATAGATAGATAGATGATAGATAGATAGAAGATAGATAAAGATAGATAGATAGAAGATAGATAGACAGACAGATAGATAGAAGATAGAAGACAGACAGATAGATAGATAGAAGATAGATAGATAGATAGATAGAAGATAGAAGATAGATCGATAGATCGATAGAAGATAGAAGATAGATAGAAGATAGAAGATAGATAGATAGATAGATAGATAGGAGATAGATAGATAGATAGATAGATAGATAGATAGATAGAACGATTCTAGACCAGACACTACTATTCCATCTATCCCAGCCCAGGCACCAGACATGTGAATGAGGTGCTAGAGTTAGGATATGTGTCCTCTCCAAATCTCATGCTGAAATTATTCCCACTGTTGGAGGTGGAGCCTGATAGAAGGTTTTTGGGTCATGGGGGCAGATTCTTCATGAATAGCTTGGTGCTGTCCTTGCGGTAATGAGTGAGTTCTCACTCTATTAGTTCCCACTAGAGCTGGCTGTTAAAAAGAGCCTGGCACCTCCCTCCCTTCTCCCTTACTTCCTCTCTTGCCATCTCTGCACATGCTGGCTTCTCTTCACCTTCTATCATGAGTGGAAGCAGTCGGAGCCCCTCACCAGAAGCAGATGCCTGCACTATGTTTCTTGTTTCTTGTTCGGTCTGCAGAACCATGAACCAGATAAACCTCTATCTTTTTTTTTTTTTTTTGAGACAGAGTCTCGCTCTGTCACCCAGGCTGGAGTGCAGTGGCATGGTCTCAGCTCACTGCAACCTCCGCCTCCTGGGTTCAAGTGGTTCTCCTGCCTCAGCCTCCCGAGTAGCTGGTATTACAGGTGCCCGCCACCACACCTGGCTAATTTTTGTATTTTTAGTAGAGACGGGGTTTCACCATGTTGGCCAGGCTGGTCTCGAAATCCAGACCTCGTGATCCCGTGACCCGCCTTGGCCTCTCAAAGTGTTGGTATTACATGCGTAAGCCACCACACGTGGCTAAACCTCTATTCTTTACAAATTACTCAGCCTCAGGTATTCTTGTATAGCAACACAAACAGAGTAAGACGAGAAGTCTTTAGATGACTCTAGGCCCAGCAACCATCTGACTACAACTTCATGAATGACCCCAAGTGAGGACCACCCAGATGAGCTTGAACAAGTCCAACCATGAGACATAATAATACATCGTTTTAATCCACTGAATTCGGGGATGATTTCTTATGCAATAATATGTACTGGTCCACAAGCATTTTAGTTTATAATTTAATTAACTACATACAGGAGGAGGATTGAACTTAGGCACAGGCAAATCAGATGACATTGTCAGAAAGATGTTAGCAAGAACTCCGCACTATAACATCTCCTCTAGTGGCCTGTCCTGTTGCCACAAATTACACCAAGAGAGAATCGCTTCTGGGTGACAGGTGATCTCTTTCAAGATGGATACAAAAGGGGGTCATTGAGCAGCGGGGGAGAACACCTCATGTTTAATGAGGTATCTGTACCTTACTATGAAGTGGTTTCTTGATGTCTGAAAATGGTCGCAGGGAAATGAGGTTTTTGATATCCAGAGAGACGGTGCAAGGGATATGTTTAAAAATATGGACCACTATGAAACTGGAAAAGGCTGGAGTCAAGAGCAAGGAGATAAGAATGGAAGGAGGAACAAAAATATTCACTTACATCTTTGTCTATTTCAATTTGTCAATTTCAGCTATAGATGACCTGGAGGGTTCTTTGTTCTCAGCAAACTTTGTAGCTTACATGGCTACTAAAATATGACTGATGATGCAGATGTATGGGGAAATGCTTTATTTCAAACCTCCAGGGGACTTGGCACATGGCTGTAACCCAGGTCTATGCACGTCACCTTGATCCTCTGATGCATGACTGGCTCTGAAACATGAATGGGCAACAAAGGAGCCCAAATATGGCTGCCCCAGACTCTGCTGCAAAGGGAGTCCTCTTTCACCTTTTGTTCCCTTGGAGCAAATGGGAAATGATTGGTGTGTCTGCTCTTATGTAGAGGCAAAAATGTGTACAATTAAAGAGTCAATCATACCTACTCAGGAGAATTCCCTTTCTATCTTGCTAAATGACAATGAGGAGGGCTTCAAAACCAGGGAAGGGAAAAATGTGGAGGCATCCCAGGTTGAGACTCAGGTTGAGGAAACGGTATCATAAATATTGATTTAGTAGAGTTGAAGTAGTACACTTAGTCATAATGACGACAATGCTGGTAGCGGAGTTCGACTGAGGATTCCCTAGGTACCAGGCATCATCCCCCTAATTTATGAGCAAGTGGTGTGCTTTTGCGGTGAATAACACAGCTCTGAGATCCCAAGACCTTGGTTCATATCCCAGGTATTCAGCTTCTTAGCTGAGATAGGAAAGTCACTCAAACTCTCTAAACCTGTTTCCCCATAGGATTGTACTGAGTATTAAAGAAATTCATGATTATCAAGAGCACTAACAGTAGCTAGCATAAATATTCATGCTATATATGCCATATTTTGATTCTTTCTAGATTGAATTGACTTTTGTGGATTGATCTGGTAACCCAAACAATATTTACAATCATTTTTTTCCTATGGGAAATGCATTCTAAATTACATATTGGCAAACTGTGGCCCTTGGCCAAATCCAGCCCGTCACCTGTTTATGTATGGCTGGCAAGCTAAGAATAGTGTTTGCATTTTTAAATTGTTGAAAAAAATCAAAAGAATCATAATATTTTTTGATATGCAAATGTTATATGAAATTCAAATTTCAGTGTGCATAAACAAAGTTTTATTGGAACACAAGCATGCTTATTTGTTTATGTGTTGTCTAAGTCTGCTTTTACTCTGCAATGGCCAGCTGAGTAGTTGCAACAGACACCTCATGGTTCAAAAGCCTCACGTACTTAGTAACTGGCCCTTTACAGAAAAAAAGTTGGTAATTTATGTTCTATGTGATAAAAAAGAAATTAATGCACAAACTACCTATTAGAGCACAGTTTGCATAATTGGCAAGCTAATTCTGTATGGCTGGCAAGCTAAGAATAGCTTGCTTACATTTGCACATTTGTACAATATGTACATTTACACTCTATTCTGTTACACACACATACATGCATGCATGCACATATTCAAACACACGTTCATACATATACATAGGACAACGCTGATACATATGTCCATGTGTCATCTGCTCTGAACCTGAGTGTCCTTCCGGGGTGAGCTGCTATCCAAAACCCATGCTGTCTTACTGGCATCCTGTCCCACACGGGGTTTGGAGTAGATCACTGGTGCTAAATACGTCTAGCCAAGGTGCAAATGTCTGGCTCTCTCCAGACCCTGCTGGGTCTCCAAAGAAATATATGAATATTTTAGCTCGCTCTTTATGGTAGATGATTTCTATTTTCCTTATGGGCTTCCTTTGCTGGTGTTTTTAAGAACCTGTTCTGGTCACGAAATCAGGCACAGGAACTATTTATCATACAAATGAGAATCAACATGAATAAAACACCCCTTAGGTACTGTTCACATTTCTTTTGACTTCTCACTCTTGAGCTGCTATTAAACTTTAATATACACGACGTTTGCTGGGTTTTATGGAGTTGAACAGGGAAAGCACAGTCGTGGCAGACTGACACACCTGGGGGAGTTCAATTCATCCAGGGTGGCCGTTAGATAATGAGCAAGTACCTAATCACCATAAAATAGCGTTTAAAAGTATTGTTTATTTTTACAAAAACAATTAGCATCAAAGACGCTCAGAGTCAAAGAGAGCCTGGTGATAAATTGGTCTAATCTTTTCTTTTTAGAGATGAGCAAACTTAGGATCAGATTGAGGAGTGGGCTTTCTCAAAGGCACCGGCTCCTTTTGGAAAAGCTGGGTCTAGAATGTGGGTCATTGGCTCCAGACCCCTGATCCTGCCTCCATGCTTCCAGGATGTCACATAAACACACACAAGTGGCACACCTTGGCTGGGTACGGTGGCTCAAGCCTATAATCCCAGACTTTGGGAGGCAGAGGTGGGTGGATCACTTGAGATCAGGAGTTCGAGACCAGCCTGGCCAGCATGGTGAAACCCTGTCTCTTCTAAAAATACAAAAGTTACCCAGGTGTGGTGGTGCATGCCTGTAATCCCAGCTACTTAGCAGGCTAAGGCAGGAGAATCACTTGAGCCTGGGAGGTGAGGTTGCAGTGAGCTGAGCTCACATCACTATACTCCAGCCCAGGTGACAGAACAAGACTCTGTCTCATAAAAACAAAACAAAACAAAATGAATGATACGCCTTTTAAGCCACATGGATACATGCTTTCAAAACAACACCTTGCTCTCCCTTAGCTATTCAATTTGACTGACATATGTGGCATTTTTATTCCATCTCATGTGTCTGTGCCATGGCTGGAAGCTCCCTCGAGCCCCTTCCTCAGCATCATGATCTCTGAGCCTTCCTGTGGCCACCAGTAATTCTGTGCAGCCCCAGGACCACTTGGGAGGCTCGTGGCCTTTAGCTTCATGTACATTGGATCAACCAGACACCCTTCTTCCTGCTGTCACCTGCCTGGGAACACTGAAGAGAAAGTAAGGGACTCAGAAGGCAGCTGGAATGTACAATGAAATATTGGCTTGGGAATGGAACTAGGAGAGAAAGTGAAGGAAGTGCTGGGATTCACATGAGGGCTGCTGGTGATGGAGCAGGAAAAGAGCTGGGGAAGTGTCCCTCACTGTAATTATGCATGACTTTGTGACATTTGCAGGGCTGGGACACATTTGTATCTACTTGGGTATTGCTTCTCTTTATTTCCGCCCTTTCCATGTCTCTGGTAGGCCACAAACTCTGAGCTGGGAGGCTCCAGGCAGGGTGGAGAGTTGGAACTGCATGCTGGACAGCTCCCTTTCTGGCCTTGGTTTGCCAAAGCTTACAATCAGAGAGGTGAATGGGTTTGGTGGAGAGGGAGCACCTCTGGGAGGGACATGAAGAGCGAGGGAGCCTTTGAAGAAAAGTTTATTGTCTTGGACTGGAGGCCAAAAAGTATTCTGAGAGCTGGGGGAGGCAGCACCCTGCTCCCTGGCCAGGCCCAAGGGGTTGGTGAGGATGCCAGTGGGGAAGGGTGAGGTGCCTCCCAGCCTCACCAAGATCCTGAAGCCTCCATGCCTGGTGTGGAAGCTGCAGCCTCAACCTGGAGGCACCAGTAGACTAGGACGATGAGTGTCTCCATGGCAACCAGTGTGGCCTAGTGACTCACAGCTCGTACATGCTGGGGAGTTGTGGGAATGACAGGCGGACGGGGAGCCCTCCCAGCACCTTGGTGCTAGAGAAAGACCCTCCGGGTGGGAACAGGGGCACCCAGAGAATCAATGAGGTGGAATTTCTTGCCTACTTGTTGGCATGGAGTAGTCACGATTGAAATTAAGCTGCTTGGAAGAAAACACAAAGATCTGATACTTGTCCCACACCTGAGTTTATGACCTGTGATTCATTCATTCCTTCTACATCTGAAACACACACACAAAATCTATATTTTCTCCGACGAATTATACAACGTATATTAAGTATCCTGGTAATTACAGATGCATTATCTATTGTGTTGCTGTAGTTACTGTCTGCATTCTTCTGCTGGTACCAGAGGATGGCCAGTCCACATCAATACCCATTTGCATTTGTTCTTTTCTTGGGCTTTTATTAAAGTCAGGCTTTAAAGTAACACCCAGAATCATTGCATAATCCAAGAGACTAAATTGTACATGTCACAGGTGATGACATGATTTGCAGGAAAGTTTTTGAAGAGCTGGCTCCTTGATAACTGTAATTGTTAGGATCAGGATCAAATTAGGAGAGCAGAGGTAGCTGCACCAAGAAGCTGTATCTGCTCAAATCTCCCAAGCAAGCTTGGCTGTCGCCACAAAGAGCAAATTTTTGTAGGCAACAAGGCAAATCAGATGTAGGTCTCAGAGGGTTTCTTCCTCTGAAGATGGGAGGAAGAACTTATTTCTCTTTAAGTTAGTTCAGTTACAGTCATCTCACTGGGGAGAACAAAGACATGATACAGCCGTGACTCTGCCAGGAGAGAGAAGCAGAAAATTGTATCTTATTTAATCAAGTTGATGTGGGAGCAGAAAAACTCACTGGCAAAAGGCAGGGGACTTCTATGCAAGCAGGGGTGTGAGTGCCTTTCCTTTTTTCAATGTGTCTATGAAATTCTTGCTGGAGTGAGCCTGTGTAAAAGATTAGGAATAAAAGAGCTCAATGTACACTCCTTAACACAAATTTGCATCTATATTAGTAATCTCAAAAGTTCACATTCTTTCAAATTTAGCTGCAAGACTCACTGAAATGTGCTGAGGTCTCCAAAAATGAATTTCTTCCTATGGTGCACTTTCATCCACTTAAAAAATGTGATTTTTTAATGTACATTTGCCAAAAATAATCAGTTCTGAGATAACCCAAACCACGATGTGATAACTTGACCCCCAACTCAAGGCTGACTCAAGCTTAATCCCCAGCAACCACACTTCCTCCCTTTCCCCAGTTTTCAAAGAAAAGAGATGATTCTAAACCAGGATGAGGGCAACCCAAGGGCCCAGGCTGGTCTCACAGACTGTAGAAGGTTCTTAGTTCTCAGGTCTCAGTTCAAAGCCAGTTGCTTTGCTGGTTTCTTCCCCAAGTTGTTTCATGGCATCGACCATGGTTCATGAATTCATGCAAAAGGTTCAATTAAAGCCAGTCCAGCGCTTCAAAAAGGAAGGGCTTTTTCAATTTCTCAGCATTACAGGCTTCACATTTCACAGAAAGGCCTGGCCTGATTTAATCCTGAGTTCATAAAGCCCAAATTTACCTTTTTGTGTTTTTGTCGTAAGTTTTCACTTTGGCTCCAGAAAGCGGACACACAGGAGCCATTTGGACGGTAGACCCACTTCTGAAGGGTTGGAGGGGCATAAATGCAGTGAGGGCGACATTTCTGTTTAAATATCACATTGGGCACACTGAGTGAAAAGGGATTTGGCTCAAGTGGTCGAGGCCCCTCTTTAAATGTCAGAGTCACTGCTGACTGGCGTTTTGGGGACATCATCAGACCCCTGACCCCGAGCCTGATCATTATTTGCATTTCTCCTCCTATGGGCTGCACCCCTCCCTCGGCATCTGCCTGCATGACCCTGTGGCACATAGGGTATCCATTACTCATAAGCCCATCTGGATTTTGTCTACTGGCTCTTCCAAGAGTGGGGAGTACTTGGGAGTTTATTTTCTCTTCCCTTTCCCTCTGGATCGTGCCACTGCATGCCTCTCCCCGCTCTGGCCTCTCATGGGCCTTCTTCCCAATAGAACAATGCCTTAGGGGAAGCTGCCCTGCCCAGGGAACGGAGCTGGATGAATGAACAGTTGGCTGCAGGTGCTGGGATTATTCGGCTCCTTTGGTTCAGCTCTTTCATTTTTTAGTTGAGTCCGGTGAAACAGATGTTAAAACAAAACCATCTTTGGTTTAGTGCAAAAGAATTAAGGTTCCGAGGGAGTCTGGGAGGATTGGTCACATGCTATTAATGGTTCAGTTCAGTTTCAGTCTCTGCCCAAACAGATACCAGGGAAAGTCCCAGAGGTGGCTGCTTCCAGAGGTGAACCTTAGCAAAGCTGTGCCGAGCTCTTGCCTGGGCTCCTCAGAGCCTCTGCCCCCATCACCTGGTTATGCTTTTGCTTGGGCTCTCTTGGTTGTCCCGTGAGCCACTGCTTTTTATGGAGATGGGCATTGGATTAGTGTGTGTGTTTTCATCTGCTATCTCCCCTCTTCCTGCTTTCTAGGTGCCTGGGCATGCACAATTGTCCCCCAGGCTCCCGCAGCTTCAGTGCCCATTTCTCTCTCATTCACATGGTGACCCCAACCCCTATTCCTGCTTGCTACTGTATCATGGCATCCCATGCCCACCCTTCTTGGGAGGTCTGTCTCCTCCATTGGGCTGTGGCCACTGGTGGAGAGAAGTCGTGTGGCCATGTGTGGTCATTTCAGTTTCTTTGTTTCCAGCTTGGCCACACCCAATGGATCACACGGTTGTACAAATGAAATGTCTGTGATTATGAACAAGTGCCAGGACTGCACGCCACTGGGCCTTGTGTCGTCCATGAGCCATACTGGCCTCATTCCCTGACGCTCTCTCTCTCCATCTTGACTTTTGTCTACAGGGCTGCACGTGTGACTGCTATGTGCTCCTTGGCCCCAATTATAAGGCGTCTTCTTGCCACCACCTATGGCACGATCTGTGCAATGGCAGGAGACACATCTGTGACAGATGGCTGGGCTCATGGGAAGCATCCACGGCTCCCACACCATCATGGGGCCCTCTGGGTGCCTGAGGACACTCTCTGTTCTGATCTCATGCTTGGCACAGGGAACCCTGTGAGGTCATCCCAGGCCTATCCACTTCTAGCTCAGACATTTCTCCTGCTGCTGGGTCACGCTAGACACACGGGACTCTGGTGATCCTCCTGCATCTCTCAGGTCATCTGTGGGCTGGTATCCCCCAAACTCTCTTGGGGTAATGCAGGGTCCAGGGCCCACTGGCATCCACATTTTCTCTGTTTTCCCTCTTACTCTCTTTTCTTCCCTCCAGATGGGAGGATATTCACCACTTATGCTTTCATATCTGTCTTGTGCCCTGGCCTAGGCTTTAGAAACTCAAAAGCAGACTTTCTTTCTCCCATGTCAGCTCTCTCCAAAGGCAATGTATGCTGCTGGGGGTAGGGAAAACTGGGAGAGGGGAAGAGCCTCAACTGACGGAGGATACCCACGAGGGTAGGATCTGCCACTCAGCACCCTCACTGTCCCTGACATTTATGCTGCTCTTGGCTGATTTTCTCAGACAACTCCTTTCTTTGTTTCTTTGCCTCTTCTCTTCTGCAGCTTCTTCCTGCTTCCTGCATTCTGTCTGAAGAACTGGCCTCGGAGGCCATCTAAAGCAAAGCAGAGGGCTGTTTTCTTTGCAAACTACAAAACTACGGCTCAATTCTGTGCCTTGGGCCCTCCTCTCCTTCCCTGTAGGGTCCATGTCAAGCTGTGTAGTCAGGGGCTGTTTCTTTGATTCCAAAAACTTTTTGTTTTTATTATTTAAATTTTTTAAAAAAAAATTCCAATTTGGCCGGGCACGGTGGCTCAAGCCTGTAATCCCAGCACTTTGGGAGGCCGAGATGGGCGGATCACGAGGTCAGGAGATCGAGACCATCCTGGCTAACACGGTGAAACCCCGTCTCTACTAAAAAATACAAAAAACTAGCTGGGCGAGGTGACGGGCGCCTGTAGTCCCAGCTGCTCGGGAGGCTGAGGCAGGAGAATGGCGTGAACCCGGGAGGCGGAGCTTGCAGTGAGCCGAGATCCGGCCACTGCACTCCAGCCTGGGCGACAGGGCGAGACTCTGTCTCAAAAAAAAAAAAAAAAAAAATTCCAATTATTTTAGCATGATAGGCAGTCCATGCTGAATGGGACTCGGAGACTCAGAGACTCAGATTATTTCTAAACTCCGCAACCCTTACTCCCTTCCCACCCCTCAACTAAGGCTAAGGAAGTGGTGACTCAAAGAAGGCAAAATACTTGCCTCATTATTCAGGGTCCCTAGAGCGACAGAATCGTCAAAGTTGGGTCCCCATGCAGATGAAACTTTCCTTCAATTCCTGCTTCCAGCATTTTCAGATTTAGCACATTCCAATGAAAGCATCAGATTTGGCTCTCAAATTATTAACTACTAGCAATTATTGAGCACCTACTATGTGCTTGGCACTGAACACAGCTCTCAAAATATAGTATCTCTGTTGATTCTCCAGATAGCCTTGTATTTTCACCATCTTACTGTTGAGAAAATGGAGGCTTGATAGAGGACACACAGTGTGGTAGGGCTGGAGCCTGGGCGGGAAGCCTGGCTGTTTGATGCCAGGGCAGGAGCTCCTACCAGCACTGTCACACAACTCAACAGCAATGGGAAGGCTGCATTCATCAGCCCAAATATTGTAGATGAAGCGACGAGAGCAGATCATCTCTTCCTTGGCAAATTCATCACTGGGACTGTAATCAGCTGACATTCCTAATGCTTTCTTACTTTTTCTTTAAAAATGATTTCAAACAGGCTGGGCACGGTGGCTCATGCCTATAGGCGGATAACCTAAGGTCAGGAGTTTGAGACCAGCCTTGCCAACATGGCGAAATCCTGTCTCTACTAAAAATACAAAAATTAGTTGGGCGTGGAGGCGGGTGCCTGTAGTCCCAGCTACTCAGGAGGCTGAGGCAGGAGAATCGCTTGAACCTGGGAGATGGAGGTTGCAGTGAGCCGAGATTGCGCCACTGCACTCCAGCCTGGGTGGCAGAGCAAGACTCTGCCAAAAATAGAAAACAAAAACAACAAAAACAAACATAAAAAAATGCCTTCAAACAGACTCCAGTTACCGAGCATAGTTCTCTGATAATGATAGAGACTGACTACCCCATTTGACGTGAAAGGACAGAGCCACTAAGTGGCTTGTTCGAGGTCCCGCAGCCAGTCAGTGGCAGATCTTCGTTTGAACCCAGAACTCCAATCCCAAATATAGGGAACCAAAGGGTGCAAAACACCCATCACTCTTTCTGAAAAACACCATAGGTGCTTGGCAATGTTAGCTTCATTTCCTGTCCTCTTTTTCCTTCTCATTTTTCCCGGGGGCTGAGCACACACTTACAGCTAAAGCAGCCTACATTCTTCTGCTTTGTTTTATGGCAATGAGAAAATGTGGAGCCATCCATCCACTTCACCGCTGTTGAAAAATAATAACTGGATGATGTTCCCCTTGGCAGCTGTGTGGACCTGGTATTTAAGCAGCATCCTGTTCCAAAGAACTGCCCTTTAAAAAGAGATTAGGATTGCACATCCACTGTGTATGAGCTGGAAGATAAACAAATGTTCTTTTCTACCCAAATATTCCCAGCTTTTGCTCTAAGGTGTTTCTCACGATTGCAGCCCAACTTATTGTCTGTGCAGGACTGGAAGAGCTTAAGCTCATACTGTGAGTCACAAATGGCACTAAGGCATGCGTTCCAGGCTTCCTATTGTCACTTTGATTCCTGCATTAGCCTTTTGGTTGCAAATGACTCAAACTGAGTAAGTTAGAAAAAGGAATTTTTATTGGCTCACGAATTGGAAGGTCCAGGGGTAGATTTAGCTTCAGGTGTGGCTGGATCAAGGGGCTCTGATGTCATTCCTTGCTCCCTCTTGTGATTTTTCTGCCCTCCTTTTCTCTGTGTTAGCTTTACTTTCTAACAGGCTCTCCCTCTTGGTGGTAAGATGATCACCAACATCAGCAGCAACTTGCTTACATTCTACGAACTTCACCAGTCCCACAGAAAAAGAGAACTCTGTTTCCTAACACTTTGCATAAACTCATAGACTTGAGTCTCATAGTCTAGCATGGGTCACATGGTCATCTCTGAGCCAATTACTGTGGCCAAGGTAATGGAAAACACTGGTTGGCCAGGTGTAGGTCTTATACCTCTCTCTGTCTCTTTGCCTCCAAGGGGTTGGGTCAGTTCACCTAAACCACTGTGACCTATCAATGAGAAGACATTGTTCCCTAAAGTAACAGCAGTGTTTTATATCAGAAAAATAGTAAATGGGTGCTTGGCAGGCAAAACAACCACCACTACCATGAGATCCTTTACTTCTAGAAGAACACAGATGATTTAAAACACACATTTTGTTGACTGCCTTTTCTTACCAAGAAAGTCTATGTACAGAAATTGAAGGTCATAGAAAAGAAGAAGAAGGCTGGTTCTTGTTAGATAAATGGAGCTATGGATGGGGAAATGACAGGAACCAAAAGGTAAGGACTGATTCATTTTTCCCCCTTTGGAAATAGGAAGGCAGATGGCATGATGCCTGCCCTCAAGGAGCTTACAGTTGGAAACAGAGTCGGAACTTCAAACATACAAGACAAATACCTTGATATAACAAAATGACTCCAACATCAGTCACTCATTCATTGACCCCTGACTCAGTAAATACTTGTTGAAAGTCTGTTGTTTCCCACAGAAAAAGAGAACTCTGCTTCCTAACACTTAAGAAAGTCTACGTACAGAAATTGAAGGTGATAGAAAAGAAGAAGAAGGCTGGTTCTTGTTAGAGAAATGGAGCTGTGGATGGGGAAAGGACAGGAATCAAAAGATAAGGACTGATTCATTTTTCCCCCTTTGGAAATAGGAAGGGAGATGGCATGGTGCCTGCCTTCATGGAGCTTATAGTTGGAAACAGAGTCGGAGCTTCAAACATACAAGACAAATACCTTGATACAACAAAATGACTCCAACATCAGTTACTCATTTATTGACCCTTGACTCAGTAAATATTTGTTGAAAGTCTGTTGTTTCTCACAGAAAAAGAGAACTCTGCTTCCTAACACTTTGCATAAACTCATAGACTTGAGTCTCATTAGCCTGGCGTGGGTCACATGCTCATCTCTGAGCCAATCACTGTGGTCAAGGGCATGGAAATGCTGGTTGACCAGGCCTAGGTCTTGTTCCTCTCTCTACATCCAAGGGCTTGGGTCAGTTCACCTAAACCACTCTGATCTGCCAGTGAAAAGAGATGCTGCTGATGCTGGTGATCATCTTACCACCACAAGGGAGAGCCTGTTAGAAGTAAAGCCAACACAGAGAAAAGGAGGACAGAGAGATCATGAGAGAGAGTAGGGAATGACATCAGAGCTGGTTATCTTGCTCTGTCACCTGCTCTAACCTTCAGCACCATCAAAGAAGCAGACAGAAAGGCTAAAACCTGTTTTTCAGTTAAGCTACGTTCAACTTGCTGCTCAAGCGAAACACCTGAGAATTCAGACCAGAACACAGTTACTAGAACTTGGTTGGCTAGGCAGCTAGAGTACCATCTTACTAATTTACTATTTTTCTGTTAAAAGAAAAATCTCCTGTTTAGGCCCTAGTGATACACGAGTAAAGAAGGCACAAAGGGTTTTGTGGTCTCATGGAGCTTATGTGAGACCATGCTGGGTCTAGGATTTCTTTTTAGTTGGGAGAAATGGAAAATAAGCAAGGGACCCAATGCAGGAACAGAAGCCTTTCCAGGAGAAGTAAGAACCATTTGAGCCAGGATGAAAACCAAGCAGAATGACAGGTTATAAAACAGCTGGTGGAAGGGGGAGCCCTTTCGTTGAGCAGTCAACAAAGACTTGGTGAGGTTGCAGTGGCTAAGACTTGAGAAAAAACAGCTATGAAGGTCTCATGGGGACAAGGGCCCCAGGGAAGGTCCCCAAGGCAGCCCCTAAACTGGGTGTTGCTGAGGACCAGAAAGGAGGTTAGTGGCCTGGAGCTCAGTGAGTGAGGCTGGGATGGTAGAACAGGAGAAGGATGGAGGGGAGGCAGAAGCCAGCTCCTGTACTGGGGATTCCGCTGCTTCTGGATTTCCCAAGTGCTTCATTTATGGGCACGTGTGGTTCCTACATATGGTGGAACTGACAGCAGCTTCCACATCATGAGCATGCTCTGCTCCCATCCCTCCTGCCGCATTCACACTGCCTCGCAAGTATCAGGCATTCAGTGATTGTTTCCTACAGCAATTGGATTGAAATCCCAGTTATGCCATTTTTTAGCTGAGGAACACTGGACAAGTTGCTTAAATTCATGGTCCTCTCATTTGAAAATAGGATAATCTGGGTGTGTCGGGGGCTTTAAGGATTAAGCAAGATCGTGTAAGAGAGAGTTGATGGCACAAGGTCATTAAATGTTCGTTTTCCTGATTTCATTGGTAAGAGACAGAATTATGACCTAGTGTCAGGCGGATTTAGGGAAAAATCTGTCTTCTCATTTTTGTCCATTCTAGAAGAACTGGGCACATGGGGACAAAGGTTTGGAAATGGAGCACAGTGTGAGATAAAAAGGATAAAAAGAGTAAGATGATCATAGAGGAATGGGATACTATATGTGAATGATGACATCAGCAAAAGCCCTAGCGACCATTTTTTTAGCTCACACTATGAGCCATGGACTTTGCTAGGTCTTTTGCATATGTCATCTGACTTCATCTGTCAACACAAAACACTGACCTGGGCCGGGCGCGGTGGCTCAAGCCTGTAATCCCAGCACTTTGGGAGGCCGAGACGGGCGGATCACGAGGTCAGGAGATCGAGACCATCCTGGCTAACACGGTGAAACCCCGTCTCTACTAAAAAATACAAAAAAACTAGCCGGGCGAGGTGGCGGGCGCCTGTAGTCCCAGCTACTCGGGAGGCTGAGGCAGGAGAATGGCGTGAACCCGGGAGGCGGAGCTTGTAGTGAGCTGAGATCCGGCCACTGCACTCCAGCCTGGGCGACAGAGCGAGACTCCGTCTCAAAAAAAAAAAAAAACAAAAACAAACAAAAAAAAACACTGACCTGTATGGAACAACAACTCTATCAGGTGCATTGGTTTATTAGTTCCGTCTTATGAATGAGGTTCAGGAAGGGGGCTCAGGAAGATGAAGTCATTTGTCAAGATCATATAACTAGTGGGTGGCTGACCCTGTATTTTTAACCATTATGCTACCTGATTCCCTGGGTGGAATTACTAATACAGGCACAGATCTTTGCTATACTTTTGCAATTAAAAATATATATATATATTTTTTGAAACAGAGTCTTGCTCTGTCACCCAGGCTGGAGTGCCGTGGCACGATCTCGACTCACTGCAACCTCCACCTCCCGGGTTCACACCTTTCTCCTGCCTCAGCCTCCTGAGTAGCTGGGACCACAGGCGCCTGCCACCACGCCTTCCAAAAAAACAATTTTTTTTGTATTTTTTTTTTTTTAGTAGAGGTGGGGTTTCACCGTGTTAACCAGGGTGGTCTCGATCTCCTGACCTCGTGATCCACCCGCCTTGGCCTTCCAAAGTGCTGAGATTACAGGCATGAGCCACCGTGCCCGGCCTAAAAACTATTTTTTTGGCTCAGCTGGTTCTGACTCCTCAAAACCCAAATGTCCCCTGATTTCAAATGGTTAAATACATAGTATCATTAAATGAGAAGATTAACGATATTGAACCTCAGAAACATTTTTTTTTTTTTTTTTAGAAATTAAAAGACACCCCTAAGAATGATCTTCTAATTGTAGCAACCTGCTACATGAATGTGGAAAAACTCATTTACAATTCAGCTGTTAAATGACAAACCATTACCACCATTTTTATTGCTGTATATTCCCCTAACAAATTTATTATGTAATTACCCTCCATAACAGCATCATTTTAGGATGTAAAGTTGAAATAAGGTCCCTATTTTAAAATGCTTACTACGATATGTTTTCAACATCTAGTCTATATAAAATATCCGGCATTGAGAGCATGTTTTCTCTTTTGTTAACCAGAGCTCAAGAAATAGGTTGGCAATTCTTCTATTTCACGAATCTGATTCTCTTTGGCTCTCTGCTGTACCTTAGAAAGAGGGAAAAAACTTAGAGACTCCCCATTCTTTAGCTTGGCAATTCATTAGTCAAAAACACTCGTACACATAACACAAGCTTGTTGGGTTTTGTGATTGAGGATTAGGAACATGGCTGCTATTCCCAGCCACCCAGTGAGCCTGGGCCCAGGTTTAAACAGAAGTCTATCAACAAAAGAATGGGGATTTGTCGGTAACTTGAGCAATTTCTCTCTGATGCTGCTTCTGACTGTGGGAGTTGGAGAAACCTCCCAAAGCCTGGAGGAGAGGGACCGGCTAACACAGAGGCTTAAGACAAGAAGTTATACCACGCCTAAAGGAGAAACCGGTTTGCCCTAATATCCTTTTCCTAAAGGCAGAAGAAATTGGACGTATTTCTAAGGAAAAAGGCCAAAGGGAGTGTGCCTGGAGACATCCCCAAGCAGGCCGGCTTTCACAAGGCTGTGGATAATGAGCTGAGGAAACTAAACTAGAAAGAGATCTTTTATGAGCAATCTCAATCATACGTGATATTTTGGAATCCTTTTTGTTACTTGGGCTGATTAGGAAAACAACGTGGTAAGGGAATACATTCCAAACTTGCCTGCTTTTCAGACCTGAGAGAGAGAGAAGACACTACTTCTCTCAGCAGGAGAAAAGCCGGCCTGATCGTCCAAGTAAGGTGTCATCGGAAGAGGACCCTCTCGGTTGTCAGATCCCAGTAAACTTGTACCTCTCTGCAAATACTGCCGTGAACAGGAATGAGATAATCTGCTCTTTGACTTTATCTCCACCTTAATTTCGCTCATAAACCCAGCAGGGTGGAATCCGGGCATAGAATGTGCCAGTGGGTGTTGGAAGAGCAGCTGGCAGGCTGTGTTCTAGTGGCCCCAGCGAACTGTGTGACCTTGGGGAGGGGCCTTGGCTTTTTTAGGGCTTTATTTTCCTGCCTGTGAAATTAGGGAATTGGAGCTGGTTGGTGCTTCGTTTGCTTTTCTTGAGTCAGCAGATTTGCTAATAGGCCAGTGTCCTGAATCTACCTACGCAGCCTAATTCTGTGGTTCTCAACTGGAGGGGTCTCTGTGCCACCCAAGGGACATTTGGCAACATTTGTAGACATTTTTGTTTGTCACTGTGGGTGGTGAGTGCTACTGGCATCCCATGGGTAGAGGCCAGCGATGCTGCTGAGTATCCTACGATGACATCCTACAATGCACGGGACAGCCCTCCACAACAAAGAATGATCCAGCCCCAAATATCAATAGTGCTAAGGTTGAGAAACCCTGCCCTACACTACCAATTAGATACAAATTCACATTGTCCCTCCAAATTAACATGCAGCCACAGGAGATGTCCTAGACAAACTCCTTTCTCCTGATCCGTGAACACACAAGTCATCCTAAGTGCTGTGGTCTATGTGGATTCCTAGGGAGAAAGACACTCCATGAATCTCGTAGCATCTGAGAAGAAAGTTAGATG
The DNA here is from genome assembly GCF_009764315.1 of Trachypithecus francoisi. NCBI lineage: Eukaryota > Metazoa > Chordata > Mammalia > Primates > Cercopithecidae > Trachypithecus > Trachypithecus francoisi. The sequence continues at coordinate 110,360,534 of NW_022681457.1, forward strand.
TCAACATGCATTTGTGCCAGTAGGGAAAAAAGCAGCGTGCCCTCCACATTTTCTCCAGAAGAATTCCATCCTGACCTCCCTTTCCACCCCCTGAAAAATTCTTCCATGGCCTCCTCCAGCCATGTGAGTTATGCATAGTGGATAAGCAGCTTTGTTTCAGTCTTTAGAATTCTAATGTTTAAACTAATGCATTTATTTATGTCGAATGCAGCTTTCCACCCAGAACATTCTGAATTCTTCTTCCCAGTCTGGCTTTTTAGTACGTGATTGTCGAAGCTGCTGGTTTCCATTCCCTGTGTCAACAAGATCTGACTTTGTGGATCATTTAATATTTATCCAAAATATTTGATACACATATAATGACATAATCACTCAGTCCCTTAGCCTGACATGGTTGCATAAGCACCTACTGGCTTTGAAAATCTACATTTTTCAGAATATGTTGTCAGTTAGTATAATGTATTCCAGGGCACAGATTTCTTGCCAGAATAATTCTGCCCGGTGAATGATAAATGTGTTGTGATTATTTCTTCTGCTTTTGTGAAAGCATACAGTAGGGATAGTGTCTTGAAAGCTATACACAGATCAGTGGAACACAGGGCTTCTTTGTTTAGTTCTGCCATACTCAGAATTTGTTCCCTAAATTCTTTCCCCAAACTCTCTTTTACTAGTTTCTACTCCCTGACGTGATTGAGGCTGGCAATGGAAGGCTGTGTTTAGCTAATAAGTTCTTCTTGGCTCCAATATGTGTCTCTCTTAGTTAAGCCCACAAGAACTTAATGAACTGTTGTGTCTCTCCTGGGTAAAGTTTGTTGTAGCTCAGGTTTAAAGCAACCTCATCTTTCAAAACTGGCTTGACGAATGGAAAAATCTAGAGTCCCAGATGTCTGCTATTTCTGGTTTCCAACAGAGTGGGAATGAATGAATATCACGTGCAACATAGAAACTGGGACCCCCATCCCATCCCCCGCAGATAACTCTAAAGTCCATGGTGTTGATTAACAATGTAAGTGGTCAACTTGTACAGTATTGGTGAAGGTTACAGAATTGAGGGGGATCACCAATGGTCACCAAGATTAATCGTGTATCTTGAGCACCGAAGAGACCTCTTGGTCTAGTTAAGTCAACTTTGACATCTAAGAAGCTTCCCTAGGCATAACAAGCAGATGAGAGTCTGCTCTTGGAATTGCTCAGAATCATCCTTGATGTGCCGATTTCTCTCCCTCCATACCTCCCAATCCATTAGAAGCTCTGTTGAGTCTGCCTCCAACATGTATCCTGAATCAGTCTACTCTCTGAGCTCACGGCCACCCCCTAAGCCAAGCCATCATCATCCTTTGTCTGATCAAGGATGACTCTCTCCTGCTTCTTCTCTTTCTTCACCACAATCCATTTTTCCACACAGCAGCCAGGACAATCTTTAAAAAATGTAAATCAGTTCCTGTTACTCCCTGCTTAAGCCCCTTCAACGACTTTCCAGTGTTCTCAGAATCATTTCCTGAGAGGGCTCACTAAATAGTATTGCCAGATTTAGCAAATAAAAGTACAGGATACATAGTTAAGTTTGCATTTTAGATAAACCATGAATATCTTTTTTTTAGTATAAGTATATCCCATGCATATTTGGGATAAACTTATACCAAAAAAGATTTTGTTGCTGATCTATTTGTTACACTGAACATCCTGTGTTTTTGTGTTTTTTGTTTTTTTGTTTTGTTTTGCTTTTCTGTTTTTTGAGATGGAGTTTTGCTCTCATTGCCCAGGCTGGAGTGCAATGGCGCGATCTCAGCTCACTGCAACCTCCACCTCCTGGGTTCAAGCAATTCTCCTGCCTCAGCCTCCTGAGAAGCAGGGATTACAGGCATATGCCACCCCGCCTGGCTAATTTTGTATTTTTAGTAGAGACAGGGTTTCTCCATGTTGGTCAGGCTGGTCTCAAACTCCCAACTTCAGGTGATCCACCGACCTTGGCCTCCCAAAGTGCTGGGATTATAGGCGTAAGCCACTGTGCCCGGCCACGTCCTGTATTTTATTTGGCAACCCTACTCACAGGAGCTCTATGTCTGGCACCGCCTACTTTTCTAACTCCATCTCACACCCCTGTCCCTCTAACTTGCCCCAACAACACAGGCCTTCAATCTACTAAGCCCTTTCTGACTTCTGAGCCTTTGTACTAATGAATCCTTCTGGAATGTTATTTCAGCTTTTACATGACTTGCTCCATCTCCTTCTTCAAGTCTCTGTTCAAATATCTCCTCCTCAGAAAGGCCTTTCCTGATCTCTCTATCCACAAAGGGCCCTTTCCCCGTCCTTTGGACCTCTATACCGCATCACTCTGTTTTGTTTTCTTCATAAGATGAGTGTGTATTTATTTTTCATCTCTTTGTTTGATTTTGCCTCTTCCAGGAAAAGGGGGACACAGCTGTGTCTGTCTTGTTTGTTGCTGTATCTCCAGTGTCAGACACAGGCCTGGTGCATGACGCAAGCTCAGGGAATCATTTGTGAATGAGAGAATGGACTTAGGTGTGTCTCTTTGCTTTTAGAATGGAATTTAATCTTTTTCCACGGCCCTACAAGCCTCCTCGACTACCTCTCTGATGTCATTTCACATAGAACATTTTCAAAGGAGGTTTCACATGTGTAAAGGCCATGGCAGTTTCACCCATTTGGTGAGCGGGGTCACATCTCCAACCATCATGGACATGCCACTCTGGTTGGTAAAAAGACCATGCGCAGAAAGACCATGCGCTTGAGTGGTAGAAAGATGTGGGTGTGAATCCCAGCTTTGACGTTAGCTAAGTCACTTCCTCTTTGAGCCTGAATTTCATTATCTATGTAACAGGGATAGTCATACCACATTTGCACCACATTTGTAGGGATATAGTACAAAACGAAATGCAATGATGCATTTAAGCCACCATTACAGGGCCTGGAGTACAGTCAGCCTTTAATAAATAGTAGTTGAATTTGCCTATGGCAAAGTGCTCTCTAGAATACCTTGGTGGTACACCGTGCTTCAGAGACTGTTGAAACCATTCACACATCCTAGTATCTCCGTGCTAACACTATATGCCTCTCCTTTCTCACTGCCCTGGTAACCCTGTCATCCTTGCACTAAATTTCCACTGGTTCCAATGGGCCCTTAGCTCTGTTTGCACAGTGCTGTGGTTCTGTTTTCTTACAGGACAAAACAGGCAAGCAATGATCCCGGAAAGGCCCTTCCTAGTCTCCTGCTTTCCTCCCAGGATGGGACCCGTTCCTGTCTGATCAGGTTCTGCTCCTTAAATATCCTCCAGGCTGGATCCGCTACAGATGTTGCTGTTACCATGGTGATTATTACGGGCGAGATTTTCTGAAACTATGAAGGGAGAACAGGCGAGGTCCAAAGAGCACACATAACTACTCTTATACTGGGCTTTAAGTGCTCTACATAAATGCTGGATGATGTGTGCCTGGACACTTGGGTCCTCTAAGACCTCCACTTATGGCAACTCTTGGTATTATGTGGGCTTGCTGATTCATGGAGAGTGCTTCTATTGAAACCTGGTGATTCCACTAGTTTGCTGCTATGATGCGGCCATAAACTATTATCCGTCTAATAGGGAATTTTCTTTTAAAATTTGAAATTGTTTAATGAAGGTCTTAAAATACATCTGTAGTTTATTATTATATTTTTAACTTTGGTGTGGCAATGTTAAAATTCTCACCTTTTCACTGAGAGTGGGAGACTATATCTCTTCCTCTTGAATCAGGCATGACTTTAGTAACTTACCTGTAACTAACAAAATATGGTGGAAGTGCCACTGTCATTGAGTGACTTCCTAGAGGCTGGGTCATAAAAGACTTTACTCAATTTTGTTTTGGGAACCTTGACTGTCATGTAAATCTGATTACCTTGGCCACCATGCTGTGAGGAAGCTCAAGCTACCTGGAGCACACATAGGTCTTCAGCTGACAATCCTACCCGAGATCGCAGTCAACAGCCAGTGTTAGCCATCACACATGTGGCACTTTCAGAAGTCTCCAATCCCCAGTCATCAGATCACCCAGCTGTGATTCACTCCCAGATGTTGCATCTTCCCAGCTGATGCCCCAGACATCACGAAGCAGAGACGAGTTGTTTCCACTATGCCTTGTGTGATTTCCTGACCCATAGCACTCATGAGCTTAATAGAAAGGTCTGTTCAGCTGCCAAATTTGGGGGTCATTTGTTACACAGCAATAGCAACTGAAACAGATGGGCTGGCTCTCATTGGCACCTGAAGTTCAACATGTCCAAAACAAACTCCAGGACTCTGTCTTTTCTGGTGCATAATTTGAACCTTTTCCAATGTTTCTTTCTTTCTTTTTTTTTTTAAACCTCCACCTACCAGGGTCATTTAAGGTAATAACATAGAAGGCACCTTGATCTATCATCTTCTGTCACCATCGTCCAATCTATCACCTAAGTGTGTTGATTTTACCTCTCACCCAGGTGCATTGTCTGGCTTGTCCATACTTGGTAGAGCTGCCCCTGAGTGCACTGTGGTGGCAGTGGATGGGAAAAATAAAGCACAGATGTTGAGGGACACAGACTTGGGTTCAAATCTCAGCTCCAAGAACTAACTTGGACAAGTGGTTTTGCTTCTTTGAACCTTGATTCCTGCATCTGTAAAGTGAGAATAACAGTAACTCATATCTTTGTGGTGAGCAGTCAATGAGATAGTCCATGGTAAGTGCTTAGAACTGTGGTTGGTATGTAGTGAGCCCTGTTATGCTTCTTATTATTTATTTATTAATTATTCTCAATGTTTGGTGGAAATGTAGAAGGGAGTGACCTGAAGTCATTCCAGCTCTCTGGGCATGAAGGAATCATTCAGCTGGGGTTGGGCTTGCCTTCAGGCAAGTCAGATGTCATAGAGTGCTACCACCTTCTCATATCCTCACTCCCAGACATGTGGCACTTCCAGATTCCATCCCCCAGTCACCCCCAGAAACTGCATCTTCCCATTGAAGCCTCAGACATCCTGAAGCAGAGGAAAGCTGTTCTTCCTACTATACCTCACCCAAATTCCTGACCCATAGAATCTGCGAGCCTAACAAGAAGATCCTTCTAAGTCATGAAGTCTTGGGGGTAATTTGTTGCACAGTAGTAGTAACGGGAACAGATGAGCTGTCTCTTGTTGGCTGTCTCAGGGACACCTGAGTTTCAACAAGTCCGGCGTGGAGCCCAGGACTATCTCTTCTAGTCCAACCTGATGGCTTTGCAAGAACATATCTCGGCTCTCTTGGGGTAGTACTTCCAATGTCATTTAAGCCAGAGTCCTTCAGCCCCAGGAATAACGACTGCTTCAGGGACTCTTCAATGGTGGCAGGAGGATGGGAAAGCAGGTGGTTATGTGGATGCAGGGTACTGGGGGAGTTACAAGAATTAGGTCCATTTGAGAGCGTTTTGGGAAGATTTTGCTCCAAGTACTGCAATGTCACTATTTTTTTTTTTTTTTGAAACGGAGTCTTGCTCTGTCGCCCAGGCTGGAGAGCAGTGGTGCGATCTCCGCTCACTACAAGCTCCGCCTCCTGGGTTCACACCATTGTCCTGCTTCAGCCTCTAGAGTAGCTGGGACTACAGGCGCCCGCCACCACATCCGGCTAATTTTTTTGTATTTTTTTAACGTCAAATTTTTATTAGACCTTCAGAGTTTCAGTGGGAGATCAGAATGAGGTGCCCATGGATGTAATTGTCGACTGAATTCCATCAGTGTTCGATTCATTGCCCCAAGGCTTTCAACTAAGAAAAGAAATATGGTTTCAATTTGGGGAAGAAAAGACAGCTCTCCTTCATATTGATTCTGCTAGGTCGTGTCTATTTTAGCCAAAATCTTATATGCACTCTGTTCCACTCTCAAAAAGAATTCTGCATTAGTGGTGTGATCCCTGGCGGATGCATTGACTATATATTTAGCACTTGATTCCTGGAATACAGGCTCTTTAGGTCTTCTAGCCATCGCTCGGCAACTTTTGTTTCCATAGAAACTAATGTTTATGTTTATATCTATGCAGACTCTGTTTCTATCAGATTTTACTTCTCTGAGCAGCTGTTGTAAGTCATTTTACCAAGATGGACGATCGTGATAGGGAACAAAGCCCCCATTCTACTGAAATGAGAATTTTCTTTAGCATCATTATGGGCCCCAAAGTCAGAACGGTTCAAAATAAAAATAAAAGGGGTTTGGAAAGGGATCTTATGCAATAGTGTGGTCCAGAAAGCAAGAGATTCAGTACTGAAAATGAGGACCTGGCCCACAATGAAACCCATGCTCTGCAAATCAACAGGGGCTTTATCGATCTCTTTCTCTGGGGAAATAGAAAGGCAATGTACATATTTAAGTGCCAATCTGTTCTCTGCAGATTGTGGAAGAAGGGAAATGAAAATCTACGTCTGGAAGGGATGATCTAGGTGCCTAATTTATGCAGATGCACCACAATGGGATGGCTGCTTAACCTTCCCAGTGTTCTCACTAGAGCTCAGCCTAATCTTTCCTGAATGGCATTTGGAAACAATACAGACAGCCTCCTTTGCAAAGCTGAGACCACTGTCAGGTCTAACAGGCAGCCACCGTATCTTTTCCTATTTAATCTTGGCTCCATTTGTTTTTGTCATAGCTGACAATTTATATATACATACCCAGAGTTTTATTTCTTTCCTTATTTTGTTCATCCATTCTAAAGCACTGTCCCTGGCGCCATGTTTGACAGTGAGTGATAACAATGAGAGCTAAAATTTATTGGGCACTTACGATGTGTCAGCAATCCATACCATGCTTTATGTGGGCTTCCTCATTGAATCCTCACAATAGTCACCCAGGTAAGTATAATGATGATCCCTACTTTGGCAGTTGAAGAGACTGAGGCACAGAAAGCAATTTGCTCAAGGTTATAGGTGAGTGCGCAGCAGAACTGCAATTTGGGGCTCTGCAGTCTGCTGTCTGAATCACCATATGATACTGTTCTCATGGTTCTGCTCTGGAATTCACAGACCAGTGGGAGAGACAAAGGTATAAACAACGATCATGGCATGTGATGCATAGCAATAGCGTCATATGACATATATACTGCTGTAGAAATATAGGAAGGATGTGATTAAAGTCTCCGTGGGAGAGTGAAGCCTGGTTTAAGAAATATCAGTTGGGCCTTGAAGACTGACTAAGAGTTTTCCAAGAAGAAAAAACATGTCCTCTTAAGCAAAGAGAATAACCCACTGCTAGGCACAGATGCACAAAAAGATATCACTATGGGCCCAAGTGGTATCATCTTTCTGACCTGTCCTCCTCACCATCTAGGTCACTTTTTTTTGTATTTTTTTATTGTTGTAAAATATACATAAGATGTCTATCTTAGCCACTTTTAAGTGCACAGTTTAGTGGCATGAAGCACTTTGGTTCAAACACCTTCTGGTCACCACTTTCCCACTTTCTGTCTCTATGAATTTGATTACTCTAGGGATCTCAGATAAGTGGAATCATGGAGTATTTGTCCTTTTGTGTCTGTTTTACTTCACTTAGCATGATGTCTTCAACCCTAGTGAACTTTCAAGCATTCGATCTCGGGTTTTCGTAGCTTTAGTCAATTATTGCCACACAATTGTGGATGATATCACATGTTACAGAAGGAAGAAGCATAGTAGACATCTATTGGCTTGTCTGCCTAGGACCTGTCTTCTAGAACCTGCCCTTTCCTTGTTCCATCCACTTGCTTAGAAGGGGAGGAACCATGTTCACACCCACCCTCCTGGCCACAGTTGATTGGTTCATGGATGGCCACTGGCCTAGGCTGGCCCATGAGCCTTTTCTCTAGGAGTTTAGAATGGGACCAAGAGATGCCTATCAGCATGGCTGTTCTTGGAAACAGGAGAGGCTTCAAGTGGGCAGTTATTTGAGGTGGCCATTTCCTAAGAGGTAGGCAGAGAAGCAGAAAAACCCTTTTACACAGAAGCAGAAAAGGGACGAGGAAGTAGGAGGCATCCCTAGTTCCCTCCCGAGCTACAGTTTTTGGTGGTATTTGCTTCTTAAGGCTCAGCTCTTCACTACCCTTGGGTTTCCAGGGACACCCCGTAACCTAATCAGGTCTCCATTCTGTTTATGCTAGTTCAAGTCATGTTCTATCACTTGCAACCAAAGTAATTCTAGTTAATACAAGCACTTAAAACCTTTAATCTGTTGGCCTCCACCTGAACATGAGTTTGGCCGTTAGGGAGAATAAATTTATGCTACAGCGCTTTACCTCAGAGGGTAGGGCAGGAAATTCTTCATTAACGTTTGGAAAGAACTCTGGAATTTAGACAATTACAGAGGATTATGTTAATTCAAAGCTTTGACTGGAAGATGGGCATTGCTGATGCATGTTCCCTGATGAAGTCCATTGCCCCTGATTAGCTTCTCTTCCTACAAATAATTCTTCCTCCCAGATAGCTCTCATCTCCCCCTTGAGTAGCAGATCCCATCGTATCAGCTACTCCGTGTTGAATCTTCTCCTGGCTTCCTTTCTGCAATTCAGTTTGCCAACGAGAATTCGCTTGTTGGAAGTGCTTACTCAGCGGCTTCTTTCTTCACAAGAGAAAATGCTTGGCATTTCATTAATCCTCATTAGGCTGGTTTTCACTTGTTTCCATGAATTCTCCTATCTTTTCTAACATCCTGTTGCATTTTAACTCAAGGCCATCGGCTTTCTTCAAACTTCTCTCTCTCCCAGCTTTAAATTGATGGTAAATGTGGCCAGTGCCAGCCTCCAAATTATACCAGACTCCACAGAGTCTTCCTTCCACACTACCCCCAAGTCTGTTTCCATCTTGTTGTTCAGAGACAAGGTAATTGTCAACTACAAACACAAACTGTGATACTTTGTCCTCATTATGACAAGCTCTGGGGACTTCTTGATTGGAGATACATTCAGGGTCTGGATTCGTGTAAATCAATCAAAGCGACTAGGGCACAACATTTAAGGGGGTGTGAAAACTCGGAGGTCAGCCCTGGCCCTGTGCAACCTTGAGAGTGAGGGCTTCCTTAAATGTTGTGTCCTACGTGCCTCTCTTGCCTCACCCTTGTGCTGGCCCAGGTTACAGCTCACTGCTATGTCCAGGGTTGTTTAGATACCATGATGTGATCAGACCACAGGGTGTGAAGTTTTCTGGAGAAGGAAGTGATTCCAAGTCCTGAGGAATGCAGTGAGCCCCCGGCCCTAAGAGGAGGAGGGTATTAGCATAGGTTCATCAAATCTGGCTTGCATCTTAGCCTTTGCGAATTTAGCCTTGGATTTCTCATCTGTAAAATGGGAACAATAACTGTCTCTGCTTGCATAGGGGTTAGGAGGGTTGGACATGGGAGATGGTGAATGTCCAGCATGGTGGCCAGCATCTGGTAAGTCCATCAGGTGGAGGATTCATTGTAATTGCTGTTAAGTCTGTGTGTTTTGATGTGGAATCACAACAAATATTTATTGATCATCTAGTACAGCCAGGATATGCTCTAAGCACTCTACACATATCAGCTCATTGTTTCTTAATAATACCTCTCTGAGATTGGCATTGCTATTGACCCATTTCCTAGAGGAGGAAATGGAAGCAAAAGCACTTGGCTGGTGGGTGCAGGAGCCAGAAATGTGAACCGCCCATATTCCACCTACCTGCCCCAGGACCCCTGAGCCTGCATTAGAGGTTCATTCATTTGGGTCTGAAAGGCATTTAGGTATTCTGAAGGCAGATCCAAGAAGAAGCACAGGAGAGAAAAATGATCATGGGTTTTAGAGCCAGGTGAAGCTGAAGTGAAAGCTCTGGCTGTCAACTCATTAACTGTGTCACTGGGCAACTCTCTCTGAAGGGTGTTCATAAAATAGAGATCATAAAGTTAGTGGGAGGATGGAACGAGATGATGCTTGTAAAAGCCCTGCATGGTACCAGGCACATAGCAAGTGTCTGTCAATGTCTGTATTTTACTCTTTCTGTTGCTCTGACCCACCTTGCAGGGATGCTGTGGTCATCACACAGTGCTCAGGACATACCAGGAGCCCAGCAGACATTGGAGGTTTAGTTTAGTTTAGTCCTCAACTTAAAATAGAGGAAGCATAAAAGGTAAACCTTTTAAACTGACCATTTGCTAGAAAGCAACATTTTGATAGGCCCCTAGGATTAAGGTTTACTGGAGACCTGAACAGAGGGCTCTAAAGGAGAGAGCTCATGGTTTCTCTAACCCCTATTCCTGCCCTTACCTGCAAGAGATGACCTAAAAAAAACCCAGAAATCAGAATTTAATTCTAAGTGCATGTATGCTGGACTGTAAGTTCATCTGAGGGCAAGGATCAGGTCTGTCTTCTTCAAAACTATTGTGCCTCTGGGTCTAGCACAAAGCACAATTCAGTTGATATGTGGTGAATGAATGCATCAGTGAGTAAATGAATGAAGATATCAAGACTCTTCAGTGTGGAAAGATGCAGAGTTAGCAGAGGAAAGTCCCGAAGGGGTTGGAGAGGACAAGCACAGATTTCATTAAATACAGGAACAGACCCACGAGGGGCATTCCTGGCAGTGACTCTCAGGAGACATTAAAAAAAAAACAACAGCTTTATTAAGATATAATTCACATATCATAAAATTAACCCTTTTTAAAGTCTACACTTCAGTGGCTTTTAGTATGTTCAAAGAGTAGTACAACCATCACCACTAACTAATTTCAAAACTTCATTACCCAACCCTCAAAATCTGTAGTCATTACTAGTCTCTCTTCATTCTCCCCTCCTTTGGTCCCAGGAACAACTGATCTGCTGTTTCTATTGATTTGGCTATTCTGCATATTTCATGTAAGTGAAATCATACAATATGACTGGATTCTTTCACTTTGCAGAATGTTTTCAAGGTGCACCCATGTTGTAGCACGGATCAGTCCTTCCTTTTTGTGGCTGAATAATCTTCCATTGCTTAGACTGATTACAGCTGGGATTTTGTTAGGGATTGTGTTGAATCTGTAGGTCACTTCAGGGAGTATTGCCATTTATCAATATTAACTCTTTCAATTCATGATCATGGGAGACTATTTTCATCTATTTCAGTCTTCCTTAACTTCTATCAACATGTTTTGTAGTTCTTAGTGTAGAATTCTTGCACTTCTGTTGCTGACTTTATACTAAAGTATTTTATTCTTTTTGATTCCCATCTAAAAGGAATTGTTTTTAAAATTTTATTTCTGGATAGTTCATTGCTAATGTATAGAAATAGAATTGATTTTGTATCTTACATCTTATATCTTGATGTAAGATACAAGATTGATCTTGTATCTTATAACTTTATATAACTTATTTGTTAATTCTGGTGGTTTTGAGTACGTGTGTGAGTCATTCCTTAGGATTTCCTATATACTAGGTCATGGCATCTGCAGATAGATCTACTTTTCTAACCTGGATACTTTTTTTTTCTCTTGCTTAATTGTGCTGGTTAGAACTTCTAGTACAATGTTAAATGGGAGTAGTGAGAATGAATATATTTGTCTTATTTCTGATCTTGGAGGGAAAACATTCATTCTTTCACCATTAAGTATCATGTTAACTGTGGGCTTTTTTTTTTCAGATGCTCTTTTTAGGTTATGAAAAAGTCTGTGAAGAATTGGTATTTATTCTTCTTTAAACTTTTAGTAGAATTTACCAGTAAATCCATTTGGGCCTGGGCTTTTCTTTGTGGGAATTTTTTAAAATTAGAATTTCGTCTCTCTACTTGTTATAAGTCTATTTAGATTTTCAATTTCTTCTTGACTCCGTTTCTGTAGTTTGTGTCTTCCAGGAATGTTCCCATTTCATCGAGGCTATATCATTTGTTGACATACAATGTGCATATTTCCTCATAGTCTGTTTTATTCATCATCTGTCTTATTGTATAAGGTGGGTAGTAGTGTCTACTCTTTGATTCCTGGTTTAAGTCATTTGAGTCTTCATTTTTCTTTATGAGGGTAAAAGTTTATCAATTTTGCTGATCTTTTGAAAGAACCAACCTTTGGTTTCTTTGATTTTCTCTGTTGTCTTTCTATTCTATCTTTCATGTATTTCGGTTCCAGTTTTTATTATTTCCTTCCTTCTGCTTGCTTGGAGTTTAGTTTGCTCTTGGTTTTCTAATTCCTTAAAGTGGAAGTCTAGGTTATTAATTTGAGATCTTGCTTCTTTTAAAAAATCGGCATTTATAACTATAAATTTCCCAAGGGACATTTAAAAAATAAATATAAGGTTGTACTACTTAAGTTTTGAGAAGCTATCTAGGCTGAAAAGGGAAATAAAACTAGAAGTAAAGTTTAGGTCGGATTTCTGCAAGTGTTCTGTGTGCAAGTACGTTTGGGAATAGTTGGCGTAAAGGAAGTGAAACAGATTTTCCCACTGCAGCACAGCTCTGGCCCTTTGACGTGCTAGCGTAGGATATGACTCTCCTAGGGGAGGTGTGGCCCTTGAGTTCCCAGATTTTATTTGCCCAAGGAATACTTCATTGCTGGCATTGTGCAGGGCAGGGTAGCATCATGACTTGGGGGCCCTAGGTGCTTTTGCCTTTGTGGTCTTCTCCTTCATAGAAAATATTAAAAACTATATTTTACAAACACATTGACATAAAGACATATAATGCAACTTAATTCATTATTATATGCATTCACTTATTTTATTCATGTCTTTCTAAGTTTAAAAGAAATTAAAACATTTTTGATTAATGAAACATCATAGGCCTTGAACAGCGTGGTGGGCCTCTGCTACTGTGCCTCCTGGAGAAGTTAGCCAGCTGCAGAGCTCAGCCAGGTGCAGAACATTCCCAGGAGACATGAACACCCTGCTAAGCTCAGTGAGGGTTTCAGGACAGGCTGGCAAGGACAAGGCTTGGAGCACAACTGAGGCCCAAGCCACTAGGGCCAAGCCAGGGTCATTGCCAGGACTGTGGCCATGAGTCATTTTTAGCATTCAAAAAGAAATAAAAATGTAACTGATCAGGAGCTCAGTATCTTCTTATGAAATAAAATAACTCTGTTCTGTCTACACCTGCCTTTAAAGGATTTGATTTGCTTGGGAGGGGTCTGAAATGTGCACCCAATCTAACCCAGTTAGACTGCAGAACAATCGATAATGAGACAATGCACCATTGTTATTCAGAAATACCTCCCTTTTGCACAATCCGTGCACCCACAGCCAGCACCTCCCAGAAAGAAAGGCAGGACAGCAATTGTCACAGGATCAATATCTTCTAGCTTAGGAGGAATCGATCCCATGGCAGAGCCTCAAGGCAGCCTTCTCCCTACCTAAGACTTGGGTGGGGGAGAGAAGTGAGCATCCACCCCAAAAGCAAGATGTGCAAGAGAGGTGCACTTAGCAGTGATGGGGAGTGTAGAAGGGGGCTCTGCATCTAAGCTTCCTTTATATATTTGGGAAAAGTTGAGAGGTGGGGGCTTGTAGAATTGCCTGAACTCACATGACTTGCCTGAGCTAGAGCTGGCATCAGAACTCCAGTCACCCGATGTCCACTTTGGCATGATCTTAGTTTTATAAAATACATTCACCAAATATTTACAGATTCCTAGATTTGCTGGGGACTCTGTTGGCAATGCATTGGTTAGGATCTTGGCAGAAAAGCAACGGTATCGTCAATAAGGTTAATTGCGGAGGGTTTAACGAGAGAACTGTTTACCGTGCTGCTGCAGGGTTAAGAAAATCAATAAAGGATGACAAAGCACCTAGGACAGGCAAAAGTGGGAAGCTGTCACTGTCTCCAGGTCCCCAGGCCTGAACAGGAAGGGGAAGAAGGGGTTCTGGAACCTGGGGAACTGTCACTATAGCAAAAAGCCTACTTAGATAGGGGCTTACTGCCTTGGCCAACCCATGGATGGAGGGAGGGACCCAGGAGAATTAGTACCCAGACTCCTATCTCTTCCCACCCTCCACTCTCCATTTTTTTTTCTTTTTCCTTTTATTTTATTTATTTTGAGACAGAATCTTGCTCTGTGGCCTGATTTCAGCTCACTGCAACCTCTACCTCCAGGGCTAAAGCAATTCTCCGGCCTCAGCCCGCCAAGTAGCTGGGATTACAGGCACCCACAACCACACCCAACTAATTTTTGTAATTTTAGTAGAGATGGGGTTTCACCATGTTGGCCAGGCTGGTCTCAAACCCCTGACCCCAAGTGATCCACCTGCCGCGGCCTCCCAAAGTGCTGGGATTATAGGCATCATGACCCATGATGCCTGGCCTGCGCTCCAGTTTTCATTGGCATCTTCCCAACTAGAAGCTAGAGAGCACTCCCTGCCTGTGGCTTCAGCCTGGGGCACAGAGCAGGCAGGAGAAGGCTGGAGAAAGGGTCTGCAGTGGTGAGTGGACACGACCTGGCACAGTGCAACCAATAGGAGATGGAGGAACCAGTCCTTTGAGCTAGGAGCTTATGATGGAGTAGGGGCATAAAAAAACATTGATGAGCCATGGATTTTGTGCCGTGTAAACTCAAGGTGCTAGGATAATGTGAAAGAAGAAAACTGGAGAGGGGATCAGCAAGGAAAGTCAGGGAACGTTTCCAAAGTAAGAGCCTTGAACTGAGTCCCAGACATTGAATACGAATGAGGTGAAGGAGAAGCAGCTTGTAAAAGTACAGGCAAGGGAAACCGGATAGAAACTGTTGCCAGGCTGCAAAGCTTGAGTTTTAACCAGAAGGTACAGGAAGTCATTAAGATATGTTACAAGACCATGGGCAAAGAATTAACATGACTTCTTTCTAATGATGGGTTTTTGTCACTCTGACTTTTCTTCTACATTGTAGATTCTTCTTTTTTTTTTTCATCTCAAATTGGATCAGCCGCCCAATAGTTCCCAAAGGGCCAAGCAATAGTCAACATGTTGATCAGGTGGCTGTACTGGAAGCCAAGCCCTAACCCTCTAAGTTTTCCAGATCCTCAATTCTCTTGACAATCTGGTTCTCCAAGTAATATATCTTCACAGGCTGAATGGGGTAAGCAGTCTTTGACAAGCAGTATTAAATATCCTATTATTTTACTCTGTTTCAAATTCCATACTCATTCATATGGCCAACTTTAAACTGAAATAAATTATTCTGGTGACTCTATTCATCCTGAAGTTGAAAACCTCCTGGAAGTAATGGAAACTCAAGTTCTAAGGTAGGGAAATGACTCTGATTTACTTTTGTGAAATGTTTTCCCTTTTAAAATGATTTATTACAGTGTGCCACTATTCAAACTTCTTGAGGCTCTTGCAGCTGAATTTAAACAAAAAAGTTTTTTTTTTTTTGTAACAGAATTAAGTAAAGCATAGAAAAGACCAAACTCTACAACTGCAATAAAAACAGTCATTCTCTTATATCTCTTATAATTGAGATTCAATTTCACTTTCTCCTCTGTCTCTACTTATTAGTCAGAATCTCAGAGTGAAAAGGGTGAAGTCGGTGTTTTATTGCTGTCAGAGTTGGAGACAGAATAAGGCTTATGGGTTTTCTGTACCTCTTTTGTGCATGCTTTGTAATAGTCTAGCATTCTTTTGGTGGATATTCAATACCAGTAGATTGAATCTTGGCAGAGTTGGAAAATAAAACACAATGTTGCATTCAAGTATATATAATACTTTAGGCAAAAAGAATGATAAAGATGGCCGGGTGCGGTGGCTCAAGCCTGTAATCCCAGCACTTTGGGAGGCCGAGACGGGCGGATCACGAGGTCAGGAGATCGAGACCATCCTGGCTAACACGGTGAAACCCCGTCTCTACTAAAAATACAAAAAACTAGCCGGGCGAGGTGGCGGGCGCCTGTAGTCCCAGCTACTCGGGAGGCTGAGGCAGGAGAATGGCGTGAACCCGGGAGGCGGAGCTTGCAGTGAGCTGAGATCCGGCCACCGCACTCCAGCCTGGGTGACAGAGCAAGACTCCGTCTCAGAAAAAAAAAAAAAAAAAAAAGAATGATAAAGATGTATTTCTCTGTTGTCAAGTTCTGAGATCAATGCATGGAAAGGGAGCCAGTATCTCTACATAGTCACGCCTAGGTATTTCTGCAGCTGCTTCCTAGTTTCTGGATTTGAATTCCAGCTTTTTTTCTTTTTTTTTGATAAGCCTTTCAAATGCTGATGCTACATGTTTAAGAAAGTGCATGTGAATATCACGCTTTGCGTGTAGGCACGCACACATTTTCACCTATGTCTCAACTCAGAAAAGATGCTTCAGTGTGACTGAGAGAGCCCAGTAGTATTCTTAGAGTCGCCGCCAAGCTTCTTTAGAGCTGAAAATTTCCAGGGAATCAAAAATTAGGCGTCTATTTTCTTTGTCACTGTTCCTCATCTATCATTATAATAATGTATTCAAAAGTGATCACGAACCTTTTCAAGAGCAATAATAACTAAAGTCTTTCAAGAAGCTATTCTTGTCTCCAAAGGAAACACCTTTTTTCTCTGACCTTTATGAAAATAAAAATATCAAGGATTAAATCAAATCTCTAGCCCCCAACGTCATGGTTAATGAGTCTATGAATATCAATCTTCATATTCACATGCACAAGCACCCCCCCAACAACACCTAATTTATTCCCTTCCCCCCTAGAATGTTCACATTCCTCAGTGCCATTTCTGTATTATTTCAAACATTCCTTGTTTCTATTTTGATTCTCGATAAGCAGAAAGAAGAGATTCAGAGGCTTTTTCCTTGTTAGCTTCACAGCAGGGGTTTTTTATAAATATGGAAACTACAGTAGAGTTCGATTGTGTGTGTGAACTGGAAACCAGCAGCCCCTGGAAAGC
This sequence comes from Trachypithecus francoisi, assembly GCF_009764315.1. Classification (NCBI taxonomy): domain Eukaryota; kingdom Metazoa; phylum Chordata; class Mammalia; order Primates; family Cercopithecidae; genus Trachypithecus; species Trachypithecus francoisi. Next base: position 110,377,302 of record NW_022681457.1, read on the forward strand.
CTAATTTATTCAAAATAACCACATGGCAACAAGGATCTTTCTTCTTCATTCTCTTGAACTGGTGAAAAGTGAGACTGTGAAAATAAAGAGCAAGCCTTGGAAAAATCCCGTCTAATAAACTCAAAATGCTGGATCAGGTAAAATACACTTTTCGAAAAAGTCCTGGACTATTAAGAAAATAAAGAAAAAGGAAAGAAAGATTCAATATTTCACTCTTAAGGACCCACCTTTCAAAGAAAGAATGTTGGTTCCACTGACTCCCCGAAGATAAATGATGGAGAAAGGAAAGCCCCCTTTCCTTCCAATGTTATAAATCCTTGATGCATTTTGCAAGCCCTTCCATCAATTGGCAAGACCTGAAGGCAATTTCATTTTCTAGGAACCCTCCTCTACCCCTAATTTCCTAACCAAGTCAATGGTGGATCACTGAGATACACGTTCATGGGCATCTCATTTCCTCCTGATTTCCTGAGGCTACTTCTAATAAAGAAGGAGAGTTGGAGAGACCCAGAGACTCACAGGGAGCCTAATATAATCACTTCTGTCAAACTAAAATTCTGACTCATGCTAATTCACTGTGACCGATCACTGGGAATTCAAGAAATAAGCTAGATCTACACTGTTAATTTGAATTATTCCAATGTACCTCATCTACCAGAAAGGAAAGAAGCATGAATTTCTTCTCTTTGCCTGGGGGTGTGGAGTGAGCCATCTGGCTAAAGGGGTGAGGGTAGTTAAAACTCACTCAGGATGAGGGACTTGATGGAAAACAGAACCAGGAGCCCCTGCCCTAACCCATGCTGTGGACTTCATCTAGGGCTTTGCAGGTTTAAGGGAAGGTCTGATTGAGCCAAAATGATTACTGTCACAGGACTTCTTTATGGTTTTCTTTTAATCACCAGGCCTGGGTAAAATTGTCTATTGATTGACCTTAAATGAAATCTACTTTAACCTGGGAACTCCATTAAAAGAATAATTCAAGAGGCCATCTCTCTAGCAGCTCATTGTTAACCTGACTGCCTGGGAATTAATGATGCATACCGTTCTGGGAGACTCGTAATTCCTTCCAAGTTTAAATATTTATCTGAACTCCTTGAAACCTTGCTGTATTCTCCTTCTCCACTAGCCTGAGTTTCATTTCTTCTTCTTTCCTTTGATAAATGAATTTTTGTTTTTCCTTCCTTAGAGTCAGATTCATTGGTGCTCTCCAGGCTCCACATTCTAGTTGGTCAGCTGTGGGGGAAGTTCCCAGAATTCCCCACCTCCCTACATCACCCAGGATGTCTCTCCCAGTGACCAGAGAGCATTGGAAATGCAACATGCCTTCCGTAGTTTCCCATAAACACTGTACCAAATGCATTCCAATTTGTACTGAAAGGGGTCACATTTTGGAAGGGGTCACATCTCTGGACATATTTACTCCTGAAGGGTCCAAAAAACAATGCCTGCTGGAGATTTTGGTTTTGCATGGACAATACGGATTGGTTCAGGAAGTCAGAAGTAAGGCAGTGGGGATAGACTATTATACTTAATGTTGGCAGCTAGGCATGAGAGGACCTGCCTTGCCACGCTAGAGACTGGACCAGATGCTGTGTACATCAACCTGTCACCTGCCTATTGACCTGAAAGGGGATTGGCATGGCACCCAAATAGACAGTGAGAGGAAATACATGGGGAACTGACATCCCAACTGTCATCACACAAGAAGCCTGTATCATTTATGGCTCATTGACAGGGACCAAAGTTGGGGGTGGAGGGACCCAAATTCAATAACATGAGTATTTAAGAAAAAGCAACAGCTCAGAATAAGAGCAGGTAGCAACCGCTACCTACCTTCTCCCTCTCTGCCCAGCCACGGTTGTGTGCTCATACTATACACTGTGCTATAACCCTGCATATATTGTATTTATGGCACTTGTCACACTTAATTAAAATTGCCTGTATAATTGCTTAGTTTCCCCATTCGATTCTGTCATCTGTGGGGACAGGAACTTGCTGGCCCTGGGATGCTCCTGTGACTAATTCAGTGCTCAGCCCTGGGTGGGCAGTCAATAAATTGCATTGTTGAATTAATGAATGAAACATCCATAATATTCAGAGGAAATACGTGCTTCTGAAAATGATTTACTCTAGGAACCAGAAGAAAAGTTTAGAAGACAAAGTCAGAAGACATGGCCCGAGGAGGAAAAAGAATAGAGCGTCCTAGGAGAGAAGGGGTTGAGGTTGAAAGAGAATTGTCTTGAGACACAATCCTGACCTGGAGATGGGACTGAGGAGACAAAGAAGTATTGAAAGGAAACTAATGTTGCAGTTGCATAATTAAAATTCAGCCTTGAGGCCAAAAAGAACAGAATCATCATTGCAGATCAATGACTGATTCCTGATCAATGACCTGACTATGAATTTGAGAAGCTCTCCCAGAATGCAGAACAAGAAAATCTATAATGAAATCAGATATAAGAATATAAGAAATAAGACATCTTTATGGAATTGGAGAAGACTTAGGGAGCAGATAGAAATATTATATCATGTTTCAGGCAAAATTAACGAAAGGGGCACCATTTCCAGACACATTCTGGCAAAACTCAAATTACAAGGATAAAGACAAAAATCATACAAGCATGAGTCTGAAACAAGATGAAACAACATACATCGTGGGAGAGAGGGCTTCTCCTCACTCTTCTTTCCCCACCCCACCTTCCTCCCTAAGGAGGTAGAATGAGCTACAGAGTGGTGAGTCCGACGTGAATGGACGGGACCTGAGCAGCTCAGCAATTTCTCTCTTCTTCTTCTCTCTGGGACCCTGCCTGTCCAAGTCATTCTGTAGAACCATCACCACCCACACCATGTGTTGCTTTCATCTTCCGTTCTTTCAACAAATACTCATTGAGTGTCTACTTTGTGCTGTTCCTGGTTTCCATGCTGAGGATTTCAGAGAAAGTCTGATTGAGATGACAATAGGCAAAGGCACAGATGAGTGGACAGCATGGGGCAGGCAGTCCTAAAAGCCCTGAGGCAGAACAAAGCAAGGCAAAGGGCTGAGGGATCAGGTGGGAGGGAGGGGCACGTCTTCCTAGAGAGGTGGTCCAGGAAGGCTGCGTGGATGAAGTGACATTCCAACAGGCCCGAGAGAGGTGGGGGACAAAGCTGTGCAGACGTCCAGTGAAGAATGTCCAGGCAGAGGGAACAGCCAGGGCAAAGGGGCTGAGGAGGAAGAGGGCCAGGACCTGATGAAGGAATGTCCAGGTCAGGAGGCTGCAGCAAGCAAGCAGTGGGGATGGCAGAGGTAGCAGTGTGCATGTGTGTGTGCTGTGCGTGCTCACACGTGGGTATGGTGTGTGTACGTGTGTGATATGTGGGAGGTATATGTGTGATGTGAGTGCATATGTGTGATACGTGTGCACATGTATGGTGTGTGTGGTGTATGTGGTGTGTGTGTATAGTATATTTGTGGTGTGTGTGGTGTGTGATCCCTGTGTGGTATGTATGTGGTGTGTGTGATATATTTGTGGCTTGTAGCATGTATATGGTGTGTGTGTGTGGTGTGTGGTGTATGTGGTGTGTGTGTATAGTATATTTGTGGTGTGTGTGGTGTGTGATCCCTGTGTGGTATGTATGTGGTGTGTGTGATATATTTGTGGCTTGTAGCATGTATATGGTGTGTGTGTGTGTGGTGTGTGGTGTATGGTGTGTGTGTGTGTAATGTTTGTGTGTATGTGTAGTATATGGTGTGTATATGGTTTGCGTAGTGTGTTACGTGGTGTGTTATATGTGTGGTGTGTGTGGTGGGTATATTGTATGTGTGGTGCGTATGTTGTGTGTGATGTGTGTACGGTGTGTGTAGTGTATGTGTGTGGTGTGTGTGTGTGGTGTGTGTGGTGTGCGTGGTGTATGTGTGGTGTATGTGGTATGTGTGGTGTGTGTGGTATGTAGTGTGTGTGTGGTGTATGTGGTATATGTGTGTGGTGTTTGTGGTGTGTGTGGTGTGTGCGGTGTGTGCAGTGTATGTATGTGGTGTGTGCAGTGTGTGCGGTGTATGTGGTGTGTAGTGTGCGTGGTGTGTGTGGTATATGTGCGCTGTGTGTATGTGTGCTGTGTATGCTGTGTATGTGTGGCATGTGTGGTGTGTGTGTGGTGTGTGTAGCATATATGTGGTGCATGGATGTGTGGTGTGTGGTGTGTGTAGTGTATGTGTGGTGTGTGGTGCATGTATGTATGGTGTCTGTGTGTTATATACATGGTGTGTATGTGGTATGTGATTTGTATGTGGTGTGTGTAGTGTGTGTGTGGTATGTGTATGTGTGCTGTATATGTGTGGTTTGGTGTGTGTGTGGTGTGTAGTGTGTATGTGCTATGTGTAGTGTGCCTGTGCTGCGCATGTGTGGTATGTGGCATGTGTGTGGTGTGTTGTGTGTATATGTGTAATATGTATGCTGTGTACGTATGGTGTGTGGTGTGTATGTGGTATGTGTATGTGTGATGTGTGTGCTGTGTACCTGTGTTGTGTGGTGTGTGGCGTGTATGTAGTATGTGTATGTGTGATGTGTGTGCTGTGTATGCATGATGTGTGTGTAGCGTGTGATGTGTGTGTGGTGTGTGTAGTGTGTGGTATGTGTGTGGTTTGTGATATGTGCATGGTGTGTGTAGCATGTGGTGTGTGTGTGGTGTGTGGTGTGTGATGTGTGTAGTGTGTGGTGTGTGTGTGATGTGTGTGTATAGAGTGTGGTGTGTGTGTGATGTGTGTGGTGTGGTATGTGTGTAGTGTGTGGTGTGTGTGTGATGTGTGTGTATAGAGTGTGGTGTGTGATGTGTGTGGTGTGTGGTGTGTGTGGGGTTTGTGTAGTGTGTGGTGTGGTACGTGTGTGGTTTGTGGCATGTGTGTGATGTGTGTGTATAGAGTGTGGTGTGTGTGTGATGTGTGTAGCATGTGGTGTGTGTGGGGTTTGTGTAGTGTGTGGTGTGTGTGTGATGTGTGTGGTGTGGTATGTGTGTGGTTTGTGGTGTGTGTGTGATGTGTGTGTATAGAGTGTGGTGTGTGTGTGATGTGTGTGATGTGTGGTGTGTGTGGGGTTTGTGTAGTGTGTGGTGTGGTATGTGTGTGGTTTGTGGTGTGTGTGTGATGTGTGTGTATAAAGTGTGGTATGTGTGTGATGTGTGGTGTGTGTGGGGTTTGTGTAGTGTGTGGTGTGGTATGTGTGTGGTTTGTGGTGTGTGTGTGATGTGTGTGTATAAAGTGTGGTGTGTGTGTGATGTGTGTGGTGTGTGGTGTGTGTGGGGTTTGTGTAGTGTGTGGTGTGGTATGTGTGTGGTTTGTGGTGTGTGTGTGATGTGTGGTATAGAGTGTGGGTTGTGTGTGATGTGTGTGGTTGTGGTGTGTGTGGGTTTGTGTAGTGTGTGGTGTGGTATGTGTGTGGTTTGTGGTGTGTGTGATGTGTGTGTATAGAGTGTGGTGTGTGTGTGATGTGTGTGATGTGTGGTGTGTGTGGGGTTTGTGTAGTGTGTGGTGTGGTATGTGTGGGTTTGTGGTGTGTGTGATGTGGTGTATAAAGTGGGGTGTGTGGTGATGTGTGTGGTGTGTGGTGTGTGTGGGGTTTGTGTAGTGTGTGGTGTGGTACGTGTGTGGTTTGTGGCATGTGTGTGTGATGTGTGTGTATAGAGTGTGGTGTGTGTGTGATGTGTGTGATGTGTGGTGTGTGTGGGGTTTGTGTAGTGTGTGGTGTGGTATGTGTGTGGTTTGTGGTGTGTGTGTGATGTGTGTGTGTATAAAGTGTGGTATGTGTGTGATGTGTGGTGTGTGGGGTTTGTGTAGTGTGTGGTGTGGTATGTGTGTGGTTGTGGTGTGTGTGATGTGTGTGTATAAAGTGTGGTGTGTGTGATGTGTGTGGGTGTGGGGTGTGTGGGGTTTGTGTAGTGTGTGGTGTGGTATGTGTTGGTTTGTGGTGGTGTGTGTGTGTGTGTATAGAGTGTGGTGTGTGTGTGATGTGTGTGGTGTGTGGTGTGTGTGGGGTTTGTGTAGTGTGTGGTGTGGTATGTGTGTGGTTTGTGGTGTGTGTGATGTGTGTGTATAGAGTGTGGTGTGTGTGTGATGTGTGTGATGTGTGGTGTGTGTGGGGTTTGTGTAGTGTGTGGTGTGGTATGTGTGTGGTTTGTGGTGTGTGTGATGTGTGTGTATAAAGTGTGGTGTGTGTGTGATGTGTGTGGTGTGTGGTGTGTGTGGGGTTTGTGTAGTGTGTGGTGTGGTACGTGTGTGGTTTGTGGCATGTGTGTGATGTGTGTGTATAGAGTGTGGTGTGTGTGTGATGTGTGTAGCATGTGGTGTGTGTGGGGTTTGTGTAGTGTGTGGTGTGTGTGTGATGTGTGTGGTGTGGTATGTGTGTGGTTTGTGGTGTGTGTGTGATGTGTGTGTATAGAGTGTGGTGTGTGTGTGATGTGTGTGTATAAAGTGTGGTGTGTGTGTGATGTGTGTGATGTGTGGTGTGTGTGGGGTTTGTGTAGTGTGTGGTGTGGTATGTGTGTGGTTTGTGGTGTGTGTGTGATGTGTGTGTATAGAGTGTGGTGTGTGTGTGATGTGTGTGGTGTGTGTGGGGTTTGTGTAGTGTGTGGTGTGGTATGTGTGTGGTTTGTGGTGTGTGTGATGTGTGTGTATAGAGTGTGGTGTGTGTGTGATGTGTGTGGTGTGGTATGTGTGTGGTTTGTGGTGTGTGTGATGTGTGTGTATAGAGTGTGGTGTGTGTGTGATGTGTGTGATGTGTGGTGTGTGTGGGGTTGTGTAGTGTGTGGTGTGGTAGTGTGGTTTGTGGTGTGTGGTGATGTGTGTGGTGTGTGTGGGGTTTGTGTGTGTGTGGTGTGGTATGTGTGTGGTTTGTGGTGTGTGTGATGTGTGTGTATAGAGTGTGGTGTGTGTGTGTGATGTGTGTGGTGTGGTATGTGTGTGGTTTGTGGTGTGTGTGATGTGTGTGTATAGAGTGTGGTGTGTGTGTGATGTGTGTGGTGTGGTATGTGTGTGGTTTGTGGTGTGTGTGTGATGTGTGTGTATAGAGTGTGGTGTGTGTGTGATGTGTGTGGTGTGTGTGGGGTTTGTGTAGTGTGTGGTGTGGTATGTGTGTGGTTTGTGGTGTGTGTGATGTGTGTGTATAGAGTGTGGTGTGTGTGTGATGTGTGTGGTGTGTGGTGTGTGTGGGGTTTGTGTAGTGTGTGGTGTGGTATGTGTGTGGTGTGTGGTGCGTGCATGTGTGGTTATGTAGGGCCTAGGGACTATGGGGCCTTGAATTTTCTTCTAAGTGTAAAGAGAAGCCATCAGAAAGGACAGCAGTCCTGGTGCTTCCACCACTGGAAATGGCCTTGTGCTTTTTCTGGCCCTGTCTGCCCACCTCTGTAGAACAGAAGCTTCATAAGGGAAGTCTCATTTTCCATCTTCTTCCCGTTGATTTCCCAGCACCTACAATGGCATCCTATGCAGGGCAGGTGCTGAAGAATCATTCACTGACAGAATGAGTACATGAGTGAAGCAGAGGCCACGAGGAGGCAGGGAAAAGACAGTGTGGAGAGAAGCAAGGCTCCTCAATTCGTGGTGGTGACCAAGTGTGGGGTTCCCAAATTCCACGGGCCCTGAAACCATCTGGGTCCAGATGCACCCAAACTCCCATTCTCTCTAACACTCAGCTGATTGACTCTTCTTGGGCAAGTCTGAGTGACAATCCTCTTGTCACCTCTGGACAGCCTGGCCGGGTCCCCCAGCTGGGTCAGGCCCTTCTAGGATCTACTGTTGTCCCTAAACCTGCTCACAGCAGTGGCCAGTTCAGGCTGGGTTTGAATGTACCCGGTCTTCCAGCATGTTCTACCCTCTTTTTCCATTTTTGTTTAATCCAGCGTCTGGCATAAAGTAAGCATGGGGCGGATAATTGTTAAATGTCTTACTACACAAGACACTGAAAATCAATGGTATGAAAAGATTAAAAATGGAGGGATAGGCAAAAAAGTTAAATAATACAAGCAAAAAGATTTTTTTCTTTTTAAAAGTAGGGGTGGCAGGATCTATTTCAGACAAAGTAGAATTCAAATTCAAAGTGGAATTCAGAAGGGGGAAAAGCATTATTAAATAGAACAAAGGGGACATTTATATGGATAAATGGTATAATCACACAGAACTTATAAATAGCCATGCACTGAAAATGTATTAGATAACATGCAACACCCACTCCTAATTAAAAAGGAAAGAAAACCTCTTTGAAAGCTAGGAATGCAAGTCCACTTAATCAGCATGATAAATAATACCGAGCTAAAACCAGCAACTACCATCATATTTAATGGTGAATATGGAAGGTATTTTCATTCAAATCAGTAGAAATCCAGGTGTCCCTGGTAATATCAAAAGAGTAACATGGATACAGGGAGGGAACATGACATGTCGGGGCCTGTCGGTGGGTAGGGGGCTAGGGAAAGGATAGCATTAGAAGAAATACCTAATGTAGATGACAGATTGATGGGTGCAGCAAACCACCATGGCATGTCTATATCTATGTAACAAACCTGCACATTCTGCACATGTATGCCTGAACTTAAAGTATAACAATAATAAAAAAAGAGTAACCTGTAACTCTCTTAGAGTTCATGAAGTTTAATAAAGTAGGTGGATTAACTATCAGAGAAAAAGCAATAGCATTGCTTATAACAGCACTAACCAGTTAGAAGATGAAAAGAGAAAGAAAACCACTTTCTTAATTGCAATAGCAAACCCAGGACACCTAAGAATAAACATGACAAGGAATGAGTAGGATCGACATGATGAAAATTGGAAAAATCTTTTTGAGATACAAAACAAGATGTGAACAAATGTATAAACATTTCTGTAGAAGGAATCTAAAGTTTGTGACAATGACAATTCTCCAAATAGTTTATAAACTTAATATTTTCTCAGTCAATAGTCTTTGGATTTATTTTTCTTTTGAAATGTGACCAAATGATTCTAAAATGTATTTGGAAAAATGAACAGATGGGAAAAAACTAAGAGGATTAGAACAATGTTTCAAAAATGTTGAAATTGATTATATGGGAGCACGATGGCAGGTGAATTTTATTTTCCTCTTCCTATTTTTCTACATTCAAATTTTTTTTTATAATTCTAACATTTCATACTAAAATTCACATATAAATAGAATTAGTTGCAAAAATATAACCATTAAAAAACAACCAAATACAGATAAGTTGTTCATTAATCTCAGGCTATACAAAGACTTTCTAAATATACACACAATTAAGATCACCATAGGAAATGTGATGAAGTGGGTTGTACAAAACTTAAACTGTGACTCTCAAAAAGTAAAGACACTCCAAAGGCAAACTTCAAAGAAAACAAAGTTGTAACTAATGCAGATAAAGGGTAAATTTTTTCCTGAAATAAAAGGGTCTCAAAGATCAAAAAGAAGGACCTTCACCCATCAGTAGAACAAAAGGGTGGAAGATAAGAGCAGACAAATCACAGAGGCCAACTTGACTAGTAATCAAACAAATTAACAAGGCAAGTCACTGCCATTTATGCCAAACTGTCCAGCATGAAAAGACGCTGAATGCTGAGAGGATGAGGACGGATGTGCCTTCCTCTTCAGGCTGTTGGTGGCTTATAGTGGGATGCTTATTCTCAAAAGCATTTGACGATGGGTAACAAGGACTTAAAATGAGTTCACACCCTTTGACAAATTCCATTTCCAGCAAGTCTGTTCTAGGGAAACAGTCAGATATGTAGGCAAAGATTTATACACAAGAATATTTATTCATGGGAGAAATGAACATTGAAATCTATTTTGAATAATATTTAAATTACGGAAAAAATTCTCCTTAAATAATGTTGATTGAAAAGTGATTTCACAACAGTGTATTCATTATTATTGTTATTATTATTATTATTATTATTATTATTATTTTTAAGACAGAGTCTTACTCTGTCACCCAGGCTGGAGTGCAGCGGTGCAATCTAGGCTCACTGCAACCTCTGCCTCCCGGGTTCAAGTGATTCTCCTGCCCCAGCCTCCCGAGTAGCTGGGATTACAGGCATATGCCACCACGGTTGGCTAATTTTTGTATTTTTAGTATAGACGGGGTTTCAACATTTTGGCCAGGCTGGTCTCGAACTCCTGACCTCAAGTGATCTGCCTGCCTTGGCCTACCAAAGTGTTAGGATTGCAGGCATGAGCTGCTGCACCCGGCCCAAAACAGTGTATTCAATTTACACTGAATTACAATAAACTGATCCCAATGTAGATCCCAATTTATATGGATACATTTTATGTAGATACAGTTTATATATATATAATTTTATCCCAATTTATATAGATACAGTTGATCTCCATTTATGTAGATACAGATACACAGAACGTATATAGATGTGTATAATAGATATATAGAGTCCCAAAATGTTACCCGTGATTATCTCTAGTCAAATTATGGTTAGTTATTATTTTTGTTATATTCTTCTTTTTTTCACATTTCCAATTTTTCTACAATGTGTAGAAATGACCTCAATAATAAGAAACTCCAAGATTATTTTTAAAAAGACAAAAACAACAATTGCCAAAGTATTTGGCTCCCAAGGTGTGGGACAGAAGTTAACTCTAGTGATCTCTGTCTCTCTTTCTCTCAAGGCCCAATAAAGGGAAAATACAATTAAATCAATTGTCATAAATGTTTACTGCACCCTTACTGTGAATAAGGCACAGCACTGAGGGCAGTGAAACAATGCAAAGATGGACAAGAAATGGATCCTGTCCCCTAAACAGAATCATCAAGTGAAAGAAAATGGACTCCAACTTGGAAAGCCATAAAACAAGGCGAACGGGGCCGAGGGGTGATGGGAAGCCAGAGGCAGATGGAGAGGGTTAACGGGAAGGATCCCTGGGGAATAAACTTTCTTGCACTTCTCAGACATCGCAGGCACCACAGTGCCATGGAGGAAGTTTTCTTTTCTGGAATTCCTTTCAGCGACAGCATTTTGTGTGGCTGGAGGAAGGGGTGGTGAATGAAAACAGCAGCCTGTGATTGAAGATGCTTACAGACGGCCAGGCGCTCTGCTCAATGCTTTAATTGTGTGCTTCCCCTTAATCCTCAGACTGAGCTTATGAGGTTGCCACTATTACAAGCCCCATGTTCCAGGTGGGAAAGTGGAGGCCCAGCAGTTACATAATGTGCCTGTATTTGCACCCAGCACATAGCAGAACCAGGATTTCAGTCCAAGCAATTTCACCTTAGAGCCTTTACTCTTATTTTTCCTACAGAGTGGAGCTTACAAATTGGGCCAGAGCTGAATTGCTCAGACCTTAGTGAGGATAAGAGATCACCGCTCTCTTTTTCAGCATCCTCCTGTCTTTCTTCCTCTCTCTCCCAACATCTCAGGCAGCTTTGAGCCTCTCCTCCAAGCACATGACTAAGAGACAGATATTTAAAGAATATTGTATTGAAGGTATGCCAAATGATTAGCCTCTACATGATACTGAAGAGTCTTAAGTCTGGGCCTCTGGAGAGCCCAGTCTTCTGCGAAGACTCAGGTTTCATGAATATTTGCTGGGCATCCAATATGCTAGGATATTGTGTTAGGCACTGGGGATACCCTCAAAGCCCCTTAGTCAAAACCCTCCAGTCTACAGACCTCTCCTCTGAGACAGTGGCCCATGTGAGCTCTTTCCTTGGATGTGTTCACCCTCAGCACATCCCAACTGAATCACTGCTCTGCTCCAAGCCTCCCATTCCTTCTGATCCTGTTGCACTAGCTACCCAGATCTGTAAGCCACAAATGACCTTCTGCCCCATGGCATCTGATCCATCCTCAAATGTTGTCCAGGCTCACCCCTCAAAAATATCTACTGCTGTCCACCAGCACTGCCACCACCTCAGTTCCAGCCACCATCCCCTCTCTCCTGGACAACCACTGTAGCCTCCGAAAGATATTCCTGCTTTGATTCAGCTGTCACACAGAGAGAACTTAACACTTTCCTTTCCTCCACTTTTAAAACCCTCTGGGTTTTTTGTTTATCTCTGGAACAAAATAAAAGTCTTTGGCTCCAGCCCCTACTTAGCTAATTTCATCATCTCTCCTGTTCTTCCCTTTGTATGTGGATATGAAGCTGGGGAAATATGTGGATGTCTGGACTCCAGGCTGTGACATTGTGACTTTGGGGTGTGAGGCTGGGGATGAGAAAGGAGTTGAGTGGAGGGAGATTTTCTCATGTATCTTTGAACTGTTTCACTGGCTATAGTGAACACAAGTTAACTTTGTAATATTAGCAAAGAAAATTAATAAGTACACTTATATATTGTCCATTACTTAAGGAATGAGAGTCTTTTAGTTAGTTATATGGAAAACTTTACTGTAATGTTGGCCTTTTCCTTCCCTGTGGTGTCCTAAAAAACCAGGGCAAACAAAACAGGAAGTAGGGAGGGGGCCTGAGCACTCATGCTGGTGTTGGATCAAGGGCTTTCAACTAAGTGGAAAAGAAAAGTGTAACCCTGTTGATTTAGTCCAGTGTCCTAAAGTGCCAGGAGAGAACTCACCATGTAGCTGTTAGCACTGATTTATGGAATCTCATCTAGACCATTTCAGCCCTACCAAAAAACAGTTGGTCCTCTGAATACATGCAGCTGATGAATGCCTCTGTTTAACTTGGCCACGAGCAAAACCACACTGAATGTGAATAATTGCTTCAGATAAAATGACAGAACCCATAATTTATAGGGAGCTACCAAGGAATTTAGGCTTGAGGTCAAATCGATGGCCTGGCAAGTGTAATATTACGCCTGGTGCTTCCCAGTGGTCAGTACTTTGGAATCTAGCCAGGCTGTTTTTGTGAAATTCACCACGGAGGACAAGGAACAGAATTCTCCTCCCAACCCTGAAGGTGTTAGTGGTATGCTGTCAACTCTTATTACCTAGTTAAAAATTGATTATCAAAATGTCTATCTGCCGAGTCTATCTGACTCAACCATCTTCGCTACGCATTATCTTTTATGGATCTTAAATGTACAGGCTATTAAAGTGGGCCAGTTCCTCTTATAAAACAAGAGAGAGGAAAAGGAAGAATATTTCCAAGATAGCTCCTATATGAGTAACATACAATGGTAGAGTAATGAACTATGATGCTAAATTTTCATTATGAAGTTTCACTTTTCATCTTCAGTTTATTTTCCTGGAATCTAGAGTAGGCACCAGGATTTCAACCACAAGCCACAGTTGGTGAGGACTTAAGCATCCCACAACATATATTACGTTAAAAATAATTTCATTTGTGAATTACCCATTGGTCTTAACTGAGAGTTGGTGGAAAGGAACAGTAAAGGGAGAGCTTTCAAACTTTCATCCAAGTCAAACCTATGTAAAATGGGTAGAAATCTTAATGTCTTTAAACTCATTTTTCATTTTTTCCATGTAGATATATATTTCCTGAAATACCAAGGCCTTGGGGCAGGATGGCTGGAAAAATGAACTCTAAATGATGCAGGACAGGCGATCCCCAAAGCGGAGCTTAGCCACGTTAGCTTAGGGTTCTTGGCTTTGCCCAGGAAAGAATTCAAGGGAAAGCCAGAGGTAGAAGAGAACAGCTTTATTGAACAGGCAGTCCTATAGGTCTGGTGGTGTTACAGCTCCATGATTGCTCCTGCAGAGTAAGACTACCCTGTGAGCAGAGAGTAGCTCCTCAGGGCAGTTCTGCAGTCATATTCATATCCACTGTTTTTTTTTTTTTTTTTTTTTTGAGACAGAGTCTCGCTCTGTCACCCAGGCTGGAGTGCAGTGGTGTGATCTTGGCTCACTGCAACCTCTGCCTCTGGGGTTCAAGCAATTCTCCCGCCTCAGCCTTCCGAGTAGCTGGGACTATAGGCACGTGCCACCACGCCTGGCTAATTTTTGTATTTTTAGTAGAGACAGGGTTTCACCATGTTGGTCAGGCTGGTCTTTTACTCCTGACCTCTTGATCTGCCCACCTCGGCCTCCCAAAGTGCTGGGATTACAGGTGTGAGCCACCGTGCGGGTTCATATCCACTTTTAATTGCATGCAGATTAAGGGGCAGTTTATGCAGGGAGGGGGCAGTAACTTTTGGATCACTGAATGCCATGGAAAGAGGTGGCAAGTCCTGGGTGTTGCCATGGCAACAGGAAATTGACAAGGCACACTGGTAGGTGGGTCTGACTGAAAGCTGCTTTCGCCCCTGGTCCTGTTGTAGCTAGTCAGCTAGTCCTCAGTCTGGTCCAGGTCTAAGCCCTACCACCTCCTACCTCATAAAGGCATATCTGGATTAATTCAAAGTAGGTGGCACTAGAAATGCTGGATGAGATTTTAAGACGTTCTTTGGAAAGACTGGAACGTGAGAATTTGGTGATTCTTTGAATGCAACAAGGTCTGTGAAACGGAAATGCTGTTTGATATTCTCAGGGTTGCTTGTCTTATAGGTGATTCTGGCCTTCCTTTCAGTAGACTTGATCTCTCTTATAATTTTCCCTTTTCTTTCCCTGAAATAAAGGTTAGCAAGTCCTTTGGGTATGTGATAGATTGATTGACAAATGACCACAATTCTTCATTTTCCCCTGAAGCTAAACCCTTTGCAGTGTAAGTTTGCACAACCTCTTCATTGTATGTGGCGGTGTGAGGGAGAATTTTGTCCCATCTGTTAGTTTTGGGCTCAGCGTGTGATTTGCGTTGGCCGAGGCTATGACAGCAGGCATGAGACAAACAGAAGTTTGACAAAGCATTTTGGCATTTCCACTCACTTTTTGGCTTTTGCTGTGAAACATGTCTGGGTTAACCTGCTGGAGAATGAGACCCACAGAGCAAAGCTGAATCAACCCAGTTATCCCAGGTGAGGCCCCAGACATGTGAGAGAGACCAGCCAAGATTGCACAGCTGCCTGATGTCCCTGCAGCTGACCACAGCCACGTGAATGCGCCCTGCAGAGCCCAGCCTTGGATGAGCAGAACCAGGCAGTCAACCTGCAGACCCCTGAACAAAAACAAATGTTTACTGTCACCACTGAGGCTTGAGGTTGTTTGTTATGCAGCACTATTGGGACAATAGGTAACTGATACAAGATGTAAGTTACTTTTTTCTTATATTTGGTTCAAGCAAGAAACATGAGCACAGAATATCTTCTCTAAAAATTGATAAATAAAAATTGTACATATTCATGGTATACAACCTGATATTTTGAAACATGAATATATTAAATTGAAATAATTAACATATACATTACCTCACATATCTTTTTTTGGTAGTGTAAGCACTTCAAATCTGCTTTCTTAGTGATTTTCAAGAGTATAATACATTGTTATTGACTATAGCCACACCATTGTGCAATAGATCTCTTGAACTTATTTCTCCTAGGTAACTGAAAGCAATATTGAGCAAAGAGAGCCAAACTGGAGTCACATACTACCTGATTTCAGAATATATTACAAAGCTAGAGTAATTAAAACATCATGGTACTGGCATAAAAACAGATACATAGACCATTAGAACAGAATAGAAAGCTCAGAAATAAATCCATGCATCTATGGTCAATCAATTTTCAATAAAGAGGCCAAGAAAGTATAATGGGGAGAGGATGATCTCTTTAATAAATGGTACTGGAAAAACTGGATATCCACATGCAGGAGAATCAAATTAGACTATTATCTCATACCATATACAAAAAAAAAAATTTAAATGGATTAAAGACTTTATGTAAGACCTGAAACTACAAAACTACTAGAAGAAAACATCGGGCAATAGCTCCATGACATTGGTCAGAGCAATGATTTTTTGATATATGACCCCAAAAGCAGGGGCAACAAAAGTGAAAATAGACAAATAGGATTAAACTAAAAAATCTCTGCACAGCAAAGGAAACAATCAACAGAGTGAAGAGACAACCTATTGAATGGGAGAAAATATTTGCAAATGTATAAATGTATAAAACCGATGTAAACCTATACATACCTAAAATGTACAAAACCAAACTGTAATATAACTGCTGTGGACCCACTTTCCCAAAACCTCTTAAGACTCTGTTCCCTTGGCATGGTCACTCATATTGGCTCAGAATAAACCTCTTTAAAATATTTTGCAGAGTTTGGTTTTTCCATTAACAGAGGTTTATATCCAAAATATATAAGAAGCACGGAATATCTTCTGCAAACAAGTTGCTCTTTTGTTCCTTCTTGGATTGACTGATGTCTTACGTCGGTGAGGTTTCCCTGATGCTGTGAGTCCCTAACTTTGGGTCATGGGCCCTCTTGCTGATGTTTTTGCTCCCCTCTGAAGTGCAAGTGAGAGATATTCCAGGGTTGCATGGAGGAGGAGGGCCCCATTCTCTATCTTCATTTGAATATTGGTAGCTTTAGCATTCTTATTTTGATGTGACTCTCCCTGGCTGGAAAATAGCCTTGGAGTTTGGATGGGTTTTATTGTTGGAAGATAAATCAGATTTGAGATCCTGAGGGATTCTAGCAGCTGAAGTGTACACTTGGATGGGAGCAAAATCAGAATAATAATGGCTAATATTTACAGTGTGTGTCAGCATGCCAGGAAGGAAAGCTTAGAAAAGCTCTTTGCCTATTTTCATTCATTTAAGTCTCGGAACAACTCTGTGAAATAGGAATGATTGTGCCCATTGTGCAGATTACAAAACTAAGGTATCAATAAAGAGGTTATGTAATTTACTTAAGGACACTTGCCCATCTAGTAAGTAATGTAAGTCCAGGCAGTCGGATGACAGAATCCACACCCTTGACCATAAAATTATACTCGCTCCCGTTGACTTGGATCACATGGGGACCACGTGCTTAGTACATAGGTAAAGCCCACTCTCCTGTACCCTCAGCAGGCTGGGGAAGTTCCTGCCATATGCTGGCTGTCAGAGAGTGTTCTCCTGAATCTCTACCACAGGGAACTCCATAAAGACCCCTCACCCACTCTTGCCCCAAGACCCCTCCTCAACTCCTTCCCCTTCTAATGATGCCATTATTCTGCATTGATTGAATGCTTAGCATGAAATAAGCCCTCAAGGGGTTTACTTGTAATGTTTTATTGAACACATACAACCTGTTAGGAGATATTATCGCTATTTTACAGATAAGCAAATAAAGTCTGAAAGAAGGTAAGTAACTGGTCAGAGATGGCTTCCCAGAGGCAGAACAGAGACCCAAGTCAGCCAGACTCCAGATCACCTACACTCTTAGTGGTAAGCTCTAGTGACTGCCTTCACATGGGACTTTGTGATTTTATTCAAACTCCGGCTGTCTGCAAGAAATAACTTTTCATTTCTAGACCTGAACCTACTTTCTCTTTGGGCCCTGGCTCCCTAGTCATGGTGGAAATTTGTCTTGGTCTGAAGTTCTCTGCTTTTCTTTCAGGTTGGGTAGGTTGGGGGAGCAGCTAGTGGGAGGGAGTGAGCATCTGTTCCTTTGTAGATGGCACCTGTCCCGGAGGTGGCCTTCTTCCTGTCTGATCTTTGGCCATCTATCCATGCAGTTCACCGCTGCATCCTCCTCAAGCTGTCCAACATTGCCTTGGCTCTCTGGTCCACGTGGATGCAGCCTTTGGGAAGCATTACAATGTCCCTAAGCCACTCTGAGCTGTGGAAAGACGTGGGGCTGTCTTGGGCCCTTCGGCCTAGACACTCCATGCAGGCATGCCATTTGCTCTTGTACCACTGGGCCTGCATGATTCTTGACTGACTTGCACACTCTGCTGTTCTATCTGGGGCTGAGAGTTCCAGAACATTCCCCACGAAGGCAGGGCCAAGGTCTCCTTCACAGGCATCTCCAGCATCCTCTCTTCTTACACTTTTAAGCATGCCTCTTCCAGCTTTCCATAATTTCTCTCTCACAGTTTCTAGTTGCCCTGTGTATACATTTCCCAGTTTTCCAAGTTGAGATTTTTTTTTTTGCCTCAACAATCAAGAACCACAATAAGTACTTAATAAATTATTCACTTTAAAAAATGAAGGGCCATGCTCTGTGAGGCCCCAGGCCAGATTACTTTCCTCATCCCTGTTCTTGCCATCTGAGAGCCAGAGATCAAAAACAGGTCTTTTAGGAACCATGTATGAGGGCTACTGCTGACCTCTGAGGTTCAGTAGCTAGAACCTGGAACTTGCCCTCTTCCTTAATTAGACAAAGCATTCATATTTCATAGATACTTTTTCTAGAAAATTGGCCCTAACACTGAGCTACTTTACAATAATCTTAAACAACAAGAAGACCATTATTAATAATGGCCAACCTTACTGTGGGCTTATTATGTGCCAGTGCTTTAAAAGCTTTTTCATACACTAACTTATTTTACCTTCACAATACCCTAGGCAGCAGGTACTGTTAACAATCCTACTTTGCAGATATGGAAACTGAGTGGGCAAGAAACTTGTCCAAGATGACACAGCACAAAAGAGGCAGAGGTAGAATTTGAACGTAGATGGTGGGTCCTGCAGCCCTCCCCTGACCATCTGAGATTGATCTATTCATTATACACCTACTGAACTGGGTTAGAAAAAGCAGAGCAAAGCTATGCTTAGGGAATGAAAGACAGAAAATACACACATGAAGGCAACTGATCAAGTGTATAGTCATCATTGCCTTTCCATTGTGTGCATGTAATATAAATATATGTAATAAATAATACATAAAATATTATATTAATATATTATATATATAAAATATATAATATATTTTCTTTCAGGCTGGGTAAGTTGGAGATGCAAGCAGCTGGGGGAGGGTGAGAACCTGTTCCTTGGTTGCTTGGTGTAATTTATAAATATATATACATAAATTACATATTATATACATTTTTACATATATAGTATATGTAATTTATGTATTGTTTATATATACATATATATTTGATATATAATGTATAGTTTACATGTTATATATAAATATAATATATATTATATATTTAATACATAATATGTATTTATATTATGTATTGTTTATAAATATACATAAACTTATATGAATACATAAATTCTATATAATGTATATATGCTAGAATATTTTGTTAATGTAAAGGCCTTCTGGAACTCTCATTGTCCCTTATACATCTATGCAAACTCTGTATAGTACATCTTATTGTCATCATGACACCAAACTGCTATTGTGTGTTTAGGGGCCTGTCACTCCTGCTAGAATATAAGCAAATTGAGGCCAGAGAAAGCATCTTTGAGCAGAGTGGAAGGAACTTGCCCAGGGCTCAGTAAATGTTTGTCATTGTTGACTGTGGCTACCTGCATATGTGCAGAGTCCACCTGACTTACAGAGGGTTCCCTTCGCAGATTACAAGAGTACAGGTGAATGTTTGCTACCCTTTCTCCACGGCAGATGCCTGCCTGTGGGCACAGAGGAGGAGAGGCTGACATCTGTGACATGGGAAGGCTGGCTGCTTTGATAGTCTTATGTTGATTCTCTGGTCTCCGTCCTTGTGGGGTTCCCCAGCACTGGTCACATGGATGCCCCAAGTCACGTCAGGATTTTTATCTCGTCCTCTTATCTGTGTCTAAGGCAGCGACTCAGCTCTTTAGCTGCTCAACAAATGTTTGTTGAATTGAGTTTATTGCCAGGGCTGTCACTTTCTTTTTGGACACTTGGTTTATGTGTCCTTCAACAATCTTGAACAGATGCTCCACACTTTTCAGATTGGGACCTAGTAAGACATTGAATAGAGACACCTGGCAAAGCTGGGGTTCTGTTTGCACATGGATGCAACCAGCCATCCATTCGGCAGCACCTCCTATCTCCCAGGTCTTCTGTGGGCATTTGGAAAACCCAGAGGAAGGGGACCATGCCACTGTCTTCAGTGAGCTCACAGTGTAAGATGGTGGGGGAGGGGAATTGCAAAAAGTACAGTAGGGGTGATGATAGAAATATGGGCAGCATGACTAACTCTGCCCATAATTGTCAGGAAAAAATTTCCAAGGACCAATTAGTCTAATGCAAGGAATGCAAATGGGAAGGGAATTCCAGGCAGAGAGAACAGCACAGGCCAAGTTGTGGAAGTAAAAAAATGAATGACGTGGAGAGCAAACCACTAGCAGGGAGCAGCCACAAGTGAGGTTGCAACAGAGGCTCGGGCAGGCCATTGATTCTTATGAGTGCTAGTAAGAAAGTTGGACATTTCCCCCTAGGCTCAGGAGAGCCATTAGGGAGTTTTGGCCATTGCGAACCATAGCTGCATATGCATTTTAGAGATCATTCTGGAGCAGGTGTCTCTAGGGGTCTGTGTCACATCCCTCAGCCCACGTCTGATTTAAGCTGCAGCTGCAGGGGACAGTTTCACAGGAATTCAGGCTCATCTCTGGACTGTGTGTCCCTTTCCATCCCAGGGCCTTTTCCATTGCCACAGGGGCCCACTTGGCCTGCCCACACACACAGCCTGGATGTGTGGAGCTGTTAATGCCACCAGGGGCAACTCTGAACTAAAGAGAATAGAAGCTGGTGGATAAACACTTCAGTTTCTAATCCTTCAGATGGACTGTTGCTGGAGGCATTCTGCATGCTTCCCAGAAGCTCCCAGGAGTCTCAAGTCCCAGTTGCCCATAGCAGCAACCTTGATAATATACCTGTATCTTGACTGTTTTCTCCTTCTTCCCTGATTTATTTTCCTGCTTCTCTACCCTTGTTTTCTTGGATCTTCTCCCAATAAACCACCGGTATCCAAGTCTTTGCCTCAGGGTCTGCTTTCAGAGAAATCCAAACCAGGACACACTCTGACCATAGCAGAGCCCAAGTGTTGCTTAGGGTGGACAAGAGACAAGGGAGGCCAGCGGGTGGCTGGGGTACGGGTCTGTGTGAGACATTATGAAGGCAGTAACCATGGAGCATGAGGTAGGGATGAAGCCTAGAGACACATGGGATATAAAATAAGAGAAATATGTTGGCAGATTCATTGAGGATGGGCGAGGAAAATTTTATGACTTGTGAAGGAAGAGTAAGGAAGAAGGAAAATATTAAGAAAAATGATGGTCACTTAGTTTTGGACATGTTGAGTTTGAGGCATTTGTAGGAATAGGTTGTCCTATGGAAGGAAACAAAATAGTGACCTTTGTGAATTTTCTTTTGTTCAATTGACTCTCAAGTGTCTGAAACTGCCATCCACCCATCTGCTCAACCTTGCATTTATCCTTCTTTACATCCACCTATATATATTCATTCTTCCATCTATCTATTCACTTGTCATCCACCCATCCATCCATCCATCCTTCCATCCATCCATCTATCCACCCATCCACTCTTCCTTCCTCCCTCCCTCCCTCCCTTCCTCTTCCCCTTCCCCTCCCCTCCTCTTCCCTTCTCTTCCCTTCCCTTCTCTTTCCTTCCTTCCTTCCTTCTTCCTTCTCTCCCCTCCCCCCTCCTCTCCACTCCTTCCTCCCCTCCCCTTCCCTTCTCTCTTTCCCTCCCTCCTCCCTCCCTTCCTCTCTCCCTCCCATTCTTTCACCCATCCCTCCATTCGTCCATCCATCTATCCACCCATCATCCACCCATCTATCCTTTTATCTATCCTCCCATTCATCCCCCAATATTGAAGTGCTTTGTCTGTGCTGGGAAATATTCTCAGTCCTAGGGATTTTCTTGTCCTGAATTCTCTAGAAAGCAGCTCGAGGCAAAGGTTAACATGCTTATGTTTCATTTGAGAAGTGTGAGCTTAAGGCAGTGAGAATGAGGGCGGGAGTGAGGTGAGTGACTGAGTGACACTCTACACAATGTGCTGCTGTGATGATTTTCACCTAGCAAAAAGCTGTGGAGACACAAGGCTGGCCATGCAGCAGAGGTATTGCTTGGCATACAGGGCTTTTCTGGATGGCATGTGAGAAGAAACCATGCCTCAAAGTAGTCCCTGGCAGCAAGAAGGAAGAGGTAATTTATCTGCCAACTCCATGGTCCCATTCGTCTCCTCTTTCTAGTGGGCAGAGTTGCCCCTGTGGAGAGTCAGCTCCTCTGGATGTCCCATCCTCCAGGTTCACTGCCACTGTGGGGTTGGCTCAGGAAGCCAGATCCCATGCCTTTCACCCCAGGGTGATTCTTTCACCTTTGGAATTGGCAGGGACTCTGGGCCTGTGACTTCATCTGCGGCAAAAGGAAGAACTAGGTGGCTCAGGTGGGCCCAGGAGCTTGTGCTGCAGCCTATATGAACCAAGTGACTGGCAGCACTGAGGGAACCAGAAGAGATGCACAAGGCTTGTATAAAATGCAAGGCAGAGCAGAAACAAAACAAATAATTTGCCCTGATGAAAAGCACATTTAAGAGACTGGAGAGAAAGAGAGAGAGAGAGAGGGAGAATGAATTACCTGGGAGGGTATATTAGTCTGTTTTCATGCTGCTGATAAAGACATAGCCGAGGCTGGGAAGAAAAAGAGGTTTAATAGATTTACAGTCCCCATGGCTGAGAAGGCTTCACAATCACGGCAGAAGGCAAGGAGGAGCAAGTCACATCTTACGTGGATGGCAGCAGTGAAAGAGAAAAAGCTTGTGCAGGGAAACCCCCATTTTAAAAACCATCAGATCTTGTGAGATTCATTCACTATCACTAGAACAGTGCAGGAAAGACCCAACCCCATGATTTAATGGCCTCCCACCAGTTCCTTCCACGACATGTGGGAATTGTGGGGAGTTAAGAGTTCAAGATGAGATTTGGGTGGGGACACAGCCAAAGTGTATCAGTGGGTGAGATATTTTAGTTAGGCCTTTCCAGGTTGGTGACGTTTACAGTGAGACACGAATGATAAAAAGTCTTCAAGCAGGCACAGGTATTCAGGAAGAACACTCTAGGCAGAGGGAACACAAGGTGCAAAGGCCTTGTGGCAGGAACAAGCTTGGTATAGTTGGAAAACAAAAAGATATCACTACGGCTAGACAGAAGTGGACAAGGGAGCGAATGGAAGAAAGGAAGTAGACAGGACTCAGATCCTGTGGGTGCAGCAAAGAATTTGGAATCCTACTGCCAGTTGAATCATCATAGTCACAAATTCCTATCAGTCTTCCCTCTATGAAGGGGATGACAGCATCCTTAAGTGACAATCTTAAGGAGATTTTAAGCAAACTGAATATAAAATATCTGGATTGCATTGATATATTAACTCTTAAAATTTATAGGAAATCATTATCAGTAATTATTACTATATCAAGAAAAGTAATTACTAATACAATTTTGGGAAGCTCTTGGCTGCATACAGTTCAGTCCCTGTTGTCTGTCTTCTGATAGAAATCCCACGATCTGCAGAGCACTGGGTGGGGAAAACATATTTAATCTAATAAAGGTCGCCCTCACATCTCTTCTGTTCTGTGACATGCCATTTACGGAATCATCCATTATTGCCCAAAGAACAAAGACAAGCTTCACTAAGCAAAGGGATGATAAAGTTCACTCAAAAATTGGGGAAGAAATTGCAAAACTATTTGAGGCCAAGGGCAGAATCACGCACAGAAATCAATAGCTGTCAGCCAACGAGGAGGGAGGAGAATGAATAAACACAGTAAATAATGCTGAGAAATGGCTTGATGCCAAGCAACCAATCAAGGAGCAGCCTGGGAAAATAGTAGAGAGTCCCAGCATTGAAATCAAACCAGTCTGAATGTGCACCTGTGCTGTACATGCCACGTCGCCTGTGAAAACCTCAGTTGACCCATCTGCACAATGGGCAGAGTACTATTACCTGCCTGTTGGGCTGCTGAGGGACCAAAGGCAGGAGAGTCTGTGTAGTAAATGCTCAAACAATGATAACCTCATTATTGTCTCAATCCTCCTTCTCTTCTTGCTCCTTCAATCAGGATTTATCAAGATAACACAGAAGAACAGCATGACAAGTAACCTTCCAAAGGCTTTCTTTCTCAGACTATTGGAGAAGATAGGAATTTTTTAAAAAATCCCACAAAATTATTTAGCGTAGAAAAGATGCCCATTGGGCTTTCCTTTGCCTCACATCATTGACAGTGAAATGAGCTTCTTCCAACTTATGTTCAAATTCAAAAAAGTTTAATTATTCACACATACTCACAAGAGCCCTCCCTATATTAAAAAACCATCAAAGGGAATTCAGGATTGTGAATTAAAAAATTGAAAAACTGAATGGTTTATAACACTTCCCAAACTCCATAATTTCTCCCTTTCATTAAAAAATCTAAACATTGGGTATAAATGTTATTGTTTTACCAGGTTTTAGTTCAGTCTCTGAGTCTGAACAGTATAAACTAGCTGACGGAGAGAGTGACGAAAAGACTACTTGAAAGTTACAAATCGATACACAAGATATGGGAGGTGAATAACAATGACTACTGTGTCCTGGGCACTGGTGTAATGGATCAGTAGGTATTATCCCTTTTATTCTTTACATTATTTTCAAAATGTATGTATTAAAGTCTTCTTTTCAGATGAAGAAAGTGAGGCTTCTTAATTAACTGCTTCTTCAAGATTTCTCTGTTAATAAGGGTGTCAGCTATAAGGTTCAAAAGGAGATTGGTCTGGAGTCTGAGAATTTAATAAGCATTTTTTACTTCCTCACCCACACATCACCCACTATCTATCCTTTGTCTCTCTATCCACTATCCATCTATCCATCCATCCATCCATCCATCCATTCAATATCTATCTACCAGCCAGCCATCCATTCATCCATCTATGCATCTAATATCCATCTACCATTCATCTATTCATCCATCCATCCATTCAATATCTATCTACCAGCCAGCCATCCATTCATCCATCATGTCTGCATCCAATATCCATCTACCATCCATCCATCCATCCATCCATCCATCCAATATCCAATTCATCAATCCATCCATCCATTCAATATCTATCTACCATTCATCCACCCATTCATCCATCTATCCATCCATCCAGTATCCACCCACTATCCACTGATGAATCTATTTATCCACCCTCACATCCACCAATGCATTCTTCCATTCTTTCCATTAATTAATCAATCAATTTTTGTTGGTGATGCCTCACTATTATATCTTAACTTGCTCCCTTCTCTCTTCATTGTCAATGCAAAAACCTAGACAAATCCACCATCCACTCTTGGCTGGGTGACTAAATGGCCTCCTATCTGGTATTCCTATTTCCATGCTTTCTATTCTGGAGTCCATTTTTATCACAGCTACCAAGGGACATATTATTTCCCCAAATTCAAGCTCTTAAATATATTGTCATTGTATTTAAAGTAAAACTCCAACAAGAGTTTTAAGACTTCTCTGGCTGTCCTTCCGACCACCTCTCCCACAGGTTGCTCTCTGGCTCATGCTATTCCAGCTAAGCTGGTCAACTGTTTGTTTATTCCTCAAATAAGCCAAGTATGTTCTTATTTTAGAAGTGTTTCAACTGCTACTATACCCTGAATAGTCTCTCCTTGGATGGCTCCTTCTTTCTCATTATGTAGAACTCAGCTCACATCACCTAATCAGAAGTGCTTTTTCTAACAACCTCAGTGAAAGTAGAACCCAGTGAAAGTAGTTGGTCTTCAGTACATTGTTCTACTTTTTTTTTAAAGTACATTTACCCCTATCATAAATTATATCATTTGGTTGTCTAATCTTTCCCTTAACTCTTATCTCCCTTATGTGTAGGTATTTGCATGTACTAAAACATAGGAGCCTTGAGCAAACTAAAGCATAACTCAACTCATAAATGTCTATTTCTCACCCACCACCTTCCAGGAGGTTCTTTTATCAGTGCTGGGATCTGGCAAAGGACAAGACAGACATAGTCCCTACTCTCACTAGCTTACATTATAGTGAAGAAAGAGACGCACACAATAAAACTAGGATAATTTTAGAGTAGCAACTTCTATAAATAAATGCAGCAGTGTGACCAGGAATGATGGCAACAGGGCAAGAGGGTGCGACTTCAGATCATTTGAGCTGAGGAGAATAAAGAGGAGGAGTCAGCTTCCCAGATAACCAGAGGGTTCCATACAGAGGAAACAACACTGGCAAAGGCCCTGAGGTAGCTGCATGCCACGCTTCTTAACGGAGCAGAAACAAGGCTAGGAGGGCTGGTGTGGCACAGACATGTGGAGATGGCGTGGGAAGTGGAACAGAATGAGAAGAGAAGTGGTTGGGGCTTCCATGATGATGAAGAGTTGTTTTTTGTTTTTGTTTTTGTTTTTTGAGACGGAGTCTCGCTCTGTTCCCAGGCTGGAGTGCAGTGGCGCGATTTTGTGGTGCCATCTCAGCTCACTGCAATCTCCGCCTCCCCAATTCAAGTGATTCTCCTGCTTCAGCTTCCCAAGTAGCTGGGACTACAGGCGCGTGCCAACATGCCCAGCTAATTTTTGTATTTTTAGTAGAGATGGGGTTTCACCATATTGGTCAGGCTGGTCTCGAACTCCTGACCTCGTGATCCATCTGCCTCGGCCTCCCAAAGTATTGGGATTACAGGCATGAGCCACCATGCCCGGTCAAGAGTTTTTAAGATAAAGTTGCCAGGTTTAGCAAATAACAATATAAGCTACCCATTTAAATTAGAATTTCAGATAAACAAGAAATAAACATTTAGTATAAGTATGTCCTAACCATTTGTTATTTGTTGTTAATCTGAAATTCTAATTTAACTGAGTATCCTGTATTTTATCTTGCAGTCCTTTTTAAAGATAACACCTCGGGCTGGGCGCGGTGGCTCAAGCCTGTAATCCTAGCACTTTGGGAGGCCAAGATGGACAGATCTCAAGGTCAGGAGATCGAGACCATCCTGGCTAACACGGTGAAACCCCGTCTCCACTAAAAAATAAAAAAAACTAGCCGGGTGAGGTGGCAGGTGCCTGTAGTCCCAGCTACTCGGG
Organism: Trachypithecus francoisi; assembly: GCF_009764315.1. Classification (NCBI taxonomy): domain Eukaryota; kingdom Metazoa; phylum Chordata; class Mammalia; order Primates; family Cercopithecidae; genus Trachypithecus; species Trachypithecus francoisi. Next base: position 110,404,090 of record NW_022681457.1, read on the forward strand.
AGGCTGAGGCAGGAGAATGGCGTAAACCTGGGAGGCGGAGCTTGCAGTGAGCTGAGATCTGGCCACTGCACTCCAACCTGGGTGACAGAGCGGGACTCCGTCTCAAAAAAATAAAATAAAATAAAATAAAATAAAATAAAATAAAATAAAATAATAAAGATAACACCTCAAACATAATCAAGGTGTGGCATAGCTCAGCATTCTGGACCATGTTTCCATTCTCTGATCATGGAGAATAATTCGGAGAAGAAATTTGAACTGGTAATTAATGGAATGATCATTCCATTACCATCTACTTGGAGAAAAAAGACATTAGGAAACTGAAAAGTGTATTTATCTCTAGAACATATTAAATAATTATTACAGGCAATTTACTCTCATAACTATGTTAAAACTGAGAGGTCATGCGCTTCCCTTAAGGGAGGGACCATATCTAATCGACTTTGCATCTCTTCTATAGCACCCAGCACAGCACCTTGAACATATATAGGTCCTTGGTAAGAAAACAAAAACAAAAACACTAATTCACTGAGAATAAGGAAAGCCAGTTTAGGATTCACCTCACTGTATTCCTATCTCACAGAGACAAAGATCTCAGGGAATCAAACTGTGATTCCTATTTTTCTCTCTCCTTATTTTTTTTTCCAGCAAGTTGTGAAAGAAAAAAAAAAAAAAAAAAAAGAAGCTTCTTTGTTATAGGCATTAGTGATGCTCATTAATATTCTGTTTTCTTCTACTTCCAGGTATGTGTAGAATAACACTTCCTTACCCCCCGGAAGACGGGGTGGCCATGTGACTTGTTTTGGCCAACAAAAGGTAAAAAGAAATGCCCTGTTCAATTCCTTGGGCAAAAACAGGGCAAACCACTTAATTCCAGCCTCATGTTGATACGGCATTGTCATAAGATGGCAGAACCTCTATCAGTCTGGGCCCCAGAATGGTAACAGTGAACAGAGACTCCTCCCCATTGCACTGGACATGGAACATGAGCAAGAGTAAAATCTTTGTCATTTGAAGCACTGAGCTTTTGGGGTTGTTTGTTACCACAGCTTAACCGACTGCTACACTTGGCTATGGTCTGAAGGTTTCTGTATGGCCGAAATTTATATGTTGAAACCTAATCTACAGTGTGTCAGTAGTAGAGGTGGGGCCTTTCAGGAAGTGATTAAGTAATGAGGGCAGAGCCCTCATGAATGGGATTAGTGTCCTTATAAAAGAAACCCAAGGAATCTTGTTCACCCTTCTGCCATGTAAGTAAGCAGCAAGAAAGTGCCATCTATGAAGCAGAATGTGAACCCTCACCAGACACTGAATCTTCCGGTGCCTTGGTCTTAGACTTCCTAGCCTCCAGGACAATAAGTAATACATTTCCATTGTTGTAAATTACCCACTTAGAGGTATTTTGTGATAGCAGCGGGTAAGACACTAATACATAGTGCTAGAACTTCTGAGACTCTGTAACATGGCAACAATTCAAATGGGTCTTTAGACCTAAGTTAAGCAGTTTCAGAGCCAAAGAACAAATTGTTCATGCCTTTCTGAACATTTGTGGGCAAATAGAATGCTCTGACTCTCCTCGTAGCTCTCTCTTCCCATATAAGGGTTAACCCCAAGGTACAGACCAAGTGGGAGGGAAGACTGATAGCTTTCCCAGTGTGGCTGAGTATAAATGAGCCTGAAAACACCTTAAGGGCAGGGGCATGTCATTTTTATTCGCTAGCATGTACTTGGGTACATGGTGGTCTGGGTACACAGACTGTCTTCTGGAACATCAGTTCAGTATTGTCACTCCTCTACTCAAAGTTCCCCAGTGGCTCTTTCATGGGCTCAATGGAAGCAAAAGCCAATGACTCAATCAGAGCAAAAGCCAAGTCGATACAATGTCCCTGTGTGTGCTGTAGCTTCAGCCCTTCAGATGAAACTGCACACAAAAATCCCATTTTCTTTGACTTTTATTGTATAGAATAGTGTGCTAGGACATGTAATTTTATCCCCTTTTATGCCTGAATATATGTCACTTGCTCTATTACATTTTAATATAAAAGTCTGAAATACTTTAACGTTATAATTATAGAGGCAATCCCAAATCAAGAATGATAGCCAGTTGTATTCATTAGCTACTGCTCTATAACAAACTACCCTAAAATATAGTGGCTGAGAACAATAACATTTATGATTTCTCAGTTTCTGTGGGTCAGGAATTTGGGAATGCCTTAGCTGGGTAACAGTTCTGGCTCCGGGTCTCTCATGAGGTTGCAGTCATGATATTGGTTGGAGCTGCAGCCACCAAAAGGCTAGACTGGGTGTGAAAGACCCACTTCCAAGGCAGCTCACTCATGTGGACATTGGCAGGAGGCCTCAATCCCTCACTATGGGACCTCCCCAAAAAGCTGCTTGAGTGTCCTGACAACATGCAGCTGGCTTCCCCCAGAGCAAATGATCCAAGAGAGCCAAATGGAAGCCCCAGCTTTTAACCTAGTCTCAAAAGTCATACTCGATTCAATGCGGAAGGGAACTACCCAAAGCCAAGAGTCATGGGAGCAGGGGTCCTCAGGAGCCATCCTGGAGACTGGCTACAGAGCAGAAGATGGTGCAGTCCATGGAGGAGAACACAAAGGAACTGAAACTGGCTTTGCCCACACTCTTCATATCCACCTCTACCTTCCTTTGCCTGCAAACAAAGTAAACTCTGGTCAACAGGGAAAGCTGCTCACTTAGGTAGGCTTTCCAAGAAGAAAAATATATCCTCTCTCTCTCTCTTTCTGTATGGGGTCCAAATTGTTGGTTAATGTGGCTCTTCTAAGATAAAAAACTCCTCACTCAGTGCAACATTTTGGCCCAAGAAAACTGCCCACTGTAATGGACATGACCAGACTGTCAAATGGTGGATTTGGCATAACCTTTCTCTCCCCTTTGGTGTATGTACAGTGGTTAGTTTTCCTTCCTCTTGTCTTCTTTTTTGTGCCCTGGTCTAATTCCAAGGCCACACCTTTTACTACCTTCCCCAATAATTTGTTGCTATCCCCAAGTGCTAAGTGTTTACCGAGGGGACCGTGAAAACACCTCTCCTAAGGAGGCTGCTTCATGTTTTATCAGTCTAGTTGACATAATATCCTGCCTGTATCTGTATTTCCTGTTTTTCATAACAGAACTTTCAAGCTGGGCTATCTGTCTCAACTCAGCATTTATTCTCATTCTGTTTGTTGTATGTCTTTGGACATTTCTCAAGCACATTGTTTGAAATATGTAGGCATGCGGCCTTAAAAAGAACCTGTTCCTATAAAATGGTCAATAACAACAGCTTTGCTGCTCAACATTATCACCACCCAGACTCACTTATTCCCTCCTAATAGTGTTTGCCGTATCAATGCAACACCATCCATTTGGCTCCCAACCATGATACTATTTCTTGGTGCTTTATAAAATAAGACATTATTCAAAGCCAAAAACCAACACGGAATACCGATAGAGAAGAGCTAACCTGGCAAGAGCAAATAGTCACTTATGTCTGAGGTTAGTCCCAAATCTTCCAGGGACATTTGTAGTGCCAGGTGCAGAGATTTTGTTGAACAACCCATCATTAATGCTAATAAGAATCTGACATCATGGCCTCTTTTCCAGAAAAGCCTGGTGTCCATCAGGACATGTTCAGGGGAAAATATACCTGCCATCTATCTTCCTGCTCACGAGACCAAAATTCATTATTGCCATCCTGGAGCCTAGAATTTTTTTAACTTGTTAATGCTACCTAGGATGGCAAAATAATGCCTCTGGCAACTCTGTATATTTGCTGTTGCCATCTTCACTGATAAATTGCCCAATTTTCTTAGCAAATTCAGCAACAATAACAGTTTTCTGCTAGCAAAATAACCTTCCATTTCATTTTTAAAAACTGGGCTGGAATGGAACGGAGTGAAAGAGGTTTCATGTCTCCTACAAAGCCAAGTTCCTAATTTTTAGTTTTCACTAGCTGTGTGTGGGGACTGGTTTTTCATTCCTGATAAATAAAAGTGCTATATTTTACATTTAGACTATTGCTGTCCTCAGACTGCTGGATAAATAATGTCAACAGAAAAGATCTATTGGAACACTTTATACGTTCATGGGGAATATAGCAGGTTTTTTTTTTTTTTTTTTTTACCTGCCTGACACACATTCCCCCATAATTTGGTTGCAGTACCCCACCTTTTTTATGGCTGAGATTCTGAGTGGTTGTGTCCAGTAGCACACATTATGGAAACTGTTGCCCTTAATCCACCAAAAATGAGAGAAGCATTTTCAAAGAAAGACCTGGATGAAGGGAACATCTGATTTCAACATTGGTTGTCAACCTCTGCCAGTGAAGAAGCAGGAGAACGAGGATGGAAAGAGACAGTCAACTGTAACAATCCCAGTATTCACCATGATTCATCCTTGATACCAAGATGAAGCCAAAGACTGAAAAATTTGGTGTGACCCGAATTGGAACCAAGAGGCAAATAAAAGCGAGAATCATGACCCATCATCAAGGGGAGATCATCTTGCAAACGGTTGACAATGCCCACCCGCAGAGATGCCTGGGCGGGCAAAATATGAAAGTACCACTTAAACACAAACCACCACCAACCAGACACTGACAGTGAAATAACTTTCCAGTAAAGTGAAAACCAAGAAATTCTAACTTTGTGTCTTGCCTGCACTCAATCTCCTCTACCCCTAATTTACCTTTGATTCTAAGGTTCAAGCCCAGGTTTGCTGGGAAGCCAAATCCCACCTGGGCATGTCTGTGGCTTCTTCCCGGTTCTTACTAGAATGTGGACATGTAGGAAGACTCATAGCTATAGCGTGATGTGCAATATGACGCAGGTAGTGCAGTGTAGGGAAAAGGACCCTAGGCTCTGGGACTGTGCTGAATCCATACTACCCCCTGCAAAGTGGGCACTTCCTGTTCCTCAGTCTCCTCATCTTCAAAAGTCTGAGAGCCCCGTCTAGTTCCTGGGGTTTCATGGCTTGAGTAAGACTGGGTATATAAAGGGGCCTGATGCAGAGCAAGTGCTTCGTGACGTGAGGTTCCATTTTCCCTTTTCCCAGTCTCTAAGAACTCAATTCAAGCATGTTTCATGTATCAAAAGAGCTAAAAAGGATTTTTAAAGTTAGTGTGGAAATTCTTTTGGACAATTAAAACATGAACATAAAGACATATGTTTGAACACTTCATAGATTTTTTAGCTTGGCTTTTTTCCATGTGCCTCCAACCCAAAAAGCATGTGTAGTGGGTGCTTGTGGTTTATTGGCCAGCTAAGTATCCACTCTCCTGTCTTCTGTGATAGCCTCTTGGCCTTCATTGTAGGAACACCCTTCACTTCCTCTCACGCCATATTGGTCAGGAGAAGCTAAGCCAAATTGTCCTCCAGAGAAAAGCACGTGATTTATGCTTGGGCCTGGAAACTAGCTCAGCTGTGGACATTTAACCCAAGCAGGCCAATGAAACTCAAACCAGGAAGTTTGCTGGTACTGTAGAGAAAAAGAAGCTTATGTTCGGTTGGAGTCACTAAGCCTGGAGCTTCTGAGACCCATCATGAGAGGCTGAATCACCTGAGAGTGGAATTAACAGAGAAGAAAACTTAGGTGAGTAAGGCTGAGTCCCGACAGCATCATTTGAACTCCTGGATTCAACTAAGGCTGATGTAAAGTCTCCTTTTTTTTTTTTTGCTTTTTGGATACATGAATCAAGCATTTCTTTTTCCATCTTTTTATTCATACTTTCAACCGATTTATGTCTTAGATTATAAAGGTTGTCACTTGTAGAATGTATATAATTGGGTCATTTAAAAAAGCTACTCTGCTAATCTTTCTACTCTTTGCTTTGAGTGTTTAACCCATTTACATGGAATATAATGACTGATAGGATAGGATTGACATCTGCCATTTTGCTATTTGTTTTTTGTATATCTTAAGTCTTTTTTATTCTACCATTTCTCCATTACTAACTTCTTTTGTGTTAAATAGATATTTTCTGCTTACCATTTTATTTTCCTTGTTTTTTTTTATGACATATTTTAAGTTATTTTCTTAGTGGTTGCCCTGGGGATTGCAATTAGCATCTTAACTTAAAACAATCTAATTCAAATTAATGCTAAATTAATTTTAACAGTATACAGAAACTTTGCTTCAAATAAAGCACAATATCCTCCCTCCTCTTTTGTGCTGTTAATGTCATACAAGTCACATTTTATTCATTACAAGGCATTGGCACAGGTTTATCATAATTGCTTTATGTAGTTATTTTTAAAATCCGAAGAAGGCATTACAAAAATTTATTTATACTGTCTTTTATGTTTACTAATGTAGTTACCTTTGTTGCTGTGAATCAAGTTTCTTCTATTTATTTATTTTTTTATTTACTTATTTTTGAGATGGAGTCTGGCACTGTTGCCCAGGCGTGAGTGCAGTGGCGTGATCTCGGCTCACTGCAACCTCTGCCTCCTGGGTTCACGCCATTCTCCTGCCTCAGCCTCCCGAGTAGCTGGGACTACAGGCATAAGCCACCACGCCTGGCTAATTTTTTGTATTTTTAGTAGAGATGGGGTTTCAGTGTGTTAGCCAGGGTGGTCTCTATCTCCTGGCCTTGTGATCCACCCGCCTTGGTCTCCCAAAGTGCTGGGATTATAGGTGTGAGCCACCGCGCCTGGCCGTTTCTTCTCTTCTTTTTTTTTTTTTTAATTATTTTTAAGTTCGGGGGTACATGTGCAGGATGTGCAGGTTTGTTACAAAAGTAAACATATGTGATGGTGGTTTGCTGCAGTTGTCAACCCATCACCTAGGTATTAAGCCCAGCATGCATTAGCTATTTTTCCTAATGTTCCCCCTCCGCCCACCCACTCCCTGACAGGCCCCAGTGTGTTGTTCCTCTCCCTGTGTCCATGTGTTCTCATTGTTCAGCTCCCACTTATAAGTGAGAACATACAGTGTTTGGTTTTCTGTTCTTGCATTAGTTTGCTGAGGATAATGGCTCCATCCATGTCTTCTCTTTTTTTTTCTTATAAAACTTGAAGTTCAATTCTTGAACTTCAAAACTTGAAGTTTTTTTCTTATAAAACTTGAAGTTCTATTCCTTGTAACTCAAAGTGTCCTGTGTGATATTGCATGTCATGGGGAGTCACTAAAATGAGCAGTGGGCACAGTGCAGAGTGAGCTCTCTCTTCTACAAACCTGTCTTTCTGCTGTGGGGGCCAGGGACATAATTTTTGTGTAGTCATGTGTTGCTTACCGACAGGGATATGTTCTGAAAAATATGTTGTTAGGAGACACCATAGAGTGTGCTTACACAAACCTACATGATATAGCCTCCTATTGACCTGAACTGCATGGTATATAGCCGCTTGTGTGTGCCTAAGCTTCAAATCCTTATAGCATGTTACTGTACTAAATGCAGTCAATTGTAACGTAATGATGAGTATTTGTATATATCTAAACATACCTAAATATAGAAAGGGCACAGAAAAAAATATAGTATTATAATTGTATGGGACTACTATTGTGATGTGGTCTGTTGTTGACCAAAATGTCATTATGTGGTACATAACTATATAATGGATTATTATAAGACAGTTTTTATTTGGCCTAATCAGTATCCTTTAATTCAGGAGAGCAGAATTTGAATAACTGACCTGGTAAAGTTGGCACAAATTCTCTTCTGTTCTGCCTATTGAGTCCAAGTTCCCTCCCCATGACAAGACTGGCCTCAGTGACTTGCTTGGCCAACGGAATGTGGCAGAAGTAATGTTCTGGAATTTCTGAGGCTAGGTCTCAAGAGGCCTTGTAGTTTGTGCCTGGGTCCCCTGGAATGCTTGCTCTGGGAGCCCTGAGCTACCATTTGAGTCCTACTACCTTGGTTCTGTGCTGGGGAAGCTATGCAGTACTCCAAGTGATACGTACAGCAGAACCCAGACTTCTAGTCATCCCTGTCAAGCAACAGACTTGTGAGTGAAGCTGTCTTTTTATTTGCAGCGGGGGAGGGGTGCAGGGGACAGAGTCTCACTCTATCACCCAGGCTGGAGTGCAGTGACACGATCTCGGCTCACTGCAAGCTCTGCCTCCTGTGTTCATGCCATTCTCCTGCCTCAGCCTCCCAAGTAGCTGGGACTACAGGCGCCCGCCACCATGCCAGGCTAATTTTTTGTATTTTTAGTAGAGACAGGGTTTCACCGTGTTAGCCAGGATGGTCTCGATCTCCTGACCTTGTGATCCGCCTGTCTTGGCCTCCCAAAGTGCTGGGATTACAGGCATAAGCCACCGTGCCCGGCTGACTGAAGCTATCTTGGACCCTCCATGCCAGCTCATCTGCCAGCTGAATAGCAGCAAATGACCTCTGCAGACATGATACGAGACAGAAAAAACATTCATCTAAGCCTTGTTGGATTCCTGACCCACAAAATCATGAGACATAATATAATAAACACTGGTTGTTTGAAGCCACTGTGTACTGGGTGCACAGCTTATTATGCAGCAACATGCTATACAACAAGGTGACCCCATTTCTGTGGCCCAAGCAGAAGAGACCACTAGAAATAATTCAGACCAGGCTGAGTGCGGTGGCTCATGCCTGTAATCCCAGCACTTTGGGAGGCGGGGGCGGGTGGATCACTTGAGGTCAGGAGTTTGAGACCAGCCTGACCAATATGGTGAAACCCTGTCTCTACTAAAAAGACAAAAAAATTAGCCAGGCATGATAGCATGCACCTGTAGTCTCAGCTACTCAGGAGACTGAGACAGGAGAATCGCTTGAGCCCAGGAGGCGGAGGTTGCAGTGAGCCAAGGTCACACCACTGCACTCCAGCCTGGGTGATAGAGTAAGCCTCCATCTCAAAAAAAAAAAAAATCATTTAGACTAGAGGTCTCCAACTTAAATGCCAATAAGTGCTATCTAAGAAGGTAATGTAAGTGAATGGCTGACCTGGAGGGAAGGGGAGAACTTGTGCAAATCAAAGAGCTTATGTCATGTCTGGAGAGAAAGGCCAGTTATTTCTCTAAGGAAACACAATCTGAGTGTTGCCAGACTTTTCAAGAGCAGTAAGATTTCATGCAAAAACTTGAATTTTTAACTGTTGAGGACCAATTAATAAAAATTATAACACTACTTTGCAAGCCAAATAACACACACCTGCAGTCTGTACTTTCTCCCCAGCTACTAGTTTCTGATCTCTGATCTGGCTCAACTCCCTCAATTATAGATGACAAAACAGTAGTCCAGGGAGGGAACGTGCGTTGCTCGAGGTTCCACCATGAATTAATGTTCTGAAAGATCCCGGAGGACAGGTCTTTGCCTCCTGGCTCAGGACTTTTGTCACTGCCCCACACCACTTGGTCAAGACAGAATTCCCAAACAGACGGTCTTCCTAGTGCTCTTCAGTTTTAACTGAAGTGAAAATGATACGGCCTAAAGGCCCCTCCAAGCTCTCAGAATGAAACTTCCCAGAATTAGCAGAACTGCAGCCTGTGACTCCTGGGAATGCCTAGGTCACCATGGCATGGAGCAGGGGAGGTATCTCTGACTCCACACCAGGGCTTCACTGAGAGTAGCAGGACTTTTTTCTGTTTTATTTCTGCTTGCTAGTAACACTGATGTGTACCCCACATTTTTATGGTAAGGGAAAGCATATAAACTGATGCCTGAGAGACACTCGGGCTGAGGATGGTGCCTGGATCTCCTCTCATTTTTTAATTTAGAAGCCATAGTAATTGATTACAGAACATCATTTGGAAATTGTCATAGTATATATCAAAATCTTGAGAGAGTATAATTAAAAGGAAGAACACACAGGCTGCCAACTCTAAGGACTATATTGCTAATAATAATCACTAACATTTATTGAGTGCTTACTCTATGTCAGCAACTGTTTTAGAAGCACCTTATAGAAATACACTAATCTTAACAGAGTGATTCCAATAAGGTAAAGCTGGATTGGTTGATGAAACGACGCGGAGGAGAGTGAAGAGGTTGGGATTAAAGTGAGATAGGAGACCCGCAGGACTTGTTTTCTGTTCACAACCCTGCTGACCAATACAGGATCTGGTCCAGACAAGACAAAGTGAAGAAATCAGCAGATGGCAAAAAAGCAATCCCTAGCTGCCCTCATTGCTCACTAGCATAAGATGCTCCCACCAGCACCATGAGTTTACAAATGCCATGGCAACAACCCTGAAGCTACCACCTTTTTCCAAAGCAATGATCCAGAAGTTAAAGCTCCTTTCCTAGAAAGTTCTAAATAACCCATTCCTCAATTTGCATTAACCCGCCCCCTAATTTGCATGTAATTAAAAGTGGGTTTAAGTGAATATAAATACAGTTGCCAAGCGCTTATAAATTGCCAATCCTGGGCCCACTGCCTATGAGTTAGCCCTGCTCCATAAGGAGCAGTACTGTTTAATAAAAGATTGCTGTCTAACACCACCAGCTCACCCTTGAATTCTTTCCCGGGTGATATGGTTTGGCTGTATCCCTACGCAAATCTTATCTTGAATTATAGCTCCCACAATTTCCATGTGTCATGTGAGGGACCCTGAGGGAGGTAACTCAATCATGGGGGCAGGTCTTGCCCGTGCTGTTCTCATGATAGTGACTAAGTGTCACAAGATCTGATGGTTTTATAAAGAGGTGTTCCCCTGCACAAACTCTCTCTTTGCCTTCCACCATCCATGTAAGATGTGACTTTGCTCCTCCTTACCTTCCACCATGATTGTGAGGCCTCTCCATCTATGTGAAATTGTGAGTCCATTAAACCTCTTTCCTTTATAAATTACCCAGTCTCAGGTATGTCTTTATTAGCAGCATGAGAACACACTAGTACACTGGTCAAAGCCAAAAACTCTCCCAGGCTAAGCCCCCCAAACAAAAGGACTTTAGGATCATAGCCTTGATCCTAAAGTCTGACAGAATGAGGTTCTATCAGTGGGGTTAATTAAAATGTTGGCCTTTATTACTTTTGAAATATACAAGTGGAATAGCAGTTGGCGAACAGACGGGGGAAGAAAATCTGCTTCCTGAACAGGAAAGCTCCCGGGACTCAGGTTTGTATGGTGGAAATCTAGGGGCTCCCTTTCTAAATCACAAACAGTCTCCACTCTTAGTCCCTTGTCCTAGTGGCCAGGAATTTTGGTGAAAAACCAAGAGAAACCAAAGCCGTTTACTCCTCTCTCCTACAAAGAGTGAAAGAGCACAGCTATGTAGCATTTTGTGAAACTGTGGGAGAACAATAACATTCAAAGCTAAAAGTCTCCACTTGCTTTCCCAAGAGGAAATCCCAGTGGGGTTTCTTGCTTTCCCAAGAGGAGACTTTTAGCTTTGAATGTTATTGTTCTCCTACAATCCTAGAACAATATTCTAGGAAATTGGAAATAGGAAATATCCCCATATTCATGGAAATTGTGGGAGCTATAATTCAAGATGAAATTTGGGTGGGGACACATCCAAACCATATCACCCAGGAAAGAATTCATATTCTTGCTTTCCCAAGAGGAGACTTTTAGGAGAGTATCTTAGGCTGATGGCCTCCGTGTCAAGCAGGTCCCTCCCAGGAATGTTTTCAGTTTCTGTTTTCTTAATTTATTTTAACCCCTTCCTGGCTACATGCAGGGTATACACAATTCTGGATATACCTGGATGGTGACTTCTAGGGCAAGGTGAAGATATAGGTGGGGTTCATTTGTGTACCCACACCACCAGTCAGTCACCATCCCTCTCGGCTGTGCTGGCTTTAGTTATGTCTTCTCCCATCACTTCAGAAGAGGGAGCAAATAAACTAATTCCACTTAAATTATAATTATCTTAATGTCTTATCTCTCTGTATCAGTCTGTTTTCACACTACTGATAAAGACATACCTGAGACTGGTAATTTATAAAGAAAAAAAGGTTTAATGGACTCACAGTTCCATGTGGCTGGGGAGGCTTCACAATCACAGCAGAAGGTGAAAGGCACGTCTTACATGGTGGCAGACAAGAGAGAATGAGAGCCAAGAGAAAGGGGTTTCCCCTTATAAAACCATCAGATCTCGTGAGACTTAACACCACAGAACAGTATGGGGGAACTGCCCCCATAATTCAATCATCTCCCACTGGGTCCCTCCCACAACATGAGGGAATTATGGGAGCTGCAATTCAAGATGAGATTTGGGTGGGGACACAGCCAAACCATATCACCCTCCCAGAAATTTTGAACCCTGTGAAAGAGATGACAGCCAGGAAAGGGTAATGAAGAACTCAAGGGCAGACTCTGTTGCTGGATTCCAGGTCCCAGTAAGGAAATGGGGTTACTGTGGGGTTAAAAAGCAGTGACAGGTTTCACAAGGCCCCAGAACTTATAGCCACTATAGCCACAGATAAAAACTTCAACCAGCCAGCCTGGTGATGGCAGGCAGACCATGGCGCAGGGTCCAGATACTCTAGGTTTGAGCCTGACCTCTGTCCTTAGCATGCTGCATGGGCTCAGGAAAGTTCTTTCACATTTCTGAGACTCAGCTCTGAGAAGGAAAAATGGGTATCAACTCCTTATCTTGAAGATATTTTGTGCTTTAATGAGATCAAATTTGTGATTAGATCAGACTTGCCAGAATGCTCTTGGTGAACTGTAAAATGCTGTGGGAAAGTGAAGTATCTCTATTCTCCCAATGAGCCTCTATTTCTGATTTTCTGACCAAAGGACCCTGATGAAGAAGGGACTCATCTTCTTCAGTCACCCATGGGACTTCTGGTTGATGTGTGGGGATGATGGGATGTCCCAGACAGTGATTTTAAGTACATTATGGGAAAGATTGTCACAGAGGAGGAGAGGGGTGTCCGAGGCCTGCAGTAAGTACTGAGTGATCAGGGCACAGGCTCCCAGACATGCCTGGGGAAACTTGTTTGGGGTCTAAGATGAGTCTGGTGCTGGTGGTCCTGGAAGGCTGAGCAGAGCCAGAGAGAGAAGCCAACATCCCCGGGGAGTGAACAGCCCCAAGCCTGGATCCTCACCACCTTGCTCAAGCACCCGGATGCTGCCAGGCTGTGTGTAGGGCCTGCCAGCCGGGCTAAGCATACTTGTCCATGTGAATGAGAGAAGCGTCAGACAATGCCCAGTGTCTTGGGGGCAGCTTCGTGGGGGCTTCCCAAGCCCAGACATCCAGCACCGGAGTTGGTTAGAAAGCCAAAGGGCAACTATATGTCCCAGGGTTCTTGGCCAGATGGTGTCTTGTGGGTTATAGGTGCCCTTTGCTACCTGTCAGAATTGTGATGCCACACCAATGCATAGACACAGTGCCAGCCAACCAGGCCCAGGCTTGGGCATCCGAACACCTTCCAGGATCAGAAATCCAGGAGCTGGAGAGAAGCTTCTACTAATTGATTGGAGCTGGTGGGTGAGGGGAAACGGATTTGCCATTTCTGCTCGGACAGTATCACCTGCCTAAAGCTTACTTACTTGTTAAGTATGTATTACTCAGATGGCTTTGGTTTCCATGGGATCATATGAATGCAAGAAAGAAAAAAAGAGAAAAAAAATCCCACAGAAATTAAAACATGGGTGACAGCAGCCAAAATCTTTCCTTTCTTTCCTTTCTTCCTTTCCATTGTGCAAATATCACCCAATGATTCTCTATACAGATGCTATTTAGGTGTATGTTTCTATGGTAATAGACAAGGCCCTTGTTTGCCCTTGGAGGTTAGAACATTCCAGTTCTTCCATTGCTGTAGGCATACTGGACCAGCATCTCCTGCTGTGGCTTGCATTTGGCTTGTGAGTTGCTGCTCACCCTTCCTGTGCCCAGGGGACACATGGTTAATTGGTTGTGGCATGCTTTCCCGGTAGGCTGGAACCCAGCCTCAGAATCCTTCCTGATGCAGCAGTCCAAGCAGCCAATACCAGTTGATTGCAATTGGGATAATGGATGAAAATGATGCGCCATCCTTGATTTAAATCCTCTCTACCCCACGTTAATCTGAGTGGGGGAAGAGTGCAGAGGCCTGCTGCCTTTTTTGCCCCCTTTGACCACAATTTCTGCCTCACATTAATCACACAAAGAGCCTTGGCTCACTATGGAAGAGCAAAAGATGCTGGAAACTGCACATTCATACACACATGGGCTTGTGCAAATGTGCATGGGCACACACACACACACACACATATACACACCACATCCCCTTTGAATCTTAACTCCTAGGCCAGCAGGAGGTCTGCCATAACAGGGTAGGGGAAATGGCAAAGTACATGAAGATAATACCCTAGTGAGAAGAGGAAGCCTGTGTGTTCAGTGGTGTCTATTTCTCTCTGGATTTAAACTGAGGAAATGGGCCAAAGCCTGGGGGAGTCCAATCACTGAAGCTGCCAGGCAGGAAGCAAGTAATGGGGCCACCCAGTTTGACAAACAAAAAGGAAACAAGGGTTGCCATAGCTTCCCTCTTCTTCAAGTTTGGATTTTTTCAGAGTTGGCAAACTTAAGACCCTCCAAAGACTGAGTCCAATTTTAAGTTAGATGTGTTTCTAGGATTATTTCTTCATTCATTCATTCAAAAAATATTTATTGAATATGGAAAAAAGTATCAATTTGCCTAAATTCTTCATAATCATGGCACCCATTGTGCTAAAATATCCCATCATGGGCATGGAGTCGCAGACCCTGTGAATAATATATTTAAATGAAGTGTCTACCACTTCCAAATGTTCTTGACAAAATGAGAACCCTTGAACGCCACCAGTAAATGTAAATTAACATGTATGAACAGAAGTTTTTAGAAAGATTACGAGCCATAAGTGGAGCTCCCAGTACCTTTATAGCAGCAGACTCTCCCCAAGAGCCTCCAGAGAAAAGGGGCTACTCAGACCATCCTGCTGCTGGAATTTATTCTATATCTAAGACAAGAACAAGACAAGAATAACCACCATTACCATTGCTGTTTTTCATAGCATTGGCCAATATTATAGGGAAAAGAAAGAAAGAAGAGATGGAAGAACTGAAAGGGAAAAAATAAAACTGCCATTACTTTCAGAAGTGATTACTTTGTACCTAGAAAGACCATGATCATCAACAAACTATTAGAACTAATGAAGAGTTTAGCATAGTTGTTAGAAATGTGGTAAGCTCTCACAGAATAAAGAGTTTAGCAAGGTTGCTAGAAATATGATAAACTCTCAACTATTAGAATTTTTTATAGCATCAATAATCAAATAGACAGTTTTTTTTTTTTTCTTTTTTTGAGGCGGGGTCTCCCTCTGTCGCCCAGACTGGAGTGCAGTGGCGCAATCTCGGCTCACTGCAAGCTCCGCCTCCCGGGTTCACGCCATTCTCCTGCCTCAGCCTCCCGAGTAGCTGGGACTACAGGCGCCCGCCACCTCGCCTGGCTAGTTTTTTGTATTTTTAGTAGAGACGGGTTTTCACCATGTTAGCCAGGATGGTCTCGATCTCCTGACCTCGTGATCCGCCCGTCTCGGCCTCCCAAAGTGCTGGGATTACAGGCTTGAGCCACCGCACCCGGCCAAATAGACAGTTTTATAAAAAATAAGATGCCATTTACAATATCAACAAAAACCATAACATAATTGAGAATTTGTTGTTAAGAATATACTATGCTTCAGCTGGGCGCAGTGGCTCACGCCTGTAATTCCAACACTTTGGGAGGCCGAGGCAGGGGGATCAGGAGGTCAGGAGATTGAGACCATCCCGGCTAATGCGGTGAAACCCTGTCTCTACTAAAAACACACACAAAAAAATTAGCCAGGCATGGTGGCGAGCGCCTGTAGTCCCAGCTACTCCGGAGGCTGAGGCAGGAGAATGGTGTGAACACGGGAGGCAGAGCTTGCAGTGAGCTGAGATTGCGCCACTGCACTCCAGCCTGGGCGACACAGCGAAACTCTGTCTCAAAAAAAAAAAAAAAAAGAATATACTACACTTCCATGAAGAAAATTTAAAAACTCCATAATTAAAGAACATGCAATATGATCTGTACCATGCTTAGCTGGGCTGAACTAATCTTATAATGATAACAATCCTCCTTGAAGTAATCTATAAATTCATTGAAAACCAATAAAAATTTCAGTTTGATTTTTTTTCTAGGAACTTGATAAACTTACTTGAAAAATTTAAAATTGTACTATAATAAATAATAAAAGCTGTAAGGTACAAGAACAATGAAACAATAAAAAAAAAAAAACAGGGCCACGTGCATGAATTATTTCTATTCAAAAAAGGACATTATGAATAAAGTTACCAGACGACAGAAAGAAGAAATTTGTATTGAGTAAAACCGCAAATATCTCAAATTGTACATGTAGAATATAGATGTACAAATAATTTCTACTCATCAAGAAGAAAATGGGCAACCCTGGTAGAGAAATTGGGAAAGGAACAAACAGGTATTTTAGAGAAGAGAAACTTCATAGGGTTAACATGCATATGAAGAGATACTTAAATTTATTGGTAAGGCAAAATAAACCACAATGAATTATCACTACATCTACTACATTAGCAAAATTTGGGCCTTGGATTGTGCCAAGTTTGGTGGTAAAGTGGAAATATGTGAACTACTTGGTGGAAGCCTTGGACAGCAATTCAGCTGTATTTAGTCACATTAAATATATGCTTCTTTTTTTTTTTTTTTTTTGAGACAGAGTCTTGCTCTGTCACCCAGGCTGCAGTGCAGTGGGGCATTCTCAGCTCACTGGAACCTCCGCCTCCTGGGTTCAAGCGATTTTCCTGTCCTAGCCTCCCAAGTAGCTGGGACTCCAGGTGCACACCAAGAGGCCCAGCTAATTTTTGTATTTTTAGTTGAGACAGGGTTTTGCCATGTTGGCCAGGCTGGTCTCGAACTCCTGACCTCAAGTGATCTGCCCGCCTCGGCCTCCCAAAGTGCTGGGATTACAGGTGTGAGCCACCACACCCAGCTGCATATTTTTTTGACCCAGTAATTTTACCTGTGGGCATATAACCTTAAGAAAATTTTTAACATGCCCCTGTAAAAGGATGCATGTAAGAATGCTCATTAGTGCTTTGTGGAGAAGAAGGTGGGAGACAATCTGCTTAAGTGAAATGCAGTGCTTGCATACCATGTAATATTTTGCAGATATTAGAAGTAACATATGGAGGCCGCATAGCAATGTGGATGGATCTTGCAACACTGTGCTGAATTAAAAAATAAGAAACAGTGTGAGATCTATAATACAACACCATCTACATGAATTGAAAATCTATACATGCCAAACAATACATATCCTGTAAGAACAGGTATAAACGTCTACAAATAAAAGGTTCAACATAAAAAAAACTCAACAAATATTTTTCGAATATCTACTAAGAGTACCATTCCATACCAAATACTGGAGAGACCTCCATAAACAAGAGAGACCCATTTCTGTCTTCAGGGAATCTCTAGGCTATCAGGAAAGACTTTAATAAACATGTAATTATCATGAAATCTGATTAGGTCCACAAGGGAAGTAGAGGAACGTGCACTGATGCTCAGAAAGTGTCAGATAATACTTGCTTGTTGTTTTAAGCTGCTAGGGTTTGGGAGGCAATCTGTTACACAGTAATGGATAACTAATACACAAATACGAAGGTGCATATTTATATAAACATATACTTATGCATTTTTTATAAGGCTTTTTAAACTCACAGTTTGTCCTGAAATCTTGGTGATAATCATTTTTAAATCTATCTTCTTAAGCCAGCACCAATATTCAGGACCAAACTAACATCTGGAATTTTGTTCTGTTGAGATAGCATCTGACTTGTGGTCCCTTGTTCACTCCACGATAATTCATTGAGTGCTATCTCTAATGGACATTTCTTTCTCAGCAAAATCTGTCTTCAGAAAGTTCACAGAAAATGACCATTTTGCATTTACAGTCAAACCCCCTCTGAGCCAGAGGGACATAAATGGGCACAGTCTTTTCCTCAAGGAGTTGGATCCCGCAGTATTCCTCTGGCTAGAGTAACTCCTCATGTTTGAGTGGCAAGCTTATTTCTGAAGGGACAAGTAGTTCAAGAGCTTTGGGCTGGTCCTGTGGGGTTGGAGGCAGAGGCTGTGACCTCAATGCCTCTTCTGGAACAGCACATGCCAGGTCAACTTACAGAATTATTTTTTCTTTCAGATCACTGTCCATACTCATGCAAATCTGTCAAAAGTCCTAACTCTGGCAGAAAAGATAATTTTATATTTTCTAAGGTAGGGGTCCCAAAGCCTCTTTGCAAACAACACTGGACACTGTGTATCCCAATTTAACAAATGCAGCCTCCTAGATGGCCTGCAGTGATCCCCACCTCCTGGTATTCTGTAATGCAGGATGGAAAGTTCCAGAAGAGCCAGGGAAATCTGAAAACAGTGAGACATGATATCTCTGTCCTCAAGTTGCTTATTGGACTCGAATTGAAGAGAGAAAACTTGTAAATCAGAAACAAATAAAGAAGATAATCTCAGCACATAGTTAGAATTTGATATTTTTATGACAACTGAATGGATATATGGTTGTTAATAAATACTAAATGGTGTGGAATTTGTGTAAGTATGAATCAGCTTCACTCCTTATGCAATTTCTTCCCACATTGCGATGTCATTTCTGAGATGAGAGCATAAAAGACGTTGGCTTCCATCCTGGACCCTCTCTCCCTTTTTCTTGAATCTCTCTTTCTCTGGGGAAGCTCATTGCTAAGTCATGAGCAGTTCCATGGAGAAGCCCACAAGGCGAGGAACGGAGGCTTCCTGCTCCTGGTCCTGGTCAAGCCTTCAGGTACCTGCAAGCTTGACTGCAACCTCATGAGAGATGCTGAGCCTGAGGCATCCCATTGAGCCACTCCCAGATTCCCAACCCTCAGAAACTCTGAGATAATATTAAATACATGCTTGTTGTTTTAAGCTGCTAAGATTTTGGAGGTAATGTGTTATGAAGTAATGGATAACTAATACACACCTCTCTTATTTTCTTCCCTGACCAAGCATGGCCAACACCTTTCACAGTCCAAAGAAGACAACACTCTTTTCCTTTTTTTTTTTTAACATCAAAAAACAGTAAAAGTGGAATCGATTATTTGTTAGTGAACATTTTCATGGGTGCCATTGCTATCCTCAATAACTTATATGCCCCAAGGTCAGTAGAATTCATTTATGTATTCAGCCAAATAACATTTCCTGGGCTCTCACTAACCATAGTAAAGGCAATGCCCATGGGATGGGACACAGAGATGAACAAATGCATTCTCTCTTCAAGGGAAAGCTATTACACATGTGATTATAATGCAGGATGGAAAGTTCCAGAAGAGCTGGGGAATTCTGAAGATAGTGAGACATGGTATCTCTGCCCTCAAGTTGCTTATTGGACTCTAAATGAGGAGAGAAAACTTATAAATCAGAAACAAATAAAGATGATACTCTCAGAACATAGTTAGAATTTGACAATTGAATGGATATATGGTTGTTAATAAATACTAAATGGTGTGTAATTTGTGTAAGTATAAATCAGATCCTTATTTTTTCTTTTAAGTTCTCTAGATTTCAACAACTCATTGGAGAAAAACACCTCCCAAACAAAACAAAATAACAATCAAACCCCTCTCTTTCCATGCCTTGGAAAAGTGATATCTCTTTCTCCTAGCTCCTTGCTGCACAGAGAGAAAATTAATCCAAAATTTCTCAATTCTGTAAAGCTCCATGGAGGATTTCCTATATTGGCTTATACCACCCTATTGTCCAGTTGAAAGAAAAGGCTCATTGCCTGTGAAATATACCAGAACCTCACTATAATATTGTCCTAAAAATACATGCTGTAAAAGTTCTTTTTTGCAAGGCCTTTTATGTCTTTGTTGAATATGGTAATAGAAGATGCTATAGTGGAAGTTCTATGTGGTTTCTTCCCTACCCCCATTTATATTCTTGGATTGAGCTTATGGTAGATTGACTATTTTTTTTTTTTCTTTTGAGACAGAGTCTTGCTCTGTTGCCCAGGCTGGAGTGCAATGGTGCAATCTCGGCTCACTGCAACCTCTGCCTCCTGGGTTCAAGCGATTCTCCTGCCTCAGCCTCCCTAGTAGCTGGGATTACAGGGGACATGCCACCACACCTGGCTAATTTTTGTATTTTTAGTAGAGATGGGGTTTCACCATACTGGCCAGGCTGGTCTCAAACTCCTGACCTCAAATGATCCACTCGCCTTGGCCTCCCAAAATGCTGGAATTACAGGCCAGAGCCACCACGCCTGTGCAGACAGACTATTGAATGTGGTGTGCACATGGTGGAGCAGGCGTTATATCCATAGTAGCCCAGATGTCTTAGACTAGTACTTTTTTAGACTACATTTGGCCTTCACTCTGTGTTTGTTGAAGTTATTGTTTTTAATTAAGCAATAATTGAAAATTTGTACTCTCGATTATTACCTTTGTATTACAGCTAAGGAACACCTTTTAAAAAATCTTTTATAATAGAGAAACATTTCCCTTTACTCATGTTGCTATAAAAAATTAGAGAATAAAAAACATAGTAAAAGAGAGGCCTATTTCGGCTGGGTACGGTGGCTCATGCCTGTAATCCCAGCACTTTGGGAGGCTGAGGTGGGCAGATCACAAGGTCAGGAGATTGAGACCATCCTGGCTAACACGGTGAAACCCCTTCTCTACTAAAAATACAAAAAAAATAGCTGGGCTTGGTGACGGGCGCCTGTAGTCCCAGCTACTCGGGAGGCTGAGGCAGGAGAATGGCGTGAACCCGGGAGGCGGAGCTTGTAGTGAGCCGAGGTCGCTCCCCTGCACTCCAACCTAAGTGACAGAGCGAGACTCTGTCTCAAAAAAAAAAACAAAAAGAGAGAGAGAGATGCCTATTTCAAGAAGAGTGTGGATTGGAACACATTAATTCCTGGCTTGCTTTACTCATTACTGTGGCTTGTGTGGCTCCTGTATGCATTTGAGTCTACGATCCCAGCAACAGAGCTCAAGAAAGGCCGCTATTTCCCAAGACTCCTGGGAATCTCTTGATGCTTGGTCCTCACTGTAGCATATCAATTCCCTCATAAAATGTGGTCAAGGGCAACTTAACTAGAGTGTCTTCACACGTGGATAGAGAAGAATCCAGGGGTAAGGCTGTTGCGCTGGCTGTCTTCTAGGTTTAGGCGCTTTCTGTCTAACTCTTCCCTTTATGCCAATTCCACAGTGCCTGTCACTCAAGGTCCTGCTTCAGCCAAATGGCCACTTTCTATACCTGGAGGGTCTTGATGAAGAGTCATAAATCCAAGCCCTCAAGGTATATTGTGACTGAACGCCTTTTGCCTGTCCTTGCAGCCCAGATTGACCAGGCTTTCATAAATGCATTCTCTTGGATAAAAGCAAAACCAAACTTATGTTTTAAAAATGGAACTCACTCTGAAGTGACTAGATGTGTCATGAGATGCCTGTGCTCACCAGAGACCCTAGGTAAGGATTTCAAAAAGAAGAGAAAATGGAAGCTCAGAGAGTGCTTTTCAAGGTTGTCTGGACAGGTCAGTGGCCACCAGCTTTACTTAGTCTACCCATTCAAATTTGGTCAGGCATGTTGGCTCACGTCTGTAATCCTGGCACTTTGGGAGGCCGAGGCAGGCAGATCACCTGAGGTCAGGAGTTCGAAATTAGCCTGGCCAACATGGTGAAACCCTGTCTCTACTAAAAATACAAAAATTAGCTGGGCATGGTGGTGTGTGTCTGTAATCCCAGTGACCTGGGAGGCTGAGGCAGAATTGCTGGAACCCAGGAGGCGTGGGCTGCGGTGAGCCAAGACGTTGCCACTGTACTCCAGCCTGGGCAATAGAGCGAGACTCCATCTCAAAACAAAATACAACAAAAAAACAAAGTAAATCTCATCCAAAAACAACATCCAATCTGCCAAGGGCCCGAATAGATCACAAAGGCTAAGAAGGGAGAACTCTCTCTACCTGACTGTCTTCAAGATGGAACATCAGTCTTCTCCTGCCCTTGGGTTTGGATTTGGACTAGAACTTACACGATCATCAGCTCTTCTGGTTCTCAGGTCTTTGGACTCAAGTCCAAAGTGGGAGCTAGACTGCCCACTCTCTTGGGTCTTCAGCTTGCTGACTGCAAATCTTGAGACTTCTCGGCCATCACAATTACAAGCAAGTATAAAAAAATCCTTATAATCTTTCTCTTTCTTTCTCTCTCTCCTGAAACTGCTGGTCTGTTTTTGTTCTGTTCTGGAGAACCTAGGTGGGTTCTGTTTCTCTGGAGAACCCAGACTAATACATCTGGCTTCCCATCAATTCTGTGGGCCTGGGCCCTTCCACAAACTCAGTGTCAGTTGTTTCTGTTGTCTGTAATCATGTGCTCCCACAGAAACTAAGCCCTGAGCTGGGCGCAGATAAGCAATCTAAGTATATATTCTTACTGATTGCCTTTTTGAGGTACCAATATAATTCCCACCCAGTATGTATGAATCATGGGTAGATGACACTGTTTCAGAGCCTAGGCCTCTGAGGGGGCTGGGTTTGTGTTTTGGACAGTCCTTGTGGGG
Organism: Trachypithecus francoisi; assembly: GCF_009764315.1. Classification (NCBI taxonomy): domain Eukaryota; kingdom Metazoa; phylum Chordata; class Mammalia; order Primates; family Cercopithecidae; genus Trachypithecus; species Trachypithecus francoisi. The sequence goes on from NW_022681457.1 coordinate 110,426,580, forward strand.
TACTTAGCAACTGTCTTAGGCCATTCTTGCATTACTATAAAGGCAGGCCTGAGACTGGGTAATTTATTGAGAAGAGAGGTTTGATTGGCTCATGGTTCTGCATGCTACTGTACAGGAAGCATGACGCCAGCATCTGCTCAGCTCCTGGGGAGGCTTCAGGGAGCTTTTATTCATGGCAGAAGGTGAAGCTGGGGCAGGCATATCACATGGTGTGAGAGGGAGCAAGAAAGCGGGGGGGAGATGCCACACACTTTTACACAGCCAGATCTTGCAAGAGCTCACTCACTATCAGGAGGACAGCACCAAGAGGATGGCACTAAACCATTCATCAGAAACCCATGATGACCATCCAGTCACCTCCTACCAGGCCCCACCTCCGACACTGGGGATTACAACTCAACATGAGATTTAGAAGGGATGACATCCAAACTGTATCAGCAGCCAAGCACCCTCTTCTCAGTTTTTCCTTGGCAATTTCCAACAGCCTACCCCTTCTTCCCCACACTTGATGCCCGGGGTTTGCGTAACTTGGCAAAGTGGTAGTTAACATCATTTTTCCCATGCCCCACCATCATCACAATATCACAAGGGCACTACCATGCAGCAGCTCTGTTTTGTTGTTTATTCGTTTTGAGGTGGAGTCTCGTTCTGTGTCCCAGGCTGGAGTGCAATGGCACAATCTCAGCTCACTGCAACCTCTGCCTCCTGGTTTCACGCAGTTCTCCTGTCTCAGCCTCCTGAGTAGCTGGGATAACAGGTGCCCGCCACCACGCCTGGCTAATTTTTTGTATTTTTAGTAGAGATGGGGTTTCACCATGTTGGCCAGGCTGGTCTCGAACTCTTGACCTCAGGTGATCCGCCCGTCTCAGCCTCCCAAAGTGCTGGGATTACAAGCGTAAGCCACTGCGACCAGCCACAGCAGCTCTGTTTATATCAGGTACCCTGTGCTAGCTTATCATGAAACAGCATCCTATTCCTCCAATCAGTTGGAAGCTCAGAAAACAGAAATTAAATGTGAAGCAGGAGGGATGAAGACCGGCCAAGAAAAGAGAGGACAGGTGTGGTTGGATGACAGGCAGAGAGAGACTGCAGGCAGGGGTGCAGCACTCTCCCCAGCATCTCCTGAAGCTCTCAGAGCATGCTGTGGCTAAGATTTGCATGAATGCATTTGCCCAGGGTGAGCAAATTGGAGCACCAAGTTGGAGCCAGGCACAAAACCACAAACCCCTCCCGAGAGAAGCCATTAAGAGTTAAAAAGTGGGTAAAATTCCTTTTACCATGATTTTACTTGAATCTGGGAATGTATCCCCTCATTTTGCTCAAGCTTAGAGTCAGAGGGGGCTCATTAAACTCACAAATTTCTCCAAATGCATTTGAAATAACCGAGATGAAGTCAGGGAGGAACCATTGCTGGGTATCAGCCCATTGTTCAGAAAGCAGCATACCGGATGATCCCTGATCTAGAAAACACTCACTGTTTCTAGGTAGTACTGATTGAAGACCATAAAATTCAAAGTCAGCCCTCATCCTAAATGAAATTCTCAAAACAATCTCCATAGTGAATTTTGGTTTTACTAGTTCTTTCCCTCTTGGGGAACATGTGTTCCAAGGTGTGAAAAGCTTTATACTACTCTCTCCTCCCAAAAAATTCCATATGTATAAGCACATATTATTTTGCATGGAGTTTCATTTAGGACAATATTCCTATTCCTGCTGCGCAGGGAGGCATGGACCCCAATCCCCACCCAAATTAAGAACCTTTAAGCTTGAGGCCAGTGCAAGAGCATCATCCAAGTTTCTGAGGGTGATGGCAAAATATTCTGGTTCTGTAAAAATTCTAAGTCTCTAGGAAAAGATGCAAATAACTAAAGCAAAGTGGTAGAGATGGATAAGGCCAGATGCAAGGAGATGAATCCAGGACAGCCAGCAGCCATTTCAGCAACACATGGGGCAGCTTACTTGATAATGAAGCCAAACCAGAAGACATCAGAGAAAAGAAGGAGGAGAGACTAAGTCCTCATGTCATAGTCTGGGATCTTGAAATCAGATATTACTGGAGCCATCACCTCCTTGAACTTTCTAGCTATGGGAGCTAATCAGTCCCTTTTGGTTAAAGCTCATTTGAATTGGATTTCTATTACTTACAACCCACATAGTCATCAACATTGTTGTGGACCATGTGTCAGGTCAGGAGCTAAGAGGTCACACAGGAGCTAAGAGGTCTTCAATGTAGATCAAATTCTACCACGAAAACCTCCCTGCAAGTCTCTCCTTTGGGTCTCAGCTTCTCCATCTGTATAATGAGGGGATTGGGTAAGATGCTTTCTAGCTTCCTCCAATTCTCAAACTCCATGACAGGGGGCAGAAGCATGACCTTGCCCATCAGTCACGTGTGAATGCCATGGGGGTTGAGAAGCAAAAATGCGTGCTTGCCTGTGCAGGGCAGGTGAGGTGAGGGAGTCAGGTGTCATGTTTGGGTTGCCTGGGGTCCCTCATGCCTGCCATCATCCAACTCCACGTTGGACCACTTTGCTTCTGTTGCCTGCTATTCTGTACAGGGCCATTCCTGTGCCAATAATCTATTACTTCCTCTCTGGGGCTGGTGTCCAGTCAAGAGTTTTTGGGAAACCCCAAGCAGTGACTCCAGTCCAGAATGTGCATTTATAGATTTGCTAAGCAAGTGGCATCCAGAGCCCTTTCCTTCGCTCCTCTTTGTGTTTTCAAAAGGGAAGAAAGAGTCCAGCAATACAGTCAGATGACCATGTATACTCTGCAGATTCATCTCGGTGATGGAGGATACGTTTCAGTTTATCTGTTGGTTAGCACAGACACAGGAAGTATCTGAACACATCCTGCTGGATTGCTCCTTCCCACTCTCCCTCTCTGCCTCTGCCACTTTCTCATTCTATAGCTGTGGCGATGGCACTGTCTGGCACCTTATATGCGGGCTTTGGACCAGAAAGATCAGAGTTCATATCCCTGCTCTGCCAGTTACCAATGGTGTGACCTTGAGCTAGTGACTTAGTCTTCTCGGTCTCAGTTCCCTCCTCTGTAAGATGCAGGATTGTATGAAGATTGAAAGGGGAGATGTCCAAAGTGCTTACAGCAGGTCTCAGCACATGGCTGTTATTCAGCCAATGCTACCAGGGCTTGGTGAGAACAATCTAACCACAGTTTGTCCTTTGGACAAGCTTCTGAGTAGGTATCCTGTTTACTTACTGTGCAGAGCTCAAACCACAGGTCCCCTACTCTCTCCTGCTATCCTGCAGCTCCTGGTCCTGCCTCTGTTCCAGGTTTTAGGTTACAATGTGGTGGTGACAGAAACGGATTTTAACTTCTTTTCATGTACTTTTTAGCTGGAAGATCTTGGGCACATTATTTAACTTCTTTTAGCTGCTGCTGCTCCTTTTTCTTCTTTTTTTAGCTGCAAAATGCTGATCTAATCCACCCTTTGATGTTGTTGTGAAATTTGAAGTAGTCAGTCCATCTAAAGGACTTAGGACAGCGCCCCTCCCAGAATGAGAGACCCCCACCCCCATGGCTGAGACGAGATGAATTCTCAGCCAGAATCTCCGCTTTAGGATGACTAACCATAGTCAGTAAATACAGCAGATAAAAATTAAAAGGGAGGAAAATCGGGGGAAAATGAAGCAGAGGGTGTACATTGCCCAGGTAATTCTAAATGTCTAGGTTGTTAAAATGTGGTGGAGGGCCGGGCGCGGTGGCTCACACTTATAATCCCAGCACTTTGGGAGGCCAAGGTGGGCGGATCACAAGGTCAGAAGATCGAGAGCATCCTGGCTAACATGGTGAAACCCCGTCTCTACTAAAAACACAAAAAATTAGCCAGGTGTGGTGGTGGGCGCCTGTAGTCCCAGCTACTCAGGAGTCTGATGCAGGAGAATGGTGTGAACCTGGGAGGCAGAGCTTGCAGTGAGCCGAGATGGTACCACCGCACTCCAGCCTGGGCAACAGAGTGAGACTCCATCTCAATAAATAAATAAATAAATTTTTAAAATGTGGTGGAAACACAGTGTTTCAAGGGACAACTAGAAGAATTATGGGTTCCCATGAGGACACCACAGGCTCTGGCTTTAGCTAAATATAGAGCACACATGGACATAAATATGGGAGCAATGCACACTGTGAACCACTTGGGGGTAAACAGGATGAGAGGTATGGGTTGAAAAACTACCGATCAGATACTATGCTCACTAACTGGGTGATGGGATTTGTACCCCAAACCTCAGCATCATGTAACATCCCCATGTAACAAACCTGTACGTGTACCCCTTCCATACAAAATAAAAGTTGAATTTTTTTTTTAAAGTGCTTCCATTCAGGAATCCATGGAGCACAATTTTCCAGCTCAAATCAATATGGGGTGGGAAACGCGGATCCTTCCTAGGAGGCAGGGTCAAGCCCAAACAGTCCTACGGGACAGGCTGCCGCACCAGCGATTATGATGGTGGCAAAGGATTTGGACTTGCCACCGTGGAGGGGTTTGCACTAGACCGAGCTACCTGTGAATGAAGAACTGGAGCCCTCTCATCTAGGATTCAAGGGGAAAAAGAAATGAAGAGATTTTGAATATGTTGGATGAGGAAGAATGGTACCCCGAGTGAGAAAGGTGACTGAGACCGCCACTGGTGCCAACCCTAGCCTCCATGGTTAGCTCATACTGGAATTAACCACGGAAGAGGAGACTTTTCCCAATTGAATTAGAGTCCACATAGATTGAGACTAAAGTTATTGACCCACTAGCATCCTAGGGAGGCTAAAACCAAGATATTTTCCTTTCACCCTCCTTTTCTTAGATACCACTAGATCCCTGCTGTGGTCTTTGGCAACAGAAAGGTCCGTTTGCATTGCTATGTACTGGGCCCTGGGAACATCACTGGGCTTGGAATAAGGTGTCTAGGCTGTGATTTAATTATTTTTTAATTTTTTATGCGTGGCCAATGCTGTCACTCCTCTGCTCAAATTAGCATGCAGCATTGCAGTAATGTAAACAGCTTCTTTTTTGTCGTTTTTTGAAATAGGGTCTTGCTCTGTGGCCCAGACTAGAGTGCAGTGGCATGATGATAGCTCGTTGAAGCCTGGACCTCCTGGGCTCAAGTGATCCTCCAGCCTCAGTTTCCCGAGTAGCTGGGCCTACAGGTGTGCACCACCACACTCGGCTAACTTAATTTTTTTTTTTTTTTAGAGATGGGGTCTTGCCATGTTGCTCAGTCTTGAACTCCTGGCCTCAAGTGATCCTCCCACCTTGACCTCCCAAAGTGCAAGGTTACAGGCTTGAGTCACTGTGCCCAGCCTCAACCACTTCATACTTTAAACACATGCAATACTCAGCCTGAGGGTTTTCTCCCTGCTGGCAGGAACCCTGGGAGCCTGCGCTAGAGACAAATGGGAGATGGAGGGTGAACACCCCGGCTCCCTCTCATCTTGGCTGGGATCACTCCAAGATGTGTGTTCTACACTATGTCCCAGAGTTCCCCAGGGGGATTGATCCTCAGGTGTGCTCAGTACAATTCCAGTCAATAGAGCACCTTTACTGACTGCCTTCACTTTCCTAATCGCCAACCAGGCTTCCTGGACCACCACGTTGGTGTTCCATAACAAAGTATCACTGTCGGGGGCGGGGGGCTTCAACAAGAGAAGTTTATTGTCTCATGGTCCTGGAAGCCAGAAGCCCAGGATCAAGTTGTGGGCAGGGCTGGCTCCTTCTCATAGCCATAAGGAAGAATGAATTCCAGCCTCTCTCCCAGTTTCTGGTGGTTTCCTGGCAATCTTTGACGTTCCTTAGCTCATAGATGGATTACCTCATTCTCGGCCCGCGTGTTTGTGAGCTGGTCTCCCTGAGCATATATGTCTGCCTCCACATTTTCTCCTTTTAAAAGCACACCATAATCCCAGCACTTTGGGAGGCCAAGACGGGCGGATCACGAGGTCAGGAGAATGAGACCATCCTGGCTAACACGGTGAAACCCCGTCTCTACTAAAAAATACACACACAGAAAAAAAAAAAAACTAGCCGGGTGAGGTGGCGGGCGCCTGTAGTCCCAGCTACTCGGGAGGCTGAGGCAGGAGAACGGCGTAAACCCGGGAGGCGGAGCTTGCAGTGAGCTGAGATCTGGCCACTGCACTCCAGCCTGGGCGATAGAGCAAGACCCCGTCTCAAAAAAAAAAAAAGCACACCGGTTGGCTGGGTGCAGTGGGTCATGCCACTCAGCACTTTGGGAAGCCGAGGTGGGCGGATCACCTGAGGTCAGGAGTTCGAGACCAGCCTGGCCAACATGGTGAAATCCCGCCTCTACTAAAAACACACAAATTAGCTGGGCATGGTGGCCCATGCCTGTAATCCCAGCTACTTGGGAGGCTGAGGCAAGAGAATCGCTTGAACCCGGGAGGCAGAGGTTGTAGTGCACCAAAATTGCGCCACTGCACTCCAGCCTGGGTGGTAGAGCAAGACTCTGTCTCAAAAATAAAATTAAATTAAATTAAATTTAAAAAAAGCACACCAGTTGTGTTGGATTAAAGTCCATCCTAATGACTTCATTTTAACTTGATTGAAGACCTCTCTCTCTTCAAATCAATTCACATTCCGAGTACCAGATTTTAAGGCTTCAATATGTGAATTTTTGGGGAAACAAATTCAACCCATAGCATGAAACCATTTGTAACTAAAAGCCTAATGTTTTCAGGGTAGTTATGAGGCTAGTGCAGTGATTATATCTATCAATGTTTTGGGCTCTTATTTAATGGTGGGACATGTGAGATCTTTGGTGTAGAACAAATTTAAATTTCGAGGTCCTGAAGAAATCTTGTGCATTCCAGGAGTAAATACCCAAGCTGCATCCACTGAAGAACCCCGATTCTACCCAGGTATCGGGGTGAACGGAGCCGAGCACCAACAGAGCAGAAAAAAGAATCAGGGACTGGACACAGTGGCTCATGCCTGTAATCCCAGCACTTTGGGAGGCCAAGGCAGGAGGATCATCTGAGGTTAGGAGTTTGAAACCAGCCTGACCAACATGGAGAAACCCCGTCTCTACTAAAAATACAAAATTAGCTGGGTGTGGTGGCGCACGCCTGTAATCCCAGCTACTCAGGAGGCTGAAGTCAGAAAATCACGTGGACCTGGGAGGTGGAGGTTGCGGTGAGCTGAGATCGTGCCATTGCACTCCAGCCTGGGCAACAAGAGCAAAACTCCGTCTCAAAAAAAAAAAAAAAAAAAAAAAAGCAACTAGGGAAGGTGAATTTTGAATTTGAAGAGCTAAGGCTTTAATTCCTTTAAACTTTAACTTATGCAAGAGACACAGATGCAGCCTTTAGACTTAATTTCTTTTCAGAAATTATGTAATGGGAGAAAGGTTATATTCACATTTTCGGCACCTCTAGTTGTTTTTGTGCAATCATTTGATTCCATTGCACGACTTCTGATGCCCTACATTGGACACCTGCTTGGTGGGCATCATTTGAGATGGAAAAGTGCATAGAAAGTGGATTTTCATCCTAGGGCACAGCACAGCCTTGAAGTTAATTTAATTAATATGCTGCTTTCCTTATTGAAACTTCTGGGAGCAAATGCGGACTGCCCACCAGCATTACCCAGGGGACCCCAAGGCGTGCTGGTTGGCACCGAGGGAGTGCTGACACGGCTGTTTGGGCTGCCCTAATGGGGTTGATTGTCTCCCCACAGAGTTGCCCACAGACTTGGTTCACCATGAGCTTCCTTAAATTCAGCAGCGTAAGAGAGACACGAGCTGGTGAATTTTGTCTTTTGTGGGGACTGGGGAGGTGAACCCCTAATTTCTTGGCACCTCTTCCCACCTGTCCTTCCTACTTTCCCAAGGGAAGGAAACTCATGGCTGGTGCTCAGCCCTCTCTTCCCAGGATCCCTTTTATGGACTTGAGTGCCTCCGGGATGCTCTCTCTCCCTCTGCAGCTGCTGAAGCTGCCTCCACTGGTGATGGGGATGCCTGCTTCGCCGATTCTGCCTTCAGTGGGTAGGTTGAATTCTAGAGCCCAGAATTAGGAAGCACATTTTGCTGCTCCTCTTGGTAAAGTCTCCCAGCTCTCCACCTTTTTTTTTTTTTTTGAGATGGAATCTCGCCCTGTAGCCCAAGCTGGAGTGCAGCGGCATGATCTTGGCTCACTGCAACCTCTGCCTCCTGGGCTCGATGGATTCTTGTGCCTCAGCCTCCTGAGTAGCTGGGACTACAGACACATGCCACCATACCCAGCTAATTTTTTTGTATTTTAGTAGAGACGGGGTTCCACCATGTTGCCCAGGATGGTTTTGAACTCCTGAGTTCAGGTGATCTACCTGCCTCGGCCTCCCAAAGTACTGGCATTACAGGTGTGAGCCACCATGCCCGGCCCAACTCTTCTTATCAGTAGCAAAGCGGATGCTGTTATCAACTGCTGGATCAATTGATTGCTGTGGCTACTTTTTGTTTGGCTCTGGACTTGGAGAGGGATTTAAGGGGAGAGCAAGTGTCACTCCAGAAAACCTTAAAAACAGACATTGAGGTCACAGGGCAGAGTAGAAATCGGATCTCATTCCTCAGGCTCACATGGAGACGGTAGGAGGAGGCAAAGCGGCAGAATGCTGAAGCTTAGAATTAAAACTTAAGCACAGACTCTTAAATAAATTGGTTGCAACACAAGTAGACACATGGTACATTTTAACTGAGAGCTCTGCTATCTTATAACATTTGAAGATTTTAGCAGAGAAAATTCTCTACTTCTCCTCCCGGATGATAATCTCAAAGAGGGTTGGAAAAATCTCAAGATGGATTTTACTTTACTTGAATTAAAAATCATGGGCCAGGCACAGTGGCTCACACCTGTAATCTCAGCACTTTGGGAGGCTGAGGTGAGCGGATCACCTCAGGTTGGGAGTTCAAGACCAGTCTGACCAATATGGAGAAACCCTGTCTCTACTAAAAAAAAAAAAAAAACAAAATTAGCCTGGTGTGGTGGTGCATGCCTGTAATCCCAGCTACTCGGGAGGCTGAGGCAGGAGAATCACTTGAACCCGGGAGGTGGAGGTTGCAGTGAGCTGAGATCGTGCCACTACACTCCAGCCTTGGTGACAAGAGTGAGACTCCATCTCAAAAAAAAAAAAAAATTCATGAATTTAGTTTATTTTGGAGATGAGCGAGTTGGAGGGCAGGTGACACCAAAGAAACCGTCAGGTAAGGATCATTGCTACAGTGGATTTTGACATCATTTTCCTTAAGGGGTGTATGCACATCTTATGAAGGTTTGCAGTGAAAGCCTTTGCAATTCAAAGTTCGAGAGTTACTCTGTGTCTGAACCCATACTTTGAAGTCTATTAAAGAAAACTCTACTATTATAATCCAGGTAGGTTCAATAAGAAAAAAAATATACTCTGCAGTTGGTACAGGAATTGAGGTGGCCAGATTTCCTGTTTTATAGCTTTCAATTTACCTGTCTTCTAAGTTGAGCAAATCTTGTGCTCTCTCAGATGGTGACTCTGCTTAAGATTTACGAAAAAAAAAAAAATTGAAACTTGACGGATAGTTGAAGCCCTGGGAACTCTTATATTCAAAGTGCAAAAAAAGGAGAACAATCCTGCTATAAAATTAGCCAGAGAAACACACCATTTTGGCAGCAGGAAGACCACAGAAGGTAATCAGAATTACAAAGGAAGCAGCAAAATACATAGGTCACATGAATAAACAATGCACCTTTAATGTCTCCACATCCCTGTGGGAGGCTCAAGAGGAATGAGTCACTCGGGATTCGCTTCTGGAATTAAGAAAACATGCTCTCCTCCATTAATGACATCTTGCCTTATCTTCCCATCCCAGTTAATACCATAATTGCACCCCATCAGAGCCCTGGAGAGTGGGGAGGAAGGCCAGGGGCCTCCAGTTCAATGGAGACTCTCCCTTGCCCTCTCAGATGACTGCAGGCCTCCTGTTAGAATGATTTCCATTTGCAAACGAGGTGGGCTACTCTTGATTTATTTCATTACTGGAGCAAAGCTCCATCCTCCATCTCTGGATGTGTCTTATGTCTTATCTCCCAGGAGCCCCTGGCCCACAGAGGTAGACTGCTGGCTGGAACTTAATTAGGCAGCCTTTGAAGATCCAGTGGCCCCTCTGGCAGCCAGCCATCTTATCTCATGGTGCAGAAATCCCTTGGGGAGCTGTTCCTGCAGAGCACTGGGGCCCATTCAGGAGAGACTTAAGATTTATTTTTGATTTGCAAAACAAAACAATACAAAATAAAACCTTTCTTTTAATATATTACTTGGGAAGCCCAGATCATGTTTGGAAGAGCCAAAACATTTCAGGGTTGCAAGACTCTTAAAGGTTATGTAATTCAAGGAGGGTGGGTTGGGGTAGAAAAGAGAAGTGAGGACCAGAGAGAGACTTGACTGATTGGCCAAGCTCACCCAAACAGCTCAATGAGACAAGCTAATGGTGCATGGGTTCCCCAAAGAAAGCAAGCAGACATGGCATTCCTGAGAAGGGTAATTCTATAAATGACCCACGTGTCCGGGAGCAGGGGCCAGCTCACCTTGGCTGGTGCTGTAGGGCTAAACTGCCGCAACGTGGCAATGAACAAGACCACTTTTGCTTTTATGGAAAGTGCTTTCGGTGCTCAGTTTTAGGTACTGACACTTACGAAATCAGGCCAACAGGGATTTTTGTAGTGTCCTAACAAGAAAGTTTCGGCCCCCAAATGCAAATGTCAGAACGAGTCTTCTTTCCTCTTAAGTACAAAATAAACGGAATTCCAGGCTTGGCTCACCTGCAAGTGTCTGTGGTCTCTGGTGCTTCTGACCCTTTTCCTATGGAGTGCATCGCACCAGGTTAACCCAGCAGCAACCAGCTGAGTCCCCAAGGAGCTGCTTCTGGGCACCCAAGCCTGCTGGTTGAGAAGGTGTAGCTGCAACAGCAATAGACGGTTAGGGGCTTCAGCAGGTCCTCTGTGACGATCTCATACAGCAGCAAAACCTCCACGGGTATAGTGAGCTTCTATGACAGTCCCTGTTTCTGCAGCTAAAAAGTCTTGCTGATTTCTTTGAGCCCCAAGTTTTAAAGCACAAGCCTTGGTAGATGGGAAGTGATTTGTATCCAATTAGGATATCAGGCATTTGGTAAGCCTGACTGAGTGAAATGGTCAAAAATGTAAGTTTATTGCCAAAGCAGCAATCAAAATCATGTCCAATCTTCTCTTTGTATAACACCTTGTAATTTTCAAATGAGGCTTTCTCAGTCATCATCTTTTTGATCCTCATAACAACTCTGTGAGGTAGGCAGGAGTATTATCACAACCTCATCTGGTTTGTAAGGCATTTCTAAGTGGATTAGAAAGATGTCCCTTCCCCTGCAGGGGGACAAAGCCTAGCTCAGCTGGACTTCAGCCCCCACTTGCTCCTCAGCTGGGTTCCCTTGTGTAGTGCACAACCTGCTCAACCCTACATGGCAGCCCCGGGAAGTCTCTCAATTTCTTAGGTGAAGAAATTAAGGCTCAAAAGGTTACTTGACTCGCTCAAGGTTACTTAACTTAGATCTTCTGGCTACAGGTCCAGTGTTGCCTTTACTATACACATTTATCCTCCTCTCCTTTTTGCTTTACCTCAACAATTTCTTTTTTTGTTAAAAAAAATTACATTTAATGTGAGCATACACCGTTCTTTCTCATTCTCACCCAAATATCCCTCTTGCTGAGTTGAATAAATGCCCCCATCATGAGCCAGCTTTATGGGATTTTGACTCACTATATAAAATTGCACCAAAAATTTTAATCCTCTGAGACATTTGAGGGTTGCAGCTGCAAACAATTAATTTGTGTTAAAATCCAAACATATCTGGATGAGGCATAAATCACTGCTTTCCAAACTCTGTTCCTTAGGATACAAATAATCTCAGACTTGAGGGGCCTCAGAATCACCTGGAGGACTTGTCAAAGCTCGCTGGCCCCACGCCCAGGGTTTCTGATTCAGCAGGTCTGGGGTAGGGCATGAGAATCTGAGTTTCTCAAAAGTTCCCAGGTGCTGCTGCTGCTGCCGGAACAATATACTGGGAAGTCCAGTTCCAGATGACACTAATGGAAGTTCCACATAACTTTAGTTTTAGGGTTTAAAAAATATATACACACACACACACACACACACACATACACACACACATATATGTATTATATATACTAATACTAATATATATATTAGTACTCTCATGGAAGTTAATTCAGAAGATAGACTTGAAAAAGCCTATCACAAGCCATAAGAAGCCAGTGTTGCTTTCCGAGCTTAATTAATGTATCTTCTAGTCATTTAAACAATCATTAAGAGCTGAAGATGGTCCAGGGGCTGCTCAAAGCCCTGGGGCTTCAGAGGCCTGGTCTTTGTCCTCTAGGAGCTCTCAGTCCATCAGGGGCTCAGAGAAGCAAACAGGCCATGACAACCCAAAGGATTGCATACTCTGTCCTGCATATGATCAGTGCTAGTCATCTGGGGCCTGGGGGTGATGGTGGGTCACTGAGACAACAGCAGGAGAGAGGAAGGTGGCTGCCAGCCCTCAGAACCTGTCTGCATCACTCATCTGCTTTGAACGCGAGGCCGTTTATATTTCTAAGTCATAGACCTGGACACCTGACTTAACATGTGTAGTGTGCCTTGGGAATCCACAGAACGTCACAGGTGACCAGGACGGGCTTCATGGATGAGTGACCTACGCATGGCATCCCCTCTGCCAGAACAGAAGAGCACCATATTGGTTTAATGCTCTGCTGTGGCTGCCTTGAAATTCCTAATAATGTTTGAACAAGGAGCCCTGCACTAGGTCCCCTGCAAATTATGTAGCCAGTTCTAAGCATGACTTAATCAGTCATTCCTCAGACATCTTTTTGAGCAACCACAAAGTGTCATATACTGAATGAGGCATTAGAGGTTCTTGCTTCAGTAGGATGGGGGTTCCTGTCAAGGAGCTGGTCACTAAATGCAGAAGACAGACACATGAATGGGAATTGACAATCCAATGTGGTAGTTCCCGGAACAGAGCAGAACACACCCGATCCTTCATGTCTACAGGAGAGAATTTATTTCTGCCAAAGTCTCTCCAGCTGTCAGTACAAAGCTCTGCATCTCCTATCAACCCACGGAGGACTGGAGTCCTCCCCCAGGTAATTTATGGAGAGGAGTTGCGGGGAGTCTCCGTCACCTAGAATATCACCCTCCTGCCAAGGTTAGCATTTGTCAAAGTCATGGTCATTAATGCACATTTTTTACAGAGTACCTTCTTTGCAGCTGAATTCTTCAAAGGGCTGGGGACATGCAGTGAACTAGACAGATAAAGATCTTCACCTTGGTGGAGCTGGTGTTCTAGCGAACAGATGTAATAGAACAATAGACCTAATGAATAAGTAGATTATGTAACCTCTTAGAGGGGGAGAGGTGCAGTGAGAAAGAAAAAAGTAGAGCCAGAACAGTGGGTTTGGGAGTAGATGGGGGTGGGACGTGGTTGGGATGAACTGAAAAGGCAAGCACTGAAGGAGGTGAGATGTTAACCATGCTGAAGAAGAACCCTCCGGGCAGAAGGAGCAAATAGCAGAGTCTAGAGCCTGTGCTTTGGAGGAACAAACAGTGAGAGGTCAGTGTGGGTGATGTGGGGTAAGTATAAGAGGTAGGGGAGAAAAGAAAAGATCAAGGCATTATGAAGGGACCTACTCATGTTGGGCATTGTAGGCCTGCACTGTCCAATATGGCGGCCACTGTCTCATGTGACTATTTTCATTTAAATTAACATGAAATAAAATTTCAAATGTAGTTCCTTAGTCACATGAGTTACATTTTAAGTGCTCAGTAGCCCTGTGTGGCCAATGGCTACCATACTGGACAGTGTACATCTAGAACATTCCTATCACTGCATAAAGTTCTAAGTGAACAGCATATTTAGAGACTTTAGTTTTTAGTCCAAGTGGAATGGGGAGCTATGGAGAGTTTGAGCAGAGGAGAGACATTCTGGCTTCTATATTGAGGAGGGGGTCTAAGTGGGTAAAAACTCCCAACTCTGTTAGGAGGCAGTTGTAGTTTTCAAAGCAACAATCACTAATGGTGGCTCAGAACAGGGCAGCAGAGGAGGTGGTGGGAAGTGCTCAGTGCGTTGATATTTCGAATGCAGAGCCAACAGAACTTGGTGATGGATCGCATAGGCAGCATGGAAAAATACAAGAGAAGGAGGAAGGTTGATGGCCAGGCCTATGCAGCTAGAAAGCTGTGGTCAGCATCTTCTGAGAAGGGGCTGTGAGCAGGGCAGGTTTTGGGTGTGGAGAAAAATGACGAGTTTAGTTTTTGATATTTTTTGTGTGTGGTATTTATTGAATATCCCAGTAGAGCACTGAGTAGACAGTTGGCTGTAAGAGCCTGGAGTTTAGGAGACGAGTCTGGACTAGGTATTTACAATGGGCAGTTGTTAGAACGGAGATGCAATAAAGACCTGAGACTGGGTGAATTTGCTAAGAGAGTGAAAGTAGAAGAAGACCTGTTAGAAGAGGTGGAAGGCTTCATAGCACTAAGGGCTTACATAGGGGAACAGCAGGAACTGGAGGAAACTGGAAACTTCTACTTTAGCCTATCAGCCACGAGGAACCTTGGAAGACTTTTAGGAAGTATGCCATGAGCCCCTCCCTGACTCCTATGGTAATTTCTCATTCATTTCACAAGGTTAAGAGAAAATTCCACTCAGAGTAGAAGCCAAAACCCTTCCAGTGGCTGCCAAGCCCTCCATGACAGGTCCGCACAAAACTCTCACTTGTCCCATCTGGTCTCCTACTCATTGCTGCTCATACCCTGTGCACTTTGTGTTTACACACTCTGGCCTCCTTGCCATTTCCCAGGCACACTCCTTCCCCAGGGCCTTTGCACCAGCTGCTCCCTGTGTCTAGATGTCTAGAATGTTCTTCCCCCAGATACCTGATGGCTTACTCTCTTGCCTCCACATGAATCTTCCCATTCCCTGTCCCCTTGTTCTGCCCTCTCTTTTCCACTAATATTTGTCCCCATCTGACATGTCATACATCTTGCTTATTGCTGATTCCCCTTCTCCCCACACCAGAAAGTCAGCCTCCTGAGGGCAGGGATGTTTGTTTAGCTTGTTTTGCTCATTGACGTATCCCCAGCATTGGGAACAGCACCAGGCACCTGGCGGGCACTTGGTAAATATCTGTGTTGAGTAATTCAGTGTAAGCCTATACCCCACAGGACTGTGCTCAGAGATCATCCAGATCATCTACAAAGGGATGAACAGAAACAGAGAAGCAGGGCACGCTGTGCTGCTCAGATTTTTTTTTTTTTTTTTTTTTTTTGGCTTTAGGGAAATAACTTTTTGACCTCTCTTGTAGTTTAACTGGTGGCAGGGGGAGTGAAAAGGGAAACCCAAAAGGGAGGCAAAACTGGGATGAGAGCTGGTTTGTTGCTTTCAGAAGTGCAAAAATCCTGCCACCACCTTTTAGAGGACATGAAAAAATGGGAACATGTCATCCCGTCTCTGGATGGGATGATGGCAGCTTCTCCTCCTCCTCCTTTTTTTTTCTCATTTTTTTTGTTGCTGTCACTTCAAACGCTGCCCTCTCTGACTTCTTTTAAATAGCCAGGGTAGAAACATACAGGGGGGAGGTACCGTGCGTGTCTTTGAAACCTGGTCCAGCAATGCACCACCTGCACACGGCTCTCAGCATGCAGAGCCTCCTGGCTTCTCATGTCCGACCCACAGGCTGCGGTGACCGCAGCTCCTGGCAGGGGCACGGATTCTGAGAGGTGGCGGCAGGGGAAGGGAGAGGAGAGGAAGGATGTTTGACAAGGCTCCTACCTTTTTTTCTTTTAATAAAAGTACAGCAAATTGATCCTGTTGGAAAAATTGGACAAGCATTTTTACAGCGCGTTGTTTCTGACTGCCGGGGTGAGGTGAGGAAGAGCGAGAACAAAGACGCAGGTCTCACCATCTAATTCTTTTTGTCCAGCATAAAGCATCATTTTTCATGATTGTTGAAAATTACGCACCAGCTTCAGTGAGGACTTGAAAGGGAAGCTGAGCCCTTCAACATGTGCGTTTCATCGACTGCGTTCTGAAAATGCTCCTCACTGCTGTAAATATGCCCCAGTCTGAGGAGTTAAGGAGAACGGCAGTGAGCTGGAGCCCCCAGCTGTGGGATGTGGGGATGAGTGGGAGTCAGGGTTCCTTTGAGAAATGGGGGGAGTGGTTCTCAGATCACAAACTGACATGGTTTTATCTAGAAGAAACACATGGCTCTGACTCACTGAATTTCCATGCAGGATCTAACTGGGACACATCAAGGGAACCTCAATGTTTTTAGCACCAGCCTCACAAAAGGAGAATGAGACAGTTTTTATCTATTTCCTCTGGAGGACAAAAGGTCCAGATCCAGGGTAGTTGGTGAAAGAAGCTGAAGTGTCAGGCAGGGAAATAGGACTTTTAAAAAGTGATAATAAAATGAACTAAGATCAGCTGAGTGTGCTGGAGAGGTGCATGCAAAGTATCTTGAGAAGAAGGCTTTGGAATCAGACAGACCTCAGTGAAATCCTCTTTGCTCCACTGACCAGCTGTTGGACCTTAGCCAAGTAACTTAACATCTCAGGGCCTTGATTCTCCTCTCTGTAAAATGGGAATAATACTAGTAACTACCTCTCAGGATTGTTTTAAGATTTTTTTTTTTTTTTTCTTTTTTTGAGACAGAGAATCGCTTTGTTGCCCAGGCTGGAGTGCAATGGTATAATCTCAGCTCACTGCAACCTCTGCCTCCTGGGTTCAAGTGATTCTCCTGCCTCAGCTTCTTGAATAGCTGGGATTACAGGTGCCTGCCACCACATCTGGCTAATTTTTGTAGTTTTAGTAGAGATGGGCTTTCACCATGTTGTCCAGGCTGGTCTTGAACTCCTGACCTCAAGTGATCTGCCCGCCTTGGCCTCTCAAAGTGCTGGGATTGTTTTAAGGTTTAAACAAGAAAATGCACATCAGTGCCTGGCACAAATCCCTAAATAATTGCTAGCTGCCACTTCCTTCTCCACCACCACCACCAGCACTGCCATGGTCATTATCATTATCCTCATTAACTTAATTCTGACTCAACCACTTCCTGCCTGAGTGACTGTGGGTAGGTCATCTAATCCTGTGTGTGTATGCATTTCATTTTCTTTTTTCTTTTCTGTTTTTTTTTTTTTTTGAGACGGAGTTTTTGCTCTTGTCGCCCAAGCTGGAGTGCAGTGGCACAATCTCGACTCACTGCAACATCCGCCTCCTGGGTTCAAGTGATTCTCCTGCCTCAGCCTCCCGAGTAGCTGGGGCTTTAGGCGCCTGCCACCATGTCTGGCTAATTTTTGTATTTTTAGTAGAGACAGAGTTTCACCATGATGGTCTCAATCTGCTTTTCTTCATCTGTAAAATGGACATTGTGACAGTATTTGACTCAGATTCATTGACACAATTTGTGTTAAGCACAGTGACTTAGTGGCAGCACACAGTAACGTCCTATACAGAGTCACCCATATGGTTAGGCCCTGTCACCATCCCCATTCTCAGATGAGGTAGCTGCGGTTTAAAGAGCTTGCTGAAGGTCAAAGTTTTAAGCAGGGCTCTTAACTGCTGCTGTCAGCTGCATGCTCCCAGAAGCAGCCCTGGACACCAGAGTCTGGGTGTAATTGGGTCCCAGGAGGCAGTGGTGGGGGTGAAGGCAGGGAAAAGGAATGGGAGGCAGCTCATACAGCGTCCATCAAGGAGCAGGACATCTCTGCAGGCAGCTGGGAAAACGGGACAGGTGGCATGGGTCATGCCTCTGTGCTGCCCCTTAGTGTCAAAGGAGCTGGGGTGTTTATTCTCCTTGCATTTGCCATTGGCTGAGGGTGGCTCCTGAGAGTGGCAACTCCTGGTCACCTCTAGTTGTCCTTAGTGTGGCTGAAGGAGAGCTCTTGGGTATTCAGTTTCATCATTAGTGAGTGCCAGAGTGGAAATGCTGAAGGATGGCCACCATGCACCTGTCAGCTGGGAAGTCAGGGTAGAGTTGAAACGGCCTAGAATGGAGGAGTTCAACTGACCTGGGCAGACACAAGGAAAGCAGGGAGAACAGTGGATCAGAGCGCTGAAGACCACGAGCACCACCAACACTGGAGGGGCAGAGAGGGCAGAGGGCTAGGACTCAAGGGGCCTGCGCTGGCAGGAGAATGGAATTGGGTTTAATCAAGGAGACCCTGGCCGAGGTTCTGTCCCATTGAGGTGTGGTGTCAGGATGGTGGGATTGCTGCCTTCCTAGGGCTGACAGCCTCGTACACACCTGCGTCTCAGGATAGGATGAGACCTCTTTGCACAGAGCCTCAGACAACGTGTGTCAGCAGCACAGTGGATAAAGAGGTTTAACAATGGCAGGATGTGCCTTTTACTAACTTCCTCTGAAGGAAACAGTGGCTGGAGGCCACTGAGAGCGAGTGGCTCCATGGAGAAGGGGCACGTTGGAGGCAGGATGCTGGGCTGGGGTCCCAGCACACGCTCCTATCATACCTGAGCTGCACCCTGCTCTGTGTACTGAGGCCAGTTCTCTTCTGGAGTTGTAGCCTAAAAACTCTTTTCCATACTAAGGTTTCCCAAAAGGGTCCTGCTTCCTGCTCCCCAGGGCCCAGTGTTCTCAGCCAGCTCCATCACCCACTGTGATGCAGTCAGGGCCTGCTGCAGTGTCTAATTGACTCCACAGCATAAGAACTGGCCTTGCAGAAGGGTATGTAATTCACTAGAAATGATGCATCATGGGAAAAGTTCTACCCCGAATGCCGAGGTAAATTTCCCCTTCCTTGTTTTAGTTTTGTCCTTCATGAGAATTCCCATCATAAACTACCAAAGAGACATGAAACATGGCTCCACACAACTCTGCTGGATGCTGCTGGCCATTAGAACCCAAACTTGAATTCTAAACCGGTAAGGGAGGTGGCAGCATGGGAGAGAAGGGAGGGGCGGAGAAAGAATAACCAAGAGTGCAAGATTGCTCATAACAGGAATTTTTTCATGATAGCCCTAAACTGGAAATAATCCAAAGGCCTGTGAACAGGAGAATAAATAAATGGATCCTAGTGGGGTCCGGTAATGCAATGGAATGAAAATAAAAAAGAGCCAACGGATGCATCTATTTGGGCTGCCGCAGCAAAATAGCATGCACCAGTGGCTTAAACAACATCAATTTATGTTCCAACAGTTCTGGAGGTTGAAAATGCAAGATCAGGGTGCCAGTACGGCCAGGTTCTGGTGAGATCCCCCTTCCTGGTTTGCATTGTGTCCTCATGTGGCCTTTCCCCGGTGCATGTGCACATCCGGGGGAAGAGAGAGAACGCTTCATTGTCTCTTTTTTTTGTTTTTTTGAGACAGAGTCTCACTCGGTTGCCCAGGCTGGAGTGCAGTGGCACCATCTTGGATCACTGCAACCTCCAGCTCCTGGGTTCAAGCAATTCTCCTGCCTCAGCCTCCCGAGTAGCTGGGATTACAGGCACACACCACCACACCTGGCTAAGTTTTTATATTTTTTAGTAGAGATGGGGTTTTGCCATGTTGACCAGGCTGCTCCTGACCTCTGGTGATCCACCTGCCTCGGGCTCCCAAAGTGCTAGGATTACAGGTGTGAGCCACTGCGCCCGGCCTGCTGTCTCTTTTTAGAAGGGCACTAATTCCATTACAACAGCCCCTCCCCCGTGACTTCCTCTAACCCTAATTCCCTTCCAAAACCCCATCTCCTAATACCATCACATAGGGCTTCAACACATGAATTTTGGGGGAACACAAATAGTCTGTAAGAGCAAACCACAAAAATGTGGATGAATCTCAAAAATATTATGTTGAATGAAAGAAACTGGGCACCAAAGACTGCACACTATTCTATTAATTTTAAATGCATTTCTAGAACAGGCAAAACTAATCTATGGTGGTAGAAGCCAGGAGAGCAATTGTCTCTGTGTGGGGCGGGTGCTGGCTGGAAAGGGCATGAGGAACTTTCTGGGAAGAGGGAAAAGCTCTGGATCTTGACTGGCAGGAGTGGCGTCACAGGTGTCTGCGTGTTCATATCTCATGGGACTGCACACTACAACATGTGTATTTTATTTCATGATACCTCCATGAATATCAGCATTAAAAATAAATAAGTAGAGCTTTGGGAGGAGTTGTTATGAGATCCAGAGAGACTGAATACTTTGTGTGTGTGTGCACAACCACCTACACAGATATGTACAACTATACATATACAAACACACACACACATAGCCACAACCACACATATACACCATGGAATACTATGCAGCCATAAAAAAGAATAAGATCCTTTTCAGGGACATGGATGAAGCTGGAAGCCATCATTCTCAGCAAACTAACACAGGAACAGAAAACCAAACACCGCATGTTCTCACTCGTAAGTGGGAGCTGAACAATGAGAACACATGGACACAGGGAGGGGAACAATACACACCGGGGCCTGTTAGGGGTCGGGGGTGGGGAAAGGGGAGGGAGAGTATTAGGACAAATACCTAATGCATGCAGGGCTTAAAACCTAGACGACAGGTTGACAGGTGCAGCAAACCACCATAGCACAAGTATACCTGTGTAACCTGCACATTCTGCACATGTATCCTGGAACTTAAAGTAAAATAAAAAAAAAAATTATAGAAAAGAAAGAAGCCACAGCCAATCGCAATGATTTGTCAAGAACTAAAGGACAGTACAAAACATCAGTGGGAACCCCATATATCTGTCTGCCAAAGAGAAACCGTGCCAGTGTTGCTTGGAGCAGACAAGCTCGTGAGACTGGGTGGACTGAATCCTGTCTGGAAGACTGGTGTGATTAAATTGACATTTCTTGTTGAGTTATATTCTAGAGCTCATAGCTTTTCTTTTCCATTTTGGTGAAAAAAATTACAATTTTTCACTGTTGCAGAATTGAACTATGACTTATGGTCCACAATCTACATAGTCGATTTCATGTACTTCTGGTAGTTCGACCACATTTTCAATAGTTTCTAGAAAAAGTTGTTCCTTGGGGAAGCTAAAGGGTGTGTAGCTGCTTCTCCATCACTCCCTGCTGCTAGGCTTGTGGGGAAAAGATCAGAAATGAGGATGAGAATTGTGAAAGTCACATAGTCTTTGATTTCAGCACGATTCTGGGAGATCCTTACTCTTCACACCATGTTTGGTTCTTACATTAGTCAGGGTTCTCCAGAGGGACAGAACCAACAGGACACAGGTACATATGAAAGAAAGCTTATCAGGGAGAATTGGTTCACATGATTACAAGACAAAGTCCTATGATAAGCTGTGTGCAAGCTGGGGAAGAGACAAGCCAGTAGTGTCTCATTCCGAGTCCAAAAGCTTCAACCAGGGAAGACAACAGCGCAGCCTTCAGTCTGTTGCAAAGGCCCGACAGCCCCTAGAGGCCACTGGTGCAAGTCCCAGAGTCCAAAGGCCGAAGACCCTGGAGTCTGGTATCTAAGGGCAGCAGGAGCAGAAGCAAGCATTCAAGGCAGGAAGAAGAAGAAAGCCAGAAGACCCAGCTAGCAAGGTTATTCCATCTTCTTCTGCCTGCTTTGTTCTAGCAATGCTGGCAGCCAATGGATGGTGCTCACTCACACTGAAGGTGGGTCTTCCTCTCCCAGTCCACCGACTCAAATGTCAGTCTCCTCTGACAACACCCTCAGAGACACACCCAGAAACAATACTTTACCAGCTATCTAGGCATCCTTCAATCCAAGCAAGTGGACGTCTAACATTAACCATCACAGGTCCCCATTATCTGTCCTTGTCTTTTCTACTTAAGGCCCTTTTATCCTCCAAGTGGGGGCTTGGAACAGCCAAAAACTTGAGTGAAAATGTTGACTCCACATTTATTGGCTTGGATAAATTAACTAATTTTATCAATTGTGACATGGTTCCCCAAATGCCCATCTCTAATGGTCACTCTGATGATTAAATGAGAAATTGTCGAGCATTATGGCCAATGTCAGGTGGATGCTAAGTGGCCCATAGCTTCTATTTACCCCATTCATAATATTATTGCCACAGGGTTTTTTTTTTTTTTTTTTTTTTTTTTTTTTTGGTTGCAGGGCAGAGGTGGTGGAGGTGGACGGTGTTAGCATGTTAAATAGGAAAGTCACAATAAGATTCCTTGAAAAGATAAAGAGCTGGTCTCTCATTATATACTTTGTTCTTCAATATGCACATTCATTTGGTCACCCATTCATTAATGTATTCATTCAATGACTCAATAAGCATTTATTGTACTCTTATAATTAGTAAACCATGATAACTTCCCCAGAGAAAAGGGACATAATTTTCTGGGTCTATAACAGTGGAGCTTGTCTGAAGTCACGGGTTCCAGGAGTCTTCCCTAAGGAGCTTATGGCGACAGAGCTGAGATGTGAGGGTGGGAGGATAAGCTTTCCAGCCTCTGGCTCATTCCAGCCTTTGGAGCTTTGCTGAGCACTCCTCAGTCAGAAATGGGTTTTGTCCTCCTTTCCACCAATTGCAATGCCTTCAAGCCATAGCTCGATACCTGTCCTCTCCATGAAGTCACTTCTCAACTGGGCTGCTTGTGCTCAGCACCCTGGTGTAAGTCCTGCAGGACTTAGGTTCTGTCCCATACCACCATCAAGGGAACATGTGATTATCCTCTGTCTGGCTTGTGTGTTGTCTCAACCCAGCTATAAGCCCCAGAAAATAGTGGTTATCCTGTCCACCTCTTATTAATTATTGTGATGCTGGACACTGAGAGATTCCAAAGAGCTACTTGTTGTGTGGACTTCTGCGTGGATAAACCATCACATTGTGTATAAAAGATGTCAGTATCAATAGGACTTAGGGGCAGCGTGGTGTGGTTAAGACCCTGAGAGTCAGACCCTTGGCTAATTCGTTCTTTCAATAAATCTTTAGTAAGTGTGTATTTTATGTCAAATCCTGTTCTAGGTGTTGGGGGTACATT
The DNA here is from genome assembly GCF_009764315.1 of Trachypithecus francoisi. Lineage (NCBI taxonomy): Eukaryota > Metazoa > Chordata > Mammalia > Primates > Cercopithecidae > Trachypithecus > Trachypithecus francoisi. Next base: position 110,449,575 of record NW_022681457.1, read on the forward strand.
CGTGAATCTGGAGGAACTTCTCATCTAGCAGGGTTCAACACACACACAACAAACGTATGTTAATTCTATTGTAAGTTAAAAGCTGATATGGACAAAGGAAAAAAAGTAGGCAGAGGTAAAGGGTTTTTTTTTTTTTTGGCTGCAGGGCAGAGGTGGTGGAGGTGGACGGTGTTAGAATGTTAAACAGGAAAGTCATGATAAGATTCCTTGAAAAGATGACATTTGAGCACATTCTTGAAGTAAGCCATGTGGTCATTTGGGGGAAAGTGTTCCAGGTAGAAGGAATGACCTCTGCAAAGGCCCTGGGGTTGGAGGCTGCCTGGTATGTTTGAGGAACAGCCAAGCCAGTGTGGCTGGAGTGAGTGATCGGGAGAGGGATGGGGGAAGAGGTCAGGAGATGCAGGGACAGAGTCATGGGGAGCATCATAAAGAATTTGGCTTTTCCTCTGAGAGAAATGGATTTGTATCCCACCCAGCCCTGTTGCTGTTCATTGTAAGAACCTGAGAAGTCAGTTCACCTCCCCAAGCCTCAGTGGTCTCATTTCTCAATAGGAATGACGATGATGAAGATGACAATGATGATGATGATGATAACGACGATGATGATATCTCCCCTAAAGGTCACTGGGGTGACTACTACATGACATAAAGCCCAAAGACGGGTACCCAGTAATTCCTCAAATGCAAATAACGGCTGTTTTCATTTGTTTCCATGGTTGCACTGCCATTACTATTATGTTCATTGATTTTGGAAAGGGAAAGATGCTCCCCTTTTGTGAATGGCTTCTGCTTCTCAGAGACTGTGCCTACCATAGTGCATCCCATCTAAGCCACTTCCCAGCCCTTTGGAAAGAGGTCCTAACTCTTTTGAAACTGATGAGTAAGTCACACCTTCAGAGAAGAGTTTTGCTGAGTGTCCAACAGCTAGTTCAATGCCAAGCAGGATTCCGAACCCAGGTTCAACTGACTCCAAAGACTGATCATTTTCTGCCTGGCCAGAACAAGAGAAAAGGGGAGAACTTAACCACCGTGTGTGAATGTTTTTGCCAATAGGGCCCGCATCCCTTTGTGTGACAAAAGTTTGGAGACCCAGGAGGGCCTGTGGGGCCTCATTCCTTAGAGATGCTGATGGGATTTCACCCTGCTTTTCTTAGGAGGTGACCATTCTCTCTAGTGTGTTTATAACTTAAAGCCTGATTTTCTAGAGCTTGGCTGAAAGATCATAAAACTATATGACACTGTCCCTCCTTGAATTATGATAGGAGAAAAAAACTGCCTTATGAATTCCAAAGAATAATAAGGACCTAGATATTTAGATATTTTCTGAACCTATCCTGGCCCAATTCACTGGACCCAAATATATATAATATATGTATTCTGAAAAGCCTATACATTATATATGTTATATACATATAATATATTCTGAAAACCTATATATACGAAAAACGATATGGTTTGGCTGTGTCCCCACCCAAATCTCATCTTGAATTGTATTTCCAATAATCCCCACGTGTCACGGGAGGGACCAAGTGGAGATAATTGAATCACGGGGATCCTTTCCCCCGTACTGTTCTTGTGATAGTGAATGAGTTCTCACAAAATCTGATGGTTTTATAAAGGACTTCCCTCTTCACTCGGTTCTCATTCTCTCTCCTGCCACTCTGTGAAGAGGCACCTTCCACCGTGATTGTAAATTTCCTGAGGCTTCCCAAGCCATGTGGACTGTGAGTCAATTAAACCTCTTTTCTTTATAAATTTCTCAGTCTTGGGTACTTCTTCAAAGCAGTATGAGAATGGACTAATACTTATAATTCAAAGGCTTTTCAGAATTTAGAAAACATCTTTGTAGGGTTCAGTTTGAGCTCAGTATAATGAATTGTTTGTATCAAATTCTTGTTTGAGCTGATTGAATACATCTATTTTTTATGTACCTCCTTTACCTTTTTAAATGTCAAGAAATTGCAGAGACTGTCTAGAAAGAGTTGAGGTTTCTGCTGAGAAAAAGTACATTTGAATGTGGAGGGTATGTCCTACAGAATGCCTATAATCATCCAGATCACCATATGTACTCCCTTGATTGAAAGCATGGGCCTCTCTGAGTTCATTTAGTAACCCAGACTCCTGAGCTAGCACCTGAAAGAGTCGTGGAATGTGCAGGAATTAAGAGCAGAGAATGTGCTAACTTTGTCTCTGAGTATAAATAAACCAAATGAGTTGATTCTTCCTGACAGTCTTTAATTAAGATGAGCTACCATGTACAGCATTGAGGAACTTGACATAAATCAGAATGTGAGACTTACATAGAATGTGACTATAACCTTGCCAGGGCCCTCATTCAGATTTGATGGATTCCAGCTCAAGGAACCTGGCCAAACATTGATAGAACCATTGAGTAGAGCTGTTGCCAACCGTCAGCTTGAAAGAAATCCATACTGGAACTCTTCAGCTATAGTCATTGCCATGGAAAGCATTAAGAAGAAAATAGTCTGGAGTTCATTTACAGGTAGTCCATTATAAACTTCAGTAATAATTTATATTAATGAGAACCAAGAAACTAAGTACAATCAGGGGACTAAAGAACTTGTATAATTTTGCTTTGTGGTGAGCATGGACTTGCTTGGTGGGCAGCAAACTCACAACCAACCACATTCTCCTTAAATTCTAAATCTCACTTCATAGTGACCATATATTCTATGTGGATTATACTTTGTATTTATACTAACACATGTGCACATATACACCATATATATATACACACAGTATACATGTGTACACATATGTATACACATATGTACCTTTAATTTAGTATACATGTCGACATGTATACTGTGTGTGTGTGTTTAAATTATAGGTGAGGTAGGATAACTTTGACAAAAAACAATTACAATAATGCCTACTCCATATTAGGCAATGTTCTGAAAGTTTCATGTACATTAACTCATTTAAACACTGTTATAACATAAGAAGGCAAGGAATATTATTATCCCCAGTTTACAGATGAGAAAACTGAGGCCAAGAGAGCTTAAGTCACTTGCTTGTGGTCATATAACAATAAATGGGGGAGCCAGAGGTGAAGGGTGTACCAACACCATGAACCCCAGCCTCAAGGACACCGACACACATTTGAGGTCCTACCCTGAATGTCCCTTCCTTAGGAAAGCATTTCCTGATCCCTGGATTAGAAAACTGGGTCAGTTCTGCCTTGGGGCTTCCCTTCTCAGTCCTCTGTTAAGTTAATGATTTTACAGGTCTTGTGAGATATTGGGTTAAGGCCAGTCTTCTCCATAACAGGAAGCAACAAGTCTGTTTGCTCACCATGCATCTCCGGTACCTAGCTCTGTGCCTGGTGCACAGCAGGTACCTTGTTCACAATTGCTGGGTGAGTGACAGAGGAATCCAAGGATGTGAAAGGGAAAAGTTAAAGGAAACAAAGGGAGAGGAGGGCTCAGAGCAGCAGTCCCTGAAGTCAGGTTGGTGTGATCAGAAGCAACACAGGTATTCTAAAAGGCAAGGGGCTGACTCCCTATCCCTGACCTAGCTCTGACCTTCTTAGCTTGGGAGGCACTGGATGGAGTGGGAGGGGTTAGACATTTGGCTTTCTAGTTCCCCTGTCTCCCTCCTGACCTCCTGGGCCCTGCAGGCTTAAGCACAGAGGACTCAGTCTCAGGTTGGGTATCAGAAGGCATCACCTCAGTGTGGCCACAAGGTGGCCTTTGGGTACCAAAGTATCACTGATGTTACATGGAGTAGGGCAACCACAGTTGGGCCAGCTGGGGTCTCACAGCAGCATTCTTTCATTCATGGACACTGGATGAGCACTTCCATGTACCAGGCAGAGTTCTAGAGTCTGGGCATATGGCTGTGAATTAACCAGAGAAAGTCCCTGCCCTCATGAAGTGTACAGTCTAGCGGGGCTGAGCGGAGAAGACAATAAACATATAGGTAAGTCCTGTGGTGATACATGTGAGGCAGGAATGCAAGGAGGGTAAGGGTCTCAGAACGAATGTACGGGGAATGGTCAGGGCAGGCCTTTCTGAGGAGGTGACATTTGAGCTGAGCTCTGAAGGCGGTCAGCATGGGAACCAGGTGCATGTCGAGGGGGAGAACATTCAAGAAAGAGATAACAGAAGATGCAAAAACCATGAAATGGGAAGGTGCTTGGTGTGTCTGAGGAAGAGCTGAACGGCCAATGAGGCTGAGCCGATTCAGGCAGGGTGAAAGGAAAGGAGAGGAGGCGGGGGGCCCCAGGCAACCCTGTGAGGCCTTTATTCTGAGTAAGCCGGGTCATCACTGTGTTCAGAACAGAGACTGTCAAATTTACAGTGCAACTGCAGTCCTCCTGCCAAATCCAGATAAAAGAATGTTCTAGAAAGTTGGGGGATGGGCAGGGGAGATGGTGATGAGTTTGTTGAGTGTCCCGGGGCTCTTGAATCAGATAAACTTGGACTTGAATCTCATTTCCCACCTCCACTAGCCAGGTGACCAGGGATAAATCCCGCAAATTCTGAGTCTCAGTCTCCTTACCTATAAAATGGGATAAATAATGCCTCCCTCATCAGGGCCACTGGGGGCACCAAGTGAGATAATGCAGGTGGAGCAATCGGCTCAGGGCAGAACACTGAGCCCAGCTGACCGCAGTCTCAGAGCAGCATTCATACATTCATGGACACTTGGTGGAATGTGTCAACGGATGAATGAATTAGTGGGGGTGAGACTGGGATTCAAGTTCAAGTTTGTCTGATTCAAGAGCCCATGTGTACCCAGTTGCCAGGGCTGAGTAGATGTCACAGTCTTATCTTATTGCACTATTGATGGGACATGTGAGGGCACGGCAGTGGTCTTCCTGGGACTCTGCAGGATGAGATTTCATGGTGACTCTTGAACTCACAATGAACCTTCTTCTTAGTAAGATGGCTTCTGGGGTGGCAAGAGGACGCTGCAGCTGGAGCCTTTACTCAGGAGATGGGAAGATCAACCAGTGTTCCAGATGCCCCCGGCTATGGCAGGAGCTCCCTGAGGCTTGGTAAGATGTAGAGGCAGGCTCTGTCTCCCATGACCTAACCCTAAGTCAGGCATTACAAATGCAATATGAGAACACGGGCCTGCCTTGGCCAGCCCCTGCCCAGCTGGGTTCAGATTGGCCTCTGATGAAGACACTGACGCCACGAATCACTTCCCCTCCCCAACCTCTTCTCTGCATCCCACTGAACAACGCAACTTCAGGGAGCCCCAGAAACTCATCGGGCCAGGTATCTTCCAGCTCTGTTTTGTTAAGGTGACTTATGGTTTTTCATTATGTGCCTTTGCATAACTTTCTTCCCTGCTGGAGAAAGCCAAGGAACATAAGATGATTTATCTATGATATTAGAATAGCTTATGTTAAACCAAAGTATATTTGCCAGACCAGAGACCAGGTTGGCAGTGGCTCAGCAAGCAGTGAGGGCCTGGGAATCTATCTGGCCCTTCTTTTCTCTGGTATTGCAGCTTAGGAGCTTTTTATAGGAATGGCCTGACACTTTGGCTAAAGATGTAGGAGATAGGAATAATTGGCAGAAGGTGTTGAAGCGTGGTTAGATGAGAAAATGGGTTCTTTGCAATGTAAACATCTAGAATCACTTCCTAGTATCTGTCCTTACAAGGTTCTTTTTGTGGCCATTTGTAGCTTTTAGGATGATGGTGTGTGGGGCAAGTTGTGCACTGTACAACCCTAGAGGGTGCCATTTATGTCATTGTCCATGTGAATGGCTGTGCAGTGGACAACCTGTGCAGCTGTACATGGTGGCTCTGTGCATGTGTGGGTGAGCTTAGTCTTGCAGGAGAGGGCACTCGCTTGCTGGGGAGCTGTGTACATTGGTGAAAAGTGCCTGAACTATGGCATCAGATCTGGGCTTATACCCTGGCCCTGTTACTTGCTGTGGACTTTAGATGAAGGGCCTAATTTCTCCCTGCCACAGTTTGTCTCATCTATGAAATGAAGATAATTTTCATCTGAGCTCAGCCATAGAGAGGATTAAATGAAGCAACTTATGTGAAGTGTAATGATCATGAGACTACGATTTGTTGGATGTGGTCTTTGCACCATGTTCTCCTTTAATCTTCATGACAATCTGTGAGGTGTGAATCCTCATTCTCATTTTCTAGAGAAGAAAGCTGAGGCTTAGAGAGGCTAAGCTACTTGCCCAAGTTCACTATGTTAGTTGGGACTCTGTGGATTGTGTTAGAAACTCAACTGGAACTAGTGCAAGCAAGCGGAATTTGCTGTATTGGGTCAGAGAAGTGTCCAGGATTGGCTTAAGGCATACGTGTACCAGGGGCTCAAGTTACGTGCCCAGCTCTCTGCCTCTCCCATCTGTATTTGGATTCTTTATTTCCCTCTGTTTGGCTTAATTCTCAGTCAGAGTCTTTTCCTTTATAGGCAAAGCTGATGTGGACAGTCTTTAGTGACTGCCTTCTCGGAGGAGAATTTGCATCTTCCCCAAAAGTTCCAGCAAAAGTCCCAGGAGAGAGCTTTGATGTCCAGGCCCGGGTCACTGGCCCACCTGGGAGCGAGATCTTTAAGGGAAGTTCCAGCTGAGCCACATGGGCTGAAAGTTAGGGAGGAATTAGATTCTAAAGCTATCAATCCACTAGGTATGGTTACAGAGTGACTATGTGTTGGGAAGAGGATTTGGATCCAGTAGTGCTTGATCCATAGTAAGTGCTCAATAAATGGCATCCACTAGACCTGGTGTTATTATCACTGCTATTGCAGGCGCTGTGTGTGGGGAGCTGAGGTCTTCAAAAGCTGGGTTTCTGGATAGCATTGGAATCTTCTCCAAAGAGTTTCATACTTACTAGTATTTGCCCTACGCCATTTCAGGGATATTTTTTACAAGAAAATACATTAACAGATGTCAAAACACAATAAAAAGTATAAAATCACCATGCTGCTATTTTAGTATATCTGGTACCTTGTGATGACCCCCGGAAAAATAGAGTACATGCTGTTTTCCTCCATTTTACAAAGAAGGAAATAAAGGGACTGCAGGCTTTTAAATCTGACCAGTTTCAGCCTGGGGTTTGTGGTCAAGCTAGGATGAAACCCAAGCTTCCTCTCTCTCAGTCCAGAGCCTCGTCCTCAAGACAATGTTTCTCAAATTCTGTTCCAAGGAACACCAGGGTTCTAAAGAAGTGCATTGTGAGGGGCAGGTGCTAAGGAGACAGGGCCTTTGGATCTTCCACCAAGTTGCTATGAGACTAGCTTCCTCTTTATCTGTTTATAAAAGTGATAATTTGAGCAAAAGTTTTCATTGTTCTTAAAAGTTAATACTAGTCCCAGCTACTCGGGAGGCTGAGGCAGGAGAATGGCGTAAACCCGGGAGGCGGAGCTTGCAGTGAGCTGAGATCCGGCCACTGTACTCCAGCCTGGGTGGCAGAGCAAGACTCCGTCTCAAAAAAAAAAAAAAGTTAATAAACTACTGCTGTGGACAGACAAAGGGCTGCTATAAGTCAGCCCTTAGGCAAAGAAGCCTCAATCTGAGTTTCCTTGTTAGAAGTCAAATAGAGCTGAAGAACATAATCAAATGAGCTTCCGTAGGGAAATTATTCTTCTACTAGAACCATAAGGAAAGCCTTGAGGATTAGAACCTGAGACCCAGACAATGATCTAAGAATGTTCACGTTGCCCCCAGAAAGATAAGCTGCCATCTCTTAGAAACCCACCTGCCTCCTGGACCACAAAATAGAAGGTTTACCAGGGATGAGGCTTTCTATATTTAATACCTTCTGGATGCAAGGATGTTACCATATAACTGAATTTGAATATAAAGCATTGTCTGTTTTCAGCCCTTCAGGGGGCAGCTGCACCAAATCCAGCCACAGAATAAGACTTTTCTTTTTGTGTCCTTCCATAGTAAGCACAAGGGCAGAGATAATAAGAGAAATAAAATACAGATGACTGCTTAGTGAACATCACTTAAGACTGGGAATCTAGAAGGGCTGGGTGGTGCAGGTTGACCCTGGAAGTGTCTTATGCACTGCGTAGCGTTTTGTTCTGGGGCAGCCTCATACTTTACGTAGTTTGCCTGTGCTTTTGAAGGAAAAGGGGAAGCTCTTCCCCACTGGGTTTGTTACAAGGATTTAATCTGCGCCGTCAGGCTGCTGAGCAAGTTTTTTTAGGGCAGAGAGCTGAGTAAACACGGAAGCCCACGGATGTTCTCTGAAGCACACTCAGATCACATCTCATCAGAACCCAAAATAGGAAACTCACCAACCAAAGCCAAAACACAGAATTCCATTTAAGTTTAAAATAACAAAGGTAAAATAGCGATTTGCCTATTTTCTTCTTGGTTCACATTGGCCGACCAGGCTCCTTTGCTGCTGAAATTTCTCAGAACCTTCACCAATGTGCATCAGGAATATCCAAGACAGACTTTCCAAATCTCAGTCACTGGGGTGGACAAAATTCACTTTGCAAAATATTGACATCGCCGGTGGAAGATTAGCCCATGAACTGCTGGATATATTTGTTATTTTGTTGCATTTACTAGCTCATTGGGCAGTCAGTGTAGTTGGTTATTCAGAAAAGGGGAAGAGTTTACTCGGGACCCAGGGCAGTAAGTGAAAGAGGCCGGGGGAGGGGAGGGGGCTAAGGCCTCTGTCAGGGTTTTGAAAGGTGAGTTTGGCCAACTCTGAGATAAATTTTGTGGTAAAAAGAGCTTGGGAGATTCCTTTTGGGCAGTCACCTGCCCACTCTCAAAATCAGGTTCTGTGCAGTTTTGAATAAAGACACTTGTTCAACAGTATTTAACCCAGAATTTTCTAAACTTGTTGATAGAATCTGCTTATGTTTCTAAGGCTTTGGTTTGGGAAACAAGCTTTATTGAACCCACAACGTCTCAGAATCAGTTTGCCACTTCCCTAACATGGTAACGTTAAGAAAACAGGGGGGGGCGGAGCAAGATGGCCGAATAGGAACAGCTCCAGTCTTCAACTCCCAGCGCGAGCGACACAGAAGACCGGTGATTTCTGCATTTTCAACTGAGGTACTGGGGTCATCTCGCTAGGGAGTGCCGGACAATCGGTGCTGGTCAGCTGCTGCAGCCTGACCAGCCTGAGCTGAAGCAGGGCGAGGCATCGCCTCACCTGGAAGCGCAAGGGGGAAGGAATCCCTTTTCCTAGCGAGGGGAACTGAGACACACAACCCTGGAAAATCGGGTAACTCCCACCCCAATACTGCGCTTTAAGGAAACAGGCACACCAGGAGAATATATCCCATACCTGGCCGGGAGGGTCCCACGCCCACGGAGCCTCCCTCACTGCTAACACAGCCGTCTGGGGCGATCTATCCGCAAGGCAGCAGTGAGGCTGGGGGAGGGGCGCCCGCCATTGCTGAGGCTTAAGTAGGTAAACAAAGACGCTGGGAAGCTCGAACTGGGTGGAGCTCACAGCAGCTCAAGGAAGCCTGCCTGTTTCTGTAGACTCTACCGCTGCGGACAGCGCACAGCTGCAGTCCATTAGGGGAAAGAGCGAGGCCGTGGCAGACGCGAACGACTCTGTCTGACAGCTTTGGGGAGAGCCGTGGATCTCCTAACGCGGAGGTTGAGATCTGAGAACGGACAGACTGCCTGCTCAGGTGGGTCCCTGACCCCTGAGTAGCCTAGCTGGGAGACATCCCCCACTAGGGGCAGTCTGACACCCCACACCTCACAGGGTGGAGTCACCCCTGAGAGGAAACTTCCAAAGAAAGAATCAGACAGGTACACTCGCTGTTCAGCAATATTCTATCTTCGGCAACCTCTGCTGCTGACACCCAGGCAAACAGGGTCTGGAGTGGACCTCAAGCAATCTCCAACAGACCAACAGACAGTCCTTCTGACTGTCAGAAGGAAAACTATCAAACAGGAAGGACACCTATACCAAAACCCCATCAGTACGTCACCATCATCAAAGACCAGAGACAGATAAAACCACAAAGATGGGGAAGAAGCAGGGCAGAAAAGCTGGAAATTCAAAAAATAAGAGCGCATCTCCTCCTGCAAAGGAGCGCAGCCCATCGCCAGCAACGGATCAAAGCTGGTCAGAGAATGACTTTGACGAGATGAGAGAAGAAGGCTTCAGTCCATCAAACCTCTCAGAGCTAAAGGAGGAATTACGTACCCAGCGCAAAGAAACTAAAAATCTTGAAAAAAAAGTGGAAGAATTGACAGCTAGACTAATTAATGCAGAGAAGATCATAAACGAAATGACAGAGATGAAAACCATGACACGAGAAATACGTGACAAATGCACAAGCTTCAGTAACCGACTCGATCAACTGGAAGAAAGAGTATCAGCGATTGAGGATCAAATGAATGAAATGAAGCGAGAAGAGAAAACCAAAAGAAAAAAGAAGAAAAAGAAATGAACAAAGCCTGCAAGAAGTATGGGATTATGTAAAAAGACCAAATCTACGTCTGATTGGGGTGCCTGAAAATGAGGGGGAAAATGGAACCAAGTTGGAAAACACTCTTCAGGATATCATCCAGGAGAACTTCCCCAACCTAGTAGGGCAGGCCAACATTCAAATTCAGGAAATACAGAGAACGCCACAAAGATACTCCTCCAGAAGAGCAACTCCAAGACACATAATTGCCAGATTCACCAAAGTTGAAATGAAGGAAAAAATCTTAAGGGCAGCCAGAGAGAAAGGTCGGGTTACCCACAAAGGAAGCCCATCAGAATAACAGCAGACCTCTCGGCAGAAACTCTACAAGCCAGAAGAGAGTGGGGGCCAATATTCAACGTTCTTAAAGAAAAGAATTTTCAACCCAGAATTTCATATCCAGCCAAACTAAGCTTCATCAGTGAAGGAGAAATAAAATCCTTTACAGATAAGCAAATGCTTAGAGATTTTGTCACCACCAGGCCTGCCTTACAAGAGACCCTGAAGGAAGCCCTAAACATGGAAAGGAACAACCGGTACCAGCCATTGCAAAAACATGCCAAAATGTAAAGAACATCGAGGCTAGGAAGAAACTGCATCAACTAACGAGCAAAATAACCAGTTAATATCATAATGACAGGATCAAGTTCACACATAACAATATTAACCTTAAATGTCAATGGACTAAATGCTCCAATTAAAAGACACAGACTGGCAAACTGGATAAAGAGTCAAGACCCATCAGTCTGCTGTATTCAGGAGACCCATCTCACATGCAGAGACATACATAGGCTCAAAATAAAGGGATGGAGGAGATCTACCAAGCAAATGGAGAACAAAAAAAAGCAGGGGTTGCAATCCTAGTCTCTGATAAAACAGACTTTAAACCATCAAAGATCAAAAGAGACAAAGAAGGCCATTACATAATGGTAAAGGGATCAATTCAACAGGAAGAGCTAACTCTCCTAAATATCTATGCACCCAATACAGGAGCACCCAGATTCATAAAGCAAGTCCTTAGAGACCTACAAAGAGACTTAGACTCCCATACAATAATAATGGGAGACTTCAACACTCCACTGTCAATATTAGACAGATCAAGGAGACAGAAAGTTAACAAGGATATCCAGGAATTGAACTCATCTCTGCACCAAGCGGACCTAATAGACATCTATAGAACTCTCCACCCCAAATCAACAGAATATACATTCTTCTCAGCACCACATCGCACTTATTCCAAAATTGACCACATAATTGGAAGTCAAGCACTCCTCAGCAAATGTACAAGAACAGAAATTATAACAAACTGTCTCTCAGACCACAGTGCAATCAAACTAGAACTCAGGACTAAGAAACTCAATCAAAACCGCTCAACTACATGGAAACTGAACAACCTGCTCCTGAATGACTACTGGGTACATAACGAAATGAAAGCAGAAATAAAGATGTTCTTCGAAACCAATGAGAACAAAGATACAACATACCAGAATCTCTGGGACACATTTAAAGCAGTGTGTAGAGGGAATTTATAGCACTAAATGCCCACAAGAGAAAGCAGGAGAGATCTAAAATGGACACTCTAACATCACAATTAAAAGAACTAGAGAGGCAAGAGCAAACACATTCAAAAGCTAGCAGAAGGCAAGAATAACTAAGATCAGAGCAGAACTGAAGGAGATAGAGACACAAAAAACCCTCCAAAAAATCAATGAATCCAGGAGTTGGTTTTTTGAAAAGATCAACAAAATTGACAGACCGCTAGCAAGACTAATAAAGAAGAAAAGAGAGAGGAATCAAATAGTCGCAATAAAAAATGATAAAGGGGATATCACCACCAACCCCACAGAAATACAAACAACCATCAGAGAATACTATAAATGCCTCTACGCAAATCAACTAGAAAATCTAGAAGAAATGGATAATTTCCTGGACACTTACACTCTCCCAAGACTAAACCAGGAAGAAGTTGAATCCCTGAATAGACCAATAGCAGGCTCTGAAATTGAGGCAACAATTAATAGCCTACCCACCAAAAAAAGTCCAGGACCAGATGGATTCACAGCTGAATTCTACCAGAGGTACAAGGAGGAGCTGGTACCATTCCTTCTGAAACTATTTCAATCAATAGAAAAAGAGGGAATCCTCCCCAACTCTTTTTATGAGGCCAACATCATCCTGATACCAAAGCCTGGCAGAGACACAACAAAAAAAGAGAATTTTAGACCAATATCCCTGATGAACATCGATGCAAAAATTCTCAATAAAATACTGGCAAACCGGATTCAGCAGCACATCAAAAAGCTTATCCACCATGATCAAGTGGGCTTCATCCCTGGGATGCAAGGCTGGTTCAACATTCGCAAATCAATAAACGTAATCCAGCATATAAACAGAACCAAAGACAAGAACCACATGATTATCTCAATAGATGCAGAAAAGGCTTTTGACAAAATTCAACAGCCTTTATGCTAAAAACGCTCAATAAATTCGGTATTGATGGAACGTACCTCAAAATAATAGGAGCTATTTATGACAAACCCACAGCTAATATCATACTGAATGGGCAAAAACTGGAAAAATTCCCTTTGAAAACTGGCACAAGACAGGGATGCCCTCTCTCACCACTCCTATTCAACATAGTGTTGGAAGTTCTGGCTAGGGCAATCAGGCAAGAGAAAGAAATCAAGGGTATCCAGTTAGGAAAAGAAGAAGTCAAATTGTCCCTGTTTGCAGATGACATGATTGTATATTTAGAAAACCCCATTGTCTCAGCCCAAAATCTCCTTAAGCTGATAAGCAACTTCAGCAAAGTCTCAGGATACAAAATTAATGTGCAAAAATCACAAGCATTCTTATACACCAGTAACAGACAAGCAGAGAGCCAAATCAGGAATGAACTTCCATTCACAATTGCTTCAAAGAGAATAAAATACCTAGGAATCCAGCTTACAAGGGATGTAAAGGACCTCTTCAAGGAGAACTACAAACCACTGCTCAGTGAAATCAAAGAGGACACTAACAAATGGAAGAACATACCATGCTCATGGATAGGAAGAATCAATATCGTGAAAATGGCCATACTGCCCAAGGTTATTTATAGATTCAATGCCATCCCCATCAAGCTACCAATGAGTTTCTTCACAGAATTGGAAAAAACGGCTTTAAAGTTCATATGGAACCAAAAAAGAGCCCGCATTGCCAAGACAATCCTAAGTCAAAAGGACAAAGCTGGAGGCGTCACGCTACCTGACTTCAAACTATACTACAAGGCTACAGTAACCAAAACAGCATGGTACTGGTACCACAACAGAGATATAGACCAATGGAACAGAACAGAGTCCTCAGAAATAATACCACACATCTACAGCCATCTGATCTTTGACAAACCTGACAAAAACAAGAAATGGGGAAAGGATTCCCTATTTAATAAATGGTGCTGGGAAAATTGGCTAGCCGTAAGTAGAAAGCTGAAACTGGATCCTTTCCTTACCCCTTATACGAAAATTAATTCAAGATGGATCAGAGACTTAAATGTTAGACCTAATACCATAAAAACCCTAGAAGAAAATCTAGGTAGTACCATTCAGGACATAGGCATGGGCAAGGACTTCATGTCTAAAACACCAAAAGCAACGGCAGCAAAAGCCAAAATTGACACATGGGATCTAATTAAACTAAAGAGCTTTTGCACAGCAAAAGAAACTACCATCAGAGTGAACAGGCAACCTACAGAATGGGAGAAAATTTTTGCAACCTACTCATCTGACAAAGGGCTAATATCCAGAATCTACAAAGAACTCAAACAAATATACAAGAAAAAAACAAACAACCCCATCAAAAAGTGGGCAAAGGATATGAACAGACATTTCTCAAAAGAAGACATCCATACAGCCAACAGACACATGAAAAAATGCTCATCATCACTCGCCATCAGAGAAATGCAAATCAAAACCACAATGAGATACCATCTCACACCAGTTAGAATGGCAATCATTAAGAAGTCAGGAAACAACAGGTGTTGGAGAGGATGTGGAGAAATAGGAACACTTTTACACTGTTGGTGGGATTGTAAACTAGTTCAACCATTATGGAAAACAGTATGGCGATTCCTCAAGGATCTAGAACTAGATGTACCATATGACCCAGCCATCCCACTACTGGGTATATACCCAAAGGATTATAAATTACTCTACTACAAAGACACATGCACACGTATGTTTATTGCGGCACTATTCACAATAGCAAAGACTTGGAATCAACCCAAATGTCCATCTGTGACAGACTGGATTAAGAAAATGTGGCACATATACACCATGGAATACTATGCAGCCATAAAAAAGGATGAGTTTGCGTCCTTTGTAGGGACATGGATGCAGCTGGAATCCATCATTCTTAGCAAACTATCACAAGAAGAGAAAACCAAACACCGCATGTTCTCACTCATAGGTGGGAACTGAACAATGAGATCACTTGGACTCGGGAAGGGGAACATCACACACTGGGGCCTATCATGGGGAGGGGGGAGGAGGGAGGGATTGCATTGGGGAGTTATACATGATATAAACGTCATGCCCATGTACCCTAGAACTTAAAGTATAATAAAAAAAAAAAAAAAAAAGAAAACAATCAACTGTGCTTAGTAGGGTCTTTATGGGAACGTACATTCCAAGCCCTAATCAGGGATCCAGCGATGTGTTTTCTCCCAGTGTGGCTTTCCTTGTGTCCCTCTTGGATGGAGACGTCACAGCTACTGTTGGAGGATAGAGCATAGCACCCCCAACAAAACCCGTTCCAAAAGAAGAATAAAGGATAATACGAGTCAATAACCAAATTCTGAATGGGGTGCCAGGAGTCCCCTACTATTCAAGAACCATTCTGCCGATCACTCCAAGAAATATTTTAAAACTTACTGGGAGCTCTTCCCTGAATAATGAGGGCAAACAATTATTTAGCATTGATATAAGTTGATTACACACTATTTACATCCTTTTAATTGATGTAGTAGCTCTGCTATGACCTAAGGCATATTGTTTAAGACCAATCCCTACACAGAGGGAACTGGCCTAACTCTCTGGTAAGTCCAGGGAAGAGGCGAGTGCTTCATGGAGTGGCTTAGACAGAGCACAGGCTTTAGGTCCTCATGTCCCGTGACAAGGGGATGGGCTGGGAGGGATGGTGGCTTCCCAGGCAATGAGATACATGGGGGATGGCCGGGCAGGGTGGAAAGAACATGGACTTCAGAGAGAATAAGGTTCAGACTTGGCCTTTCTCACTTTCGTGCTTTATGACTTTGGGAAAGTCATTGAACTTCTCTGGGCCTCAGTTTACTTACTTTTAAAATGACAACGGGAACACTGTCCTCACAGGGTCACTGCAAAGACTAAGTAAGGTATATTTATTACAGTGCCTGGCTTATGCTGGCATAGAATTTCCTTTACAAAGATGGGGTGCTACCAAAAGATAAACTTTTTCCTGTTGAAAATGCTCAATACAGCTTATATAGGAATAAAACTATATAGCATCCTTGTATTTTTCCACGTGCTTATTGAACACTCATTATTGACAGCTGTATCTGAATGGCAGGCTAGAAGTTTACAGACAAGACTTCACAGGGGGACAGTTTCTGGGTGCAGAGGTGGTCCCCACAAGCCCCCATCCAGCCATCATTTCTGCAGATGTAGAAGCCTGATTTTCATTTGCACACACAGAAGTGTACTGGTGACTGACACATGATAACCAAACTCACAAGACTCTGAGGGATTCTCTGGAGGCACATTTCATGACTTGCAGTAGGAGAAAGGTCTGACTTCAGAGCTAGGGAGAGTCCTTTGGCCTGCCCTACTTGGGAGATCAGATCATAGACAGAAACTTGCTTTGGGAGTATACAATTAGAAGACAGGCATTGGATCTCCTGAAAAATGCCCTCCCTTTGGCTAGAAAACTCAGATTAATTGTCTAAAAATCAAGCCTTGCTATCTAGAGGCAAAGTCATTTTCCTTGCTTGATGCTGATAAATTCTGACCAGTTCTTCATTTTCAATATTCTTTTCCTTGCACCAAGAACAAAATCACTTTCCACTCGAAAACTTACAACATAGAGGTAGAATGTTATTTCCATTGGTTATATGCTGACAGTAATAATAAAACTAGTGACCACCGTTTCCTAGGTGCTTCCTATGTGCCAGGCACAGTGCAAAGTACTTTATGCATATTATCTCCTTTACTCATCACAGCAAGCCGGCATGGCTTTAGACTTTACTGAGGAGGAAATTGACACTCAAAGAGGTTAAATAACCTGCCAGGGTCATATAGTTATGAATTTGTGGAGTTAAAAATCTGAACTCAGATCTTCCTGAATTTGAGCTCCTAATGTCTCATCAACACCACCTTTAGTAAGATCTTTCTATGGTTCTTATTCTTAGAAGCCTCCACTGGACCCACAGGATATGCCCTGGTTCCACTGGTAACTCTGTATGGACCATCTCCTGGGAGGGATATGTCTAGAGATGGCAAATCTTTCGATGTAGGTTTCTTTCTTTTTTTTTTTTTTGATATAGAGTCTCACTCTGTTGCCAGGCTGGAGTGCAGTGGTGAGATCTCTGCTCACTGCAAGCTCCGCCTCCCAGGTTCACACCATTCTCCTGCCTCAGCCTCCTAAGTAACAGGGACTACAGGCGCCTGCCACCACACCCAGCTAATTTTTTGTATTTTTAGTAGGGATGGGGTTTCACCGTGTTAGCCAGGATAGTCTCGATCTCCTGACCTTGGGATCTGCCAGCTTCAGCCTCCCAAAGTGCGGATTACAGGCATGAGCCACCGCGCCTGGCCGGATATAGGTTTCTTGTGGTTTGATTTCAGATGACAGTCTTTTTCTGATGGCCCTAAAGACCAAGGCTGTTCTTTCCGTGGGTCTCCTTGCACAGCCTGTGCCTACAGTAGCCACTTGTTTCTCTGGTTTGACTCCAGCCAGCCGGGAGGGGCCAATATCCCAGTCTCACTTCAGTGATGGTCATTTGAGCTGATGTGTTTCATTGACTCCATGGCACTGGACAAATACATTGTAGACTGAGCAGCCGAAGGTGATTTCCTTACAGACTTCTTAATTCACCTTTCTGTGAAGGTGAAGTCAAATTAAGCATCTTTCCTTCCAAATCTGCTGCCAGAGAAATGCCAAGAACCTCACTGGAATGCTTGTGCTGTTGATAACAATTGGGTTAACTCAGTAGCCAGGTGCAATGGATTTAGCGTTTTAAAAATTGCCCTGCTTAATGGTGAAGTGTCATTTCATCAATGGAATAATACATGCAGAAAATACCTAGGACTATTGCTTTTCCTTTTTTGTTTTTTCCTTTTTTTTTTTTTTTTTTTTTTTAATTTTGAGACAGAGTCTGGCTCTGTTGCCCAGGCTGGAGTGCAGTGGTGCAATCTTGGGTCACTGCAACCTCTCCCTCCCAGGTTCAAGCTATTCTCCCACCTCAGTCTCCAGTAGCTGGGACCTCAGGCACATGCCACTACAACTGGCTCACTTGTGTGTGTGTGTATACATACACACACACACACACACACATATACATACGTAAAATATATATACATATACATATGTATATATATATATATATAAAATATGCAGAATGGGGTTTCGTTATGTTTCCCAGGCTGGTCTTAAACTCCTGATCTTAAATGATCTTCCTGCCTTGGCCTCCCAAAGTGCTGGAATTACA
Source organism: Trachypithecus francoisi (assembly GCF_009764315.1). NCBI lineage: Eukaryota > Metazoa > Chordata > Mammalia > Primates > Cercopithecidae > Trachypithecus > Trachypithecus francoisi. The sequence goes on from NW_022681457.1 coordinate 110,467,697, forward strand.
AGCATGAGCCACCATCACGTCATCCAGCCGGGTTTTTTTTTCTTCTTCTTCTTTTTGCTTACATAAAATAAAATTAAAATTTTAAGCAATTCTTTTTTTTTTTCTTTTTTTTGAGACAGAGTCTCACTCTGTCACCCAGGCTGGAGTACAGTGGCATGATCTTGGCTCACGGCAACCTCCGTCTCCTGGGTTCAAGCAATTCTCCTGCCTCAGCCTCCTGAGTAGCTGGGATTACAGGTGCCCACCACCACGCCGGGCTAATTTTTGTAGTTTTAGTAGAGATGCGGTTTTACCATGTTGACCAGGCTCGTCTTGAACACCTGACCTCAGGTGATCCGCCTGCCTTGGCCTCTCAAAGTGCTAGAATTACAGGCGCGAGGCACTTCATCCAGCCAGCAATTCATTTTTTATATTACTATCGAGGCAAATGTTTTCTAACTTACTGCTGAAACCTCACTTTGTAGAAACTCTGCTGTTACTTGGTTCTGTATCAAGAAGTCACTCTCTAGTGACATTCCATAATATTTTATATCCAAACAGAATCCATCAGCGCCAAGTCCTGCTCTGTAGACATGCCTGGAATGTGAGTGCATATAAATGACGCTCCTCTGGAGTTAGACATAGGGTGACACATAATCAGGGGGTGCTTAGCTCCTAATTCTGTCGAGGGAATCCCCGAATGAGGCACTGCTGCAAATGCTAGTACAGCTCCAGAGCCCAAATATTGCAGCTGCCCATTGCTCCCTGGAATTTCACTTAAGTTCATGATGCAGGAGGGCAGCGTCTTTTCTCTGCAAACTCTTCAGCGGCCCATTTTTGCCTCCGCCCCTCAGTTGCATTTTCCGTCTCCTGCATGTGGCACCTCCCCATTCACTTGACCGCAGCCTCTGGAGTTTGTCTTTTCCCTCCTCCCTTTGCCAGACTGAAAGTGACATCATGGAGGTGCTGGGTGGGCATGCTTGGGAAGCACGCCTGCTTCTTTAGTGTATATTTTTCCAGAAGCTGATCCAAGAGAACGACACAAGCACAAGTGGTTCTTTGGGGGGAAGTGGGGCTAATACTGGCAGGGAAGTGGGGAAGGGAGTCAGGGAAGGGAGTCAGGGAAGGGAAGGGAAGGCAAAAGGACCTACTACTACTACACCTGCTGCCATGGGATGCTGAATCCCATGGGAAACTGCACAAAGCAGCACAAGCCTCAGAATGATCCCAGTTCAGAGGCGAGAGAGCTGGGGTATTCACATGCTAATTCTTCAAGGCCACTGGTAGTTGGCTGCAATCCTTAGCACATCTGTTCTGCCGCCTGGGGGCAGCACAGCATTCAGTGGGTGGGGGTCCAGGGCTGGGGAAGAACCCTCAGCCCAGCCATGAGACACCGTTCGACGGAAATCAGCTGGAGCACCCAAAAAGGTCCACAGAACAGGGACAGGATAGTGGCCCCATTTATCATACCTGCTATATCTGAGACAGCAAATTTACCCAAGACACTCAATTTTACCTCCAAAATATGTAATGGTTCTGTCCACTTCTCCATCTTCAACCTCTTCCCTAATCCTAGTGACCCTAATCTACATACTGTCTGGATTAATACAATAGCCTCTGGATTAGTTTTCCCACTTTTACTAATTAAAAAAACATTTTATAATGATATATTTCAGGCAGACAAGGAAAATAATGAGAATAACGTAGCTAACACTAGATCCACCATTGACCTTGCTACACTTCAACACGTCTAATTGCTTTACTTACTTAATAGCATTAAAGTTTTGTAGATATAACTGAAGCTCTCCTTGTGTTCCTTCTATGTATGTATGTATGTATGTGTTTTGAGACACAGCCTCACTGTGTCGCCCAGGCTGGAATGCAGTGGTGCGATCTTGGCTCACTGCAACTTCCGCCTCCTGGGTTCAAGCAATTCTCTTGTCTCAGCCTCCCCAGTAGCTGGGGACAGGCATGCACCACCATACCTGGCTAATTTTTGTTTTTTGTTTTTTTTTTTTTTTTTTTGAGACGGAGTCTCGTTCTGTCGCCCAGGCTGGAGTGCAGTGGCCGGATCTCAGCTCACTGCAAGCTCCGCCTCCTGAGTACACGCCATTCTCCTGCCTCAGCCTCCCAAGTAGCTGGGACTACAGGCGCCCGCCACCTCGCCCGACTAGTTTTTTGTATTTTTTAGTAGAGACGGGGTTTCACCGTGTTAGCCAGGATGTTCTCGATCTCCTGACCTCGTGATCCACCTGTCTCGGCCTCCCGAAGTGCTGGGATTACAGGCTTGAGCCATGGCGCCTGGCCTGTATTTTTTAGTGGAGATGGGGTTTCACCATATTGGTCAGGCTGGTCCTCAAACTCCTGACCTCAGATGATCCACCCTCCTCGGCCTCCCAAAATGCTGGGATTACAGGAGTGAGCCACTGCTCCTGGCCTCTATGTTCCTTCCTGATCTTATTCTCCTCCAACCCTCCCAGAGGGATTGATGTTTATTATCCCTATGTATGGTTTTCTATTTTTGCTACATATGTATAACACATACACACACACACACACACACACAGTATGTGCCTATAAGACTTACATTTTTTCAAACCTACTAAATTGACATCATGCTGAATAAATCATTCTGAAACTTTTATTTTTTGCTAAGCATTATGTTTCTACAGTTTCATCCATGTTGATGCATGTGGTCCTGGTTCAATCATTTTAACTGTTGCATAGTACGACATTATGTGAGTACACTACAAGTTACTCATTTATTTTTTGGTTACTGGATTCTAGGCTTTTTCCTCTCCCCCACCACCACAAAAGGTTTTCTTTTTTTTTCTATGACAAATAGTGCTGCAATAAATACTCTTTGGCTTTATCAGTTACTTTGGGAACTCGTGGGAGTCTTTTTTGCATATATTCTTAGAAATGGAAATGCTGAAAACTAGAACATGAACATCTCTAGTGTTACTAAATATTGCCAAATTCCTCTGTAAATTAAACCACACTCTTCCATGGACAGGGTGTAAGAATTCCTTGTGTCTCTACATCCTCACCGACTCTTGATGTTATTATTTTTAATTTTTGCCAATCTAGTGCAAGCATGTTACGGGCCTTGGACATTTCTCCACCTTGGCTTCCTGCCTGAGGCATCTGGGGAGAAGGTCCCTGCCAGGCATGATCGGAATGAAAAGATTTCCTTGTTTTACTTTGCATTTTCCTGATTACTAATGAGGTCAAACATTTTTTATATGCTTAGAAGCCATTCATATTTTGTCTTTTGTGAATTTTCGATGTATACCCTTTACCTTCCATTTTATTGAGTCATGTTCTCACTGAATTGTGGATATATCTTTTGTATATTCCAGATGCTAATTTTTAAAATGTATCTACTCTCATTCCGTGATTTGCATTTTACTTTGTTTGCAGCAGCTTTTGTTTTCTAGATGATTTTAATTTTAATGTCATCAGATTACTATATTTTCTTTATCATTTGTATTTCCAAAAGCAATTCTCTACCAAGAGATCATAAAGACAGTCTCCTATATTTTCTCTTAAATGTGTTGTAAAGGTTTCCCTCTTTTTGTATTGAGGGAAAGATCTAATTTAATTATTTTCCATATGGAAAAATGGCAATCCCAGTACTACTTATTGTCAGCCCATCTTTTTTCTCAGTAATTTATGACGTCACCTCTATCATAGATTAAGTTAACATATAGGTAATATATATAAGCAAATAGATCAGTGAACTAAAATAGAATGCTCTGATTTAATGCTATATATAATATATAAATACAAATAACTTATTGTATATATTTATATATTTATATATGTTTATATATATTTATATATTTATATACTATATATGGGAATAAATCTGAGCATCCTATTTCAGTCCGTTGTTTATGAGTCCATATCACACTGTCTTAATGACTACACTTTTTTTTTTTGAGATGGAGTCTCGCTCTGTTGCCTAGGCTGGAGTGTAGAGGTCCGATCTCAGCTCACTGCAAGCTCCGCCTCCCGGGTTCACACCATTCTCCTGCCTCAGCCTCCTGAGTAGTTGGGACTACAGGCGCCCACCACCACGCCCAGCTAATTTTTTGTGTTTTTAGTAGAGACGGGGTTTTACCGTGTTAGCCAGGATGGTCTCGATCTCCTGACCCCGTGATCCACCCGCCTCGGCCTCCCAAAGTGCTGGGATTACAGGCGTGAGCCACCGCAACCGGCCTGACTACACTTTCATGGTATCTCGATACCCAGGCAGAAAATCCGCTCCTCATATTTTTCTTTTTAAAAATTATTTTGCATCTTTGCTTTTGCATATATAACTTCCATGAAAAATTCTATTATTATAATTCTATTCATAAGAATTATATTAACTTTATAGATTGGTTTGGGAGGATTTTCATTTTATAATATTGATTCTTTTCACTAATGAACAGGAGCTATCACCCAGCCCTTTCTTTCTCTAGATTTTTTCTTCTTATGTATTTTAATAAAGTTTCATACATTTCTCCATCAAAGTTTATTCCTAGATACCTTTAAGTTTTTATTGCTAGTGCATATAGTATATTTTTAAAACTACATGTGCTAATTTTTTTAGTTAATGCATACAATTGATTTTTGTATGCTTGAGCTTGTTCTCAACAAAACTGCTGAGTTCTCAGTTTTATCAGTTTGTGTATCATTTCTTTGAGTTTTCTATGCAGATAACTTTGTAAGTAGTGAAAGTTTGGGGTTTTTTTCTCCTTCTAATTCTTCCATATTTGAGTACTTTTATTTTGGTTGTTCTTATAAAAGCATAGAGCATATAGATCTTGTTTACTCATTAAAGCTTCTGTCTTTTAAACAGTGGGATTCATTTGTTTACATTTTTATGATACTTGATATACTTAGATTTATGCCCTGATGCTTTGAGGTTTATTTCGCCAATCTTAATTTGCACTTGCTGTTTGTCACATGTTTTCTTTGTCCTCTTTCCTCCTCTTTCCTATGACCCCCTGAGAATGAACATCAAGTTACCGGAAGGATAAATAAAAATAAATCTACAACTAGGCACACTCCAGTGAAACGGGAGAATGCCAAATACAGAAAAATGGCCTTGAAAGCAACCAGAAAAAAGTACAGGGGGAAATGACCAGAATGACAGTCTGTCATTTCAAATTTCTCTAATTGTGTCTATTTTACTTTATACAATTTAAAATGAATCAGTACCTCTCCTTCTGAACAATACAAACACCAGAACTTTTTAACTCATAGACTTCTTTCTTATGTTACACATTATTACTGTTTGGTATTTACATTTCACCTTTTTTATAGTCCCAAATCACATTTGATGCTTGATTTTCTGTTGAATCACACTTTTTTTCATTTCATTACTTAATATTTCTTCCTGTCCCTCACTGTCTGTCTGGGTTTTATGTCCTTCTTTCTGAAGTGCATATACCTTTTAGAAGCAGCTCTTTCAGCAAGCTTCTAATAATGGTAAATTCAGCCTTGCCAGCCAAGCGTGGTGGCTCACACCTATAATCCCAGCACTTTGGGAGGCCAAGGCAGGCAGGCAGATCATTTGAGGTCAGGAGTTGGAGACCAGCCTGGCCAACATGGTGAATCCCCATCTCTACTAAAAAAATACAAAAATTAGCTGGGTGTGGTGGTGCATGCCTGTAATCCTAGCTACTTGGGAGGTTGAGGCAGGGGAACTGCTTGAACTCGGGAGACAGAGGTTACACTGCGCTGTGATCGCGCCACTGCACTCCAACCTGGGTGACAGAGCGAGGCTCCGTCTTAAAAAGACATTCAGCCTTGCCTGCCTGAAAATGACTTCATTTTACCCTCACTCTTGAATGATAATTTGTTTCTGTAGGCAATTTAAAAATATTATCCATTGTCTTCCGGGCTACATTAAAGTTTTGAAAAACGTACTGTCATTCTGGCCATTACCCCCTGTACGTTTTCTCGTTGCTTTCAAGGTCGTTTTTCTGTATTTGGCATTCTCCCGTTTCACTGGAGTGTGCCTAGTTGTAGATTTATTTTTATTTATCCTTCCTGTAACTTGATGTTCATTCTCAATCTATCTATCTATGTCATGTTCATTTCCTAGGGATGCTGAAACAAATCACCACAAACTTGGCGGCTTAAACAACAGAAATTTATTCTCTTCCAATTCTGGAGGCCAGAAGTCCAGAATCAGCGTCCTGGGGTCAATATCAAGGTGTTGGCAGAGCCATGCTCCCTCTGGAGGAGAATCCATGCCTGGCCTCTTTCGGGTTCTGGCCACCACTGACATATTTTGGTTATGGGCCACACCACTCTCATCTCCAAGGCCAGCATCTTCAAATCTCTCCAGGGTTCTCCTTCACATCGCCCTTTTCCTCTGTATGTGTCTGTATGAAATCTCCCGTGCTTCCCTCTCATAAGGACACTTCTGACTGTATTCAGGTCCTGACTGGGTAATCCACGATATGAATTCCTTCTCAAGATCGTTAACTTTTTCACACCTGCAAAGGTCCTTTTCCCTATCGGGCAACATTTACCTGTCCTAAGGATTAGAACTTGCTGTCTTTGGGTGGCCACGATTCAACCTACTATGCATGTCCATCATCTAAATTCTGAAAATTCCCAGCCATAACAACTCTTCCCAATCCTCTCTATTCTGTAGTTCTGGAACTCCTATTAAAAGTAAATTGGGCTGGGAATGGTGGCTCACACCTATAGTCCCAGCACTTCGGGAGGCTGAGGTGGGTGGATCACTTGAGGCTATCAGTTGAAGACCAGCCTAGCCAATATGGTGAAACTCTGTCTCTACTAAAAATACAAAAATTAGCCGGGCATCGTGGCATGTGCCTGTAGTCCCAGCTACTCTGGAGGCTGAAGCACGAGGATTGTTTGAACCTGGTAGTCAGAGGTTGCAGTCAGCCGAGATCACGCCACTGCACTCCAGCCTTGGTGACAGAGCAAGACCCTGTCTCAAAATAAATAAACAAATAGGACTTTTCCAATTAATCTTCTGTTCTATTGAACTGATCTCTTATGCCTTTTTCCTTTTAACTCCGTGCAGTACATTCTGAGTAATTTCCTCATATCTATCTTCCAGCTGATTGTTTTTTCATATCTGATTAATCTGCTATTCAAGCCATCAATTTTGATTTAATTATGACTTTTAATCTAGAAATTTGATTGTTATTTTAAAAATCTGTCCTACTTTTCCCCTTAGAGTATCTGTTACATTCTGTTTTTCAATGGTCTAGCTTAAGACTATGATTATTCTGAAAATATTGTCTTTCAGATAGTTCTTTTATTCAGAGTTTTTGAAGGGAGTGTCTAGTCCCTCAGTTTGCTGTAATTTATGACTCTTTCGCATGGTGAAGTTTTTCTTTGTACATTTGTAATTTGAGATTGAAAGCTCATTTTCAACAGGGCTTCATCTATGGGAATTTTGTGTGACCTGGGTTGAGGGTATATGTCTCTCAGGCTGTTTTGCATTGGCTTCTTATAGATTCCCCATGGATATCACTGTTTGGACCAGTGTTTGAGTTCCTTTTCAAGTTGGAGCTTCTGGGGTAGTGTGGGTAGTATAAATTTGAGCTTATGTGAGATCAAGTTCTTGGTACGAATTTTCAGAGAATTATTTTGTTTTAACATAATCTACATCAAGGAACTCAAGCACTCTTGTTGTCTTACTGGGCAGGTAGGCAGTTTTCCTCCATCTACCCTTTCATGGCATGGTTAATATTACCCCTTCCAGAGTCCTGGCTTCATGTGGATACATTCATTGCTCTTGAGTCTAAGACATCAATCTCTGTACCTTTCCAGGCATTAAACATTCTAATCCCTGTGTTGTTAAGATGGTTTTTCACTTCCTGTTTTGTTTCTGGTTCCTAGAATAACTTTTTTTCTGGAGAGCTCATCTATGCATTTAAAACAATGCCTACTGTATTTGTCAAACATTTGTAACTGTACAAGAGGGTTGACTTCCAAATCACCATGCAGTAGCCATGCTGGTCTTTCCAAAAGTTCTCAGAACACACCATGGTCTTTCTTGAATGAAGGCTCTGCAATGAAAAAACTTCCTGTGCCTGGAATGTTTCCCCATGGTTGGCTCTTGTCCATCCTCTGGTCTCAAATATCCGCTGCAAGATCCTTCCTGACCCCATCTCCATAAAACAACCCCCCCCAATTATTCTCTATCCCATCCTCTTCATTTCCTTCATGGAATTGATCATGATCCATATTTTCCTGGATTATTTATTTGTGTACTTGTTCGTGGTTTGTCATGCCCTCTAGAATGGATGACGCAGGGACCTTCTCTGGTGCTACAGCCTGAATTGTGTTCTTTCTCCCCCCAAAGTCACATGTTGATGCTCCAACTCCCAACGTGATCATATTTGGCCTCTAAGGAAGTAATTAAGTTCATACAGGTGAGGCCTTGATCTGACAGGATTCGTATCCTTATACGGTGAGCCAGAGGACTTGTTCTCTTTCTCTGTTGTATGAGGACACAGTGAGATGATGGAACCTGGGAGATGGCTCTCACCAGAACCTGACCAGGCCGGCTCCCTGATCTCAGACTTCCATCCTTGAGAACAGTGAGAAAATAAATGTCTGTTGTTTAAACCATCCAGCCCATGGCTTTAGTTATAGCAGCCCGAGCTGACTAATACATCTGGCTTTCCTGCGTTTGGATCTATGGGATCTACAGTGCTAGACAGTATTCACTAGAAGAATGAAGGAATGCACCAAAGCTACAGATGCTCGAGAGACTCCCTCTATGCCCACAACAGACTTGCAATAAGGCTGTAATGTTCTAAAAACCTGAAAGATACATTCCCCTTGGCTCATGGGCCTAAATTCTTTCCTCCTTCTCATGCATAAACTCGAATATTCAGAAAATCCAGACCTCGGCAAAAATGAGCAAATGTAAGCATTTGCAGAGAGGACTTTTCTTTTTTGAGACGGAGTCTGGCTCTGTCGCCCAGGCTGGAGTGCAGTGGTGCAATCTCCGCTCACTGCAAGCTCCGCTGCCTCCCGGGTTAACGCCATTCTCCTGCCTCAACCTCCCGAGTAGCTGGGACTACAGACGCCGCCACCACACCCGGCTAATTTTTTTGTATTTTCAGTAGAGACGGGGTTTCACCATGTTCGCCAGGATGGTCTCCATCTCCTGACATCGTGATCCGCCCACCTCGGCCTCCCAAAGTGCTGGGATTACAGGCGTGAGCCACAGCGCCCGGCTGAGAGGACTTTTAATTATGACCAAACCAAGAGATTTCTCACCTTAATAGGTCCTAACTGGGGATCATTCTCACCTTGTGCAAAACTTGACCTGAGGGGCAGCCCCCTGATGAATCAGGTACCTGCTGCCTGTTTTAACTAAAGTCAGTCACTTCGCCCAGCTCCCCACAGATGCGATAAATTGAATTGAGAGATGTGTGAGTAAATAAAAGTAGCGTCAGGAATCTGCATAAAGTAGCAAATAATGAAATGTCTAAAAAACAAATTAATGTTCCCATTTTGAAAGCAACATAAACACTTTCCAGGAGCTCTAAAAGTAGAAAAACTAAACCACTCCTAACTTAAGACCTACCATAAGCCTCAGGAATCATTCAAGTGCATCTTTGTCTGTTTAAAAAAAAAAAAAAAAAAAAACCACGTGGTTTTTGTGTTTTTGTCCATCATTTAGTTGAGAACTTACTATATGCATGGTAACAGCTCATACAACACTCTAAGCTAGGTGTGATTATTCTCATTTTAAAATGACATCACATGAGTGTAGAGAGGTCAGGAAACTGGCTCAAGGTCTCACAGGCAGGTTGAGGACAGGTGGAGGCTTATCTCAGATCCGTCTGATTTTATACCCTGTTCACACCTTCTCTTGCAACTCTGATATTATATTGCTTTGCCTCCCCCTTCTTTTCTATGGAGCTACAATCACACTGAACTTTATATCCCCTTTGTTCCCCCAATGTAACATCACAAGATTATTTTGCCTGTTGGATAATCTTTTTTTTTTTTTTTTTTTTTTTTTTTTGAGACGGAGTCTCACTCTGTCGCCCAGGCTGGAGTGCAGTGGCCGGATCTCAGCTCACTGCAAGCTCCGCCTCCCGGTTTATGCCATTCTCTCGCCTCAGCCTCCCGAGTAGCTGGGACTACAGGCGCCCGCCACATCGCCCGGCTAATTTTTTGTATTTTTTTAGTAGAGACGGGGTTTCACCATGTTAGCCAGGATGGTCTCGATCTCCTGACCTCGTGATCCACCCGTCTCGGCCTCCCAAAGTGCTGGGATTACAGGCTTGAGCCACCGCGCCCGGCCCTGTTGGATAATCTTTATAAGGACTTCTTTGAATGACCAGCAGAACAATATCTGATCACTATTTTCTCATTCAACAAACTGAGCACTTTGGGACATAATTTAGCTTGATCTTGTTAAATTAAATACTTGTCTATCCTACGACCCAGCAATTCCCCTCCCAGGTCCTAGAGAAAATCCCAGAGGCGAGCCCTCACTGCCATGGACAAGAGGATTCACAGGAGCCTTGTTGAAAATGGAAAAACGAGGAACGACCCAAATGTCCATCGATGGAATGAATACTCTCAGTAGCATCTGAATACAAAGGTTGCTAGTATAATGCTGAGTGAACAAAGCAAGTCTCTTTAGCTATCATTTTTATAAAGCATAAAAACAAGCGAACTAAGCGATCTATTTTGGGGGTCCTCATAGATGACTTGCAAAACTAGAAATTCATTTGGTACACAGCTATCGAGTGCCTGCTTAAGTCTCAGCTCTTCTGTTTGCACTTTATGTGCAGCAGCTTGTTTATTCCTCACTTCAGGCCTATGAGCTATCTACTATTATTAGCTGTCTTTTATAATTGAGAAAACCAAGATGCAGAGAGAGCGTGAGTGTGATGGTTAATTGTATGTGTCAACTTGACTGGGCCACAGGGCATCCAGATATTTGGTCAAATATTATTCTAGCTGTTTCTGAGAAAGTGTTTTAGGATGAGATGAACACTTATTTATTTATTTATTTTAATTTTTAAATTTCCATAGGTTTTGGGGGAACAGGTGGTATTTGGTTACATGAGTATGTTCTTTAGTGGTGATTTGTGAGATTTTGGTGCACCCATCATCCAAGCAGTATACACTGAACCCAATTTGTAGTCTTTTATCCCTCACCCCCCTCCCATCCTTTCCCCTCGAGTCCCCAAAGTCCATTGTGTCATTCTTATGCCTTTGCATCCTCATAGCTTAGCTTCCACTTACGAGTGAGAACATTTGGTTTTTGGATGTTTGGTTTCCATTCCTGGGTTATTTCACTTAGAATAATACTCTCCAATCCCATCCAGGTTGCTGCGAATGCCATTAACTCATTCCTTTTTATGGCTGAGTAGTATGCCTATATATCACAGTTTCTTTATCCACTTGTTGATTGACAGTCTCCTAAATGTAATTTTTATTTTTATTTTTTAAAATTATTAAAAACAAATTTGTGAGCACATTGTAGGTGTATATATTTATGGGGTATCTGAGATGTTTTAAGACGGGTGTGCAATGTGAAAAAAGTACACTGTGGAGAATGGGGTATCCATCCCATCAAGCATTTATCCTTTGAGTTACAAACAATCCAATTATATTCTTTCCATTATTTCAAAATGTACAATGAAGTTGTTATTGACTATAGTCACCCTATTGTGTGCTATCAAATAGTAGGTCTCATTCATCTCTTCTCATTTTGTGCACCCACTAACCATCTGAGATTGACATTTAAATCAGTAGACTGTGGATAGCAGACTGCCCTCCCTAATGTGGGCAGGCCTCATCCAATTCCTTGGAGGCCTGGATAGAATAAAAAGGTTGACCCTCCCCCCAAATAAGAGAAAATGCCTCCTGCCTGACTGCTTTCACACGGAAACATCAGCTCTTCCTGGGTCTTGAACTGGCTGCTGTTTGAACTGGAATTACACCATGGGCTTTCTGGGGCCTCCAGCTTGTCAACTCACCCTGAAGATCCTTGGAACTTGTAAGCCTCCGTAATCTTGTGAGTGCCAATTCCTTATAATAAATCTCTCTCTCTGTCTCTGTATAAACACACACACATACACACACACATACATTTTATTAGGTCTGTTTTTCTGGAAGATGCTGATGAATATGGTAAGTAACTTGCCCAAATGACACACAGCTAGGAAGCGCTGAAGCAGGTCTTTGGACTCTAGAACCAGAGTGTTTATCCCATTGCCTCGCCCGCTTCCTCTCCAACACAACACAAAACTACTCTTACAGGACTGCCAAGACTCAAAGTGGATCTTAAGTGTCAAAACTTTATAATCTGAATGGACAGGCTTTCCTGAAAATCTATATGATTTCTTGGTTTCAGTGCTTTATAAATCACACATTTTCTTCCCCACTGGGCAAACAACCAATTCTAATATCACATTTGAACTCAAACAGGCTGATACCCAATACAAAGTCTCTTGCATTCCTCACCAGTTTCCAGCAGAGCAAAAGAGAAAGAATGTGCATTTCAAATTGTTGAGTTTGTTGTTATGACAACACATAGCCTTGGTCTGCTCTGAGCAGTGGTATGCAAAGTTCTGAGTTGAAAGCATTTTGTATATGTATTCAGGAGGTGGGTTTATTCACACACATTGCTATCCCTCCACCCCCCATCACACACAAAGGCAAGATGTTTCTTAGCTGCCTTAATGCAATGTAGAAAACACAAAGAATGCACAAAGGCGTAGAATTCCAGGAGAGGCTCTCCCAGCAGGGACAGTGAACATTAGCTCTTCCTCCACACTCATCTTTACGATGATGTGACAGAATGCCAGGTGTCAGAGAGCATTCCTTCTTAAGGAATATATTGAGTGTCCTTTAAGTGGATCTTTCTTATTCTTTTGCAATACCTATATGTCAATGACAGTATGTTTGTGTTTGCATATATATGTTTCATTCTACAATTAGTTTCTGTTGTTCTTATCATTCACTATTACATTTTTGAGAATTTTCAGTATTTCACCCTCTTAACTGGGTTAAGTGATGCATCTCATGAATAGGGCCCATTGTTCTTTTCTCCTATTTACAGACATTTTAATTATTTCTAAGTTTTTATTTTCTTTCCCAGAGTAAACAGTGCTGCAATGAACATCTTCATGCATGTCTCCTTAGGCACATGAGGGAGAACTTGTTTCAGGAAATGGAATTGCTGGATTCTAGTGCATGCATTTTTTGTTGTTGTTGTTGAACTAGACACTGCCAGGTAGCTTGTTGTTCCAGCATACTGATACGGGAGACAGAAAGAAATTATTTAGGCAGATAGTAAGGGCAACAGAGTCCCCTGTGGAATTTCCCTCTTGACAAAAAACAGCCCTCAAATCGTTTCTTTTCTAACAAAGAGCGGCCTGAACAATCGAACTGCAGACATAGATAAGCAAGCTGGAAGCTCACATGGGTGAATGCCGGCAGCTGTGCCAACAGGAAAGGGCTACCTGAGGTTCAGGCATGTTCAACATGGAGGCTCCATCTTCCCTTTTCTTTGTTACCACGGGTACAGTAAAAAAAAAGCAGGCAATACAGCGCCAACTAGGTAGATAATCCGTGTGCGTAATAAAGGATTAGGGTGGGGCGACTAGCCTCTTCCCGTGCTATGCAAATGGCACACCTAGTCATAACCAGTTCTTTGCATGCTACGCAAGTGGCACACCTGGTCCTATCAATCTTTTGTGCCCTATGTCAATCAGACACTACCACCTCAAGTTCATCCATAAAACCTTCTGTATTTCACTGCAGAAGGGGCAACCCATTTTCTCTGGGACCTCTCTCTGTGCAGAGAGCTCTTCTTTTCCTTTTGCCTATTAAACTTCCACTCTTAACCTCACTCTGGTGTGTCTGCATCCTTGATTTCCTTGGTATGAGGCAATGAATGTTGGGTATTACCCCAGGCAAATGATGCCGCTTCAGTACTTTTCCAGCAGCAGCATATGCACCTTTCACCAACACTTGATATTGTCAGATTGTAAACTTTCCTCCACAGATGCTGTGAAATGGTATCTCATTATTACTAGTTGCAGTTCCAGACTGTGAGTGAGATTGAGGCTCTCCTCCCATGTGTACTACTAGACTGGCCATTTCATATTTCTTTTCTGTCATTTCTCTATTTTGATTTTGTTTGTGTGGTTCTTTTGATGTTGGTTCTTTGTCCTTTTCTTATCGATGTTGAAAATTCTTTATATATTCTAGATACTAATTCAGTTATATGTTGCAAATATCTACTTTGAGTCTGTGGTTTGTCTTTCACTTTTGTTCACAAAAGGCTTATAAAATTGAAATGAACCAAATATTAATGTTTCATTTGCTGAATTTTTTTTTTGGTGTAGGGAGTAGAGGGATTTTTACTAAGAACTCTTGCCTGAGCCTGAAGCTTCAAAGACATTTTCTTCTAACAGATGTTTTGCATCTAGGTTTTGAGGTTTTGATCCATCTGCTTTATTTTTGCGTATGGTGTGAAGTAAGGATGTAGTTTCATTTTTTTCTTATCTACAAAGCTAATTCTCTCAGCACCATTTATAAAGGTATTTGATGGTTTATATTTTTTCTATTTATTTGCAACATCACCTCTATCATGGATTAAGTTTCTATATGCAGGCTGGGTGTGGTGGTTCATGCCTATAATCCCAGCACTTTGGGAGGCCAAGGTGGGTGGATCACTTGAGGCCAGGAGTTCAAGACCAGCCTGGCTAACATGGTGACACTTCGTCTCTACTAGAAATACAAAAATTAGCCAGGTGTGGTAGCATGCACCCGTAATTTCAGTTACTTGGGAGTCTGAGGCATGAGAATCACTTCAACCCAGGAGGCAGAGGCTGCAATGAGCCAAGATTGTGCCACTGTACTCCAGCCTGGGAAACAGAGAGAGAGTCTGGCTCAAAAGAAAAAAGGTTTCTATATCCATTTGGGTCTGTGAGATTTTTATTCTCCTTCATTGATCTATTAACCTATTTCTGCACCAATATCATACTTTTCATGATGATAGGATTTGTGTTGGTAAGTGATAGAGTAAGTTCTTCTTTTTTGTTCTTTTTCACAACTTATTCAGCAACTCTTTGAAGTTTACTCTTCTGTGTGATTTTCAGAGTCAGTTTGTCTAGTTTCATTTAAAAATATTTTGTCAGGACTCTGATTATAACATATTGAAATTTATAAATTAACTTGGGGATATTTTATATTTACGACATTTAGATGTTCAGTTTTCCCATGAAACAATATGATATATATTTCCATTTGCTTGAGTCCTTTGTGCTCTTTAATAACACTTGATAATTTTGTCCGTAAAGTTCTTGCAAGGCTTTTGTTAAGTTTATTTTTCGATAGCTTAGATCAGAAACTTGCCATGAGAATGAAACAAGGTAGAATGCTTGGAACACTGGGAAGAACTCAATGACTGTTAGCAATTATTAATATTCTTTCATAAATTTGTTGCTACTAGGAACAGGCTTTTTTCCTATAATGTCTAAGATTTTTTTTTTTTTTTGGCCTATAGATACTTATAAATTTTTTAAAATGTGGGTTTTGTATTTAGAATGTACATTTTGTGTTTAAAATTTTTAGAACAAAAAGTCATTGGACTTTTTGAATGCTTTTTTTTAGTTCTAAAAATTTATATGTTGCTCTCCTTGTTTTGTTTTGTTTTTTTACATAGACTGTCATGACTTTTGAAAATACTAAAATTGTTGTTTGACTTTTGATTCTTATGCCTATTTCTGTTTCTTGTATTATATTAACAAAACAATTCAAATGTAATATTGGATAACAGATGTGATAGCAGGCATTCTTACCTCTTTTTGAACTTTACTGGAAAGACTTTCCTATTTCACTCTCAGTATGACGTTTGTTTTTAGGTTCCAGCAGCATTGTTTTTCCCATTTCTAGTTTGATAAGAGGTTGTTGGTTTTATTTTTTAAATTATAAATAAGTGTGGAAGCTTACTAATGATTGATTCTGTACCTACTGAACTAATCATATTATTTTTCCTATAATAAATGAATTACATTGATAGATTTATTTTTAAATTTTCATTTTTTTGTTTATTTAGTTATTTTGAGACCACATTGTGAGACTGGCTAATTTTTGTATTTTTGGTAGAGATGGGGTTTCACCGTATTGCCCAGGCTGGTCTTGAACTCCTGGGTTCAAGTGATCCAGCTGCCTTGGCTTCCCAAAGTGCTGGGATTACAGGCATGGGCCACTG
The DNA here is from genome assembly GCF_009764315.1 of Trachypithecus francoisi. Lineage (NCBI taxonomy): Eukaryota > Metazoa > Chordata > Mammalia > Primates > Cercopithecidae > Trachypithecus > Trachypithecus francoisi. The sequence continues at coordinate 110,483,922 of NW_022681457.1, forward strand.
TGCTAGACCTATACTGATAGATTTTAAAACTTCATACTATCCTTGTATTCCTTAGGTAAGGCTCATTAGAGACAATGTAGTTATTTTAATATCCTGTTGGATTAGTTTGTTCTTATTTAGAATTTTTCCATCTGTGTTCAACACATGAGATTTACCTGGAATGATATAATCCTTCTATCAGCCGTTTCCTAAAACTAGTCTTCTTCTCTCTTTTGTGCTTCTCCTAAATTATATGTATAAAAACAGTTATTATCTGCTATTTTTCAAGCTTTGCTAAAACTCGACCTTAACATCTTCTGGGTTCAAGCTATCTTTTCTACTTGGAATATTCCCACCATTTCTGATTTTATAAATTTTCAGGTGTCTGGGAATTAAAAATCACTCAAATGTCATCACTTCCTTGAAGGCTTATTTGATTCCTCTTCTGCCTCCTCCTTATCCCCCTTGAAAACCCATTGTGTTCTCTCCTTGGCAGCCTCAGACCACTGTGTTTACACCATGCTTGCAGCATTTATGCTTCTTTGTTTTTGAAACAAAATTCCTAGCACAAGGCCTTTCTCTTAGTAGATGTCCAGCACACATTTGTCCTATGAATATCTATATGACATCATTGTTCATCACATTTCAAACACACGCTTGCACACACACACACACACGGCAGATAGGAATGTCATGAAAAACTACTTGTATTTTTAACCAGTGTTCAATTCTAATTCCTGTGATCTAGTCACATCTGGCAGGGCCTTGTTCTTCTACAAGAAGTGCTGTTACTTAGGCTCCCAAGTGATGGGCAATGCAGCAGGGGCCGGGCCTGGGAGAGTACAGCTAGGCAACAATGTTTATTGAGGGTTAATGGGCTGAATAAAGCTTCCACATTACATACTTATTACACAGGCTTATTACTCTAAAGACAAGTAATTACAGCACCTGTTGCAGTCCATGGCATAGCCTGGAGACAGTAACCCATTCTTTCCTTGCCAGGTCAGCTCAGCGTGGGCTGCTGAGTGGATGCTGGGTAGGGACTGGAGTGCTGGGTTCTGATCCCAGATCTGCTACCAGTGATGTGACCTTGAACCACACATCTGCAGAATGAATGAGTTGTGAGAGAAAGCACCTCCCAAGGAATGCATATTTTCATGGGCAGACTGGACAGGATGATTTCCAAGTGTCTGTCTAGCCCTACAATTTTATGATTTATGAGAGCTGAAAAATGCAAGAAGTGCCATAAAGCTTTAAATTCATGACGATGGCACTTCTCCTGGCCAGGTTGTTCTCACATTGCTCTTAAAGATGTTGAGATGTCTTCCTTTGTGATTCTCTCAGGACAAATACTGCCTGAGCTGGCATCAAAGAAAGACATGTGAACAAATGGAGCTCCCTAAACATTCTGTTCCTGTCCCGGGCATCCCTGGAGGATAGCAGAAGTGGTTCAGTATTTACAGTAGTCACCAGAGCTTTGAGATCACTGGGCTTGGGGATCATTACATATTTGGGTAGGAGTGTGGGCATTAACCCCTGACTGGATGAAATGACTGTGAAATCATTCCTTCTTTTTTTATTTTAATTCACCAATTACTTACTGAGAGCTTGATACACAAAAGTCACTCTGCTAAGTCATGTGGGAAATGATGAGATGAACAGGGTGTAAATACCATCTTCAAGGAGCTCATGGTCCAGCTGGAAACAGAAGAGAGTCACTAGCAAAAGGGTATGGGGAGGGAAGAGGAGGAAGAGGTAATTGATGAGGAGAGCCTCGGGGAAGCCTTCCTGAGAGATGGTGTGGAGCACCACAGCTTTGGACCACAGGTTGGGGTTTTGATCTCAGAGCAGAACATGGGAAGATTCCAAGGTGTAAAAAAGAGGGGCACACAGGTCACCACCCTTTAGCAACGTAGATGTCTCCAGCTGTGACCCAGGACAGAGAGTTCTGAGATGGTTGCATGACTGAACCCAGGACACCCCCCTGGGTGACGCGTGAGTCCATCTCAAAGCTTGGGATTGGGCCTGATGGGTGGCTGGCTGCTTGTCTGTTACTGAGAAAGTCCTAGATGTTTTTTTACCCTTAAATAACCTTTACCAATGACCATCAAGGTACTTAGACTTTCCATCACTAAACTCACTTTTTCTTGATAGAACACTACCTAAGACATGTAGTTGGTAAGCAGCAAATAGGTTATTTAGGAGCAGTAATTCATTAACAAATTAGCTGTTATCAAAACATCCTTGGGTTGAATGCGGTGACCCATGCTTGTAATCCTAGCACTCTGGAAGGCTGAGGCGGGAGGATCACTTGACCTCAGGAGTTTGAGACCAGCCTGCGCAACATAGTGAGACCTCGTCTCCACTAAAAAATACAAAAACAAAAACAACAAAACTAGCCAGGCGTGGCCGGAGGCTAAGGTGGGAGGATCGCTTGAGCTCAGGAGATCGAGGCTGTAGTGAGCCATGATTGTGCCACTGCACTCTAGCCTGGGTGACAGAGCAAGACTCTGTCTCAAAACAAAGAAAATCCCCCCCTCCAAAACCTCTTTGTCCAGGGATGGCAAGTGCCCTGAGTGGAGGGGGAATGGGGAGATTCAGGGGATCGGTGACAGTTGTGGCAGCCCCAGCACTTCCGGAAAGACAAAACCCCGAGTAATCCGAAAGTCACAGCATGAGAACACCGAGTGCCTGGATGTGGGGAGGAAAAGGAGGAAACACAAAAGGGTCTGCACCTTTCAGAGTGCTTGACCACATGGTCTGGAACCTTCTGGGTTGTTGAGAGCTGTTCTCTCTCCCATCAGTTCCATGTGGGGGAAAAAGCATAATGCCTTTAACACGCTAATGCTTATTTCTCAGAGAAGACATAAAAGAGTCATCTCAGAGAATTCTAAAGCAGTCTTGATTACATTTTCTCTCCTGGGGAAAGTGAGCTCATCTTGTGCTGAAGACCCGAGCTCAGAACCTGTTATTGAGCAGTGGAGCTGACGCTACCTGGGCATCAACAAACCTCACCTGCAACCTGCTCTTGACAAGTCTCAAGCCCTTTAAAAGGGATAACAGCAAACACTTCTATAGTCCTTGCTCTGTACCAGGAACTGTTTCAGGTGCATTACATGCATTAACCCATTTGATCCTGACAATTTCCCTATGTGATACTGTTGTTACATTCATTTGTACAGATAAGGAAATTGAGGTGCCTTGCCCAAAATCACAAATAGTAAGTGGCGGAGCCAGGATTCAAATTCAAGAAGACCTGATCTACTCCACACTTTTAATCACTACATCTAACTTCCTTTGTAGGAAAAGATATAAATGATAATGACTATTCAGTAGCCATACTTTATCAGTTAGCTATTGTTGCATAACCAACTACCTCAAAACTCAGCAGCATAAAACCAGAATCATTTAACTCATGACTATATTAGTTTTATATATTACTATAACTCATGCATTTTAGTAGGCTAGGGAGCGAGCAGATATAGACTGGGCTTGATAGATCTTGGCTAGACTCACGGGTGCATCTATGGGTCAACCAGGAACTTTGTTCTGGAAAGGGCTAGGCCACCTTAACTGGGGCAGTTTGGCTCTGTATATCTCTTATCCTCCTCCTTTCCTGCAACATAGGAGCAATTAGGCAAGGACTCTTGAAGCCTTATCTCAGAACTGGCACATCCTTGCTTCTGCCTTATTTATTTATTCATTTAAATAAATAGAGATGGAGCTTCATTCTTGTTGCCCAGGCTGGAGTGCAATAGTGCGATCTCGGTTCATCGCAACCTCTGCCTCCCAGATTCAAGGGATTCTTTTGCCTCAGCCTCCCAAGTAGCTGGGATTACAGGCACCCGCCACCAAGCCCAGATAATTTTTTTTGTATTTTTAGTAGAGATGGGGTTTCACCATGTTGGCCAGGCTGGTCTCAAACTCCTGACCTCAGGTGATCTGCCCACCTCAGCCTCCTAAAGTGCTGGGATTACAGGTGAGAGCCACCATGCCCAGCGCTTCTGCCTTATTCTATTGGTTAGAGTGAGTTGCATGATGTTCTGAACTGTTTGTGTCCTTCAAAACGTACATATTGAATCCCTAACACTTAATGTCATGTTTGGAAGTGGGGTGAAAAGGGAGTGAAATGGGGGTAAATGGGGGTGAAACTCCCATGATGCTAATAGTGTCCTTACATGAAAAAGAAGAGACAAAATTCTCTCTCTCTCTACCATATGAGGACACAATGAGGAGGAGGCAGCCTACAAGGCAGGAAGAGGAACTTCAGAATTTGACTATATTGGTGCCCTGATCTTGGAGTTCAGTCTCCAGAACTGTGAGAAACTCCCATTGTTTAAGCCACTCAGTTTGTAGTATTTTGTTCTGGCAGCCTGAGATGAATAAGACACACAGGGAGAGAAAATATATATCACCTCTATGGGAGGAACTCTAAAGTCACATGCTAAAGACTAGCTCCAGAGAGAGGGGAAGTGGGGCCATTACTGCAATCCATCTACTTGAGTCTTACAAAGATACGTTGACTGTAGCCTCTAGAAAAATGGGAGAACTAAACCTTCAAAATCCAATGTCATGGAAATCACTGAAGGAGAAGTAGGTAGGAATAGAGATGGAGACGTAAACTTTCTATAGCTTACTTTATTTTTCAGATGCCAATCTTGTTCTAAGTAAAAAAAAAAAAAAAAAAAACTCAGAGCAGAGAAAATGGAATCTGTCTAAAAAGAAGGCTGACGTTAGAGAAAAGGCATTTAGGTGACAGGACTTTTTCAGTCTCACAGCTAAAAACAGATTCAGGCTGCATGGCTTAAATTGAGTGGCTTATTCCCCTGCATTTATCATAGATGTTTATGACCAGCCCAGAGTTTTCTTCCACACTTGTAACGACGTGATGGAGGGGTAAGATGAGGATAACACTGGCCTGCTTCTCAATTTTAGATTATCTTCCAGAAACTCAAGTACACAGCCACAGAAATCATCCCCAGTAATTTCAAGTTGGCAGAGCCAAGCTAATTATCTGCAATTTCATCTGTCAAAATAGTTTAGAAAATTCTCACGTGTGAGGGGAGTGAGTTGGACGGGTGGGCATTGCCAATGCTCCAGAATTTTCGCAAGTTAGAAAAGAAGTTAGATATTGGCCTTTGGTAAAGGGCATTTCCCCATAATTTTTTGGAACCTGTATGTCTAAGCCATGGGTCATAGTCTCTGGCTGGCAGGGACTTGGGTTTGCCCTAGCTGAGCCATGCATGGCTGGTGTGGCTGAACTAGAGAAACTGTGTGTACATTCCTGCCGATCCCCCTGGAGACATATAAGATATCTTTTGTTTGTAGGTATCTTTTCTAAGGCCCCACATTCAGTGCAGACCAGTGTAAGACTTAAGTTTCTTTTTTGTTTTGCTTTTTTTAATTTTGAGACGGAGTCTTGCTCTGTCGCCCAGGTTGGAGTGCAGTGGTGAGATCTCGGCTCACTGCAACCTTTGCCTCCCGGATTCAAGCAGTTCTCCTGCCTCAGCCTCCCGACTAGCTAGGATTACAGAGGCGCACCACCACACCCAGCTAATTTTTGTATTTTTAGTAGAGACGGGGGTTTCACCATGTTGGTCAGGCTGGTCTCAAATGCCTGACTTCGTGATCTACCCGCCTCGGCCTCCCAAAGTGCTGGGATTACAGGCGTGAGCCACTCCGCCCGGCCCTAAGTCTTACAAAGGTACAAGAACTGTGGGTTATTATGGCTGGCACTGCTCTGATTGGTCAGTGCCACTCTTGTTTGGTGCCCCCTGCTGTTCACGTTAAATATCTTCCCCAGTGTCTGTCTCCTAACTCAGAGCCAGAGTCTTGTTGCCCCTCCAAGTCCATAGAGCATCTTTCCCTGGGAGACTGATGTTTCTGGATCAAGGATACCCTTGTCTTCCAGCTTGCTGTTGGGTTTGACCACTGAAGGGCATCAATAGGGGATTCAAAATCAGAGAGGAGGTGTTTGGGTAAGTAAATTAGTCCCCTGGCTGCCTTTTGCAACAGCTAGTCAGTAGCTATGTTCCTCCACTGGGGCTGCAGCTCCCACCATCCACAGCCACAGCACCCTCCATGATTACAGGAGTCACTGCTCCACGTCTACCTTCTGCCCTGGAGGTGGTAAGAGCCCCAGCCAAGGCCAGAATGCACCTGTGCCTTTTTAAGCAGACCCTAAATCCATCTCTTCCTACCAGGACTTGACTATTCCAAGCACTTAAAAAAAAGTGGTGGAGGTGTAGAACACAATGTTATAGGTAGTACATTAGTAAAATAACAATAAATGGTGACAACATCAACACAGACTTCTTTCTTGTTTCATCTGAGGTGGTAAGTAGAAATAGCTAAAGCAGACCACCTGCCTTCCCTTCCTCTTCTCTCCTTGCCTCTTTTCTTCCTTTTCTTTTACTCCCTCTTTTTTCTTCTCTTTGGGCCTCCATCTCATTCTCTCTCCTCTCCTTCCTTCTTTTATCTCTTATTCTCTCCCTCTCTCCCTTCTTCCATCCTTCAGCCCCAGTAGGGCCTATTCTGTACCAGGGCCTGTGCTAGGCACTGAGGAAGCAGAGGGAGTAAGGCAGTCTTTGTCTTCAAAGACATCACTGTCTAGGACTTAGCCATCACAGCAGTGCAAAGTAGACTGGACTGAACGGAAGCTCCTGAGTCTGCAGAGCTGGGTCATATCCCTGTCTGTCACTCACTAGCTGGGTGACCTTGGGCATATCAGTCTAACTTATCCACTACTGTTCCCATATCTATAAGACAGGAACACTTACTACCCACCTCACAGAGCTCTTATTGCGTTCGACAAGATAGTATATGTAAAGCACTAGTACCAGCCCAGCAAACAGCAAGGACTGAGAAACAGTGGGAGCTAGCTCCCTTCTTTCGTGGAGGGACACACTGACAGTATCACTTAGTGGTGAAGAGTGTTAAGACTGTAAAGAAGCTACTTAACCTCTGGGTGTAAATGGGGTTAATATACACTACCTTCGATCCTATCTATGTTTTTCCAGGAGCGTTATGACAATCCTATCTGGTAACGTGTATAAGGCTGTAGATTATAAAAATGATAAAAGTATCAACCAAATATCAGCACTTATTATTACATAGTGTTGATTTATATTTAAACAAGCTTTTCAATTGTTTCCTCCAATCACTGGGTAGGTGACTCTTTCTACCCCCATCCCAGACTCCTTCATTATTTATTTATTGGGAATCTTGAAATAGTCTGGCCAGGAGAATATTGGAAATCAATTTGTCTGCTGAAATGGCAGTGATGGCGAGAGAGTCCCACGGTCCCAGGCCATTGCCATTCCCCTTGACATAAGATCACGTGCCATTTTAATGGCCCTACGAGCTCTTGCATCTTTTGAACACTAAAGCAAACAGGAAAATCAGCATCATTGCATTAATGAACTCACCAGGCCCACCCTTGTACTGCTGGCATGTGTGTGGGGAGGTCCTCACCATAAGAAATGTGCTTTCCTTCCATCCTGCCCATTTGGTGACAAGAGGACATCAAAAAGCTTGAAGCAGCTGCACAGCAAAAGATAAATGCCAGTCAAGGCTGCCTGCCTTTGATCATCAAATCCTTAACAGCAAAGCTCTAATTCTCCTGATACCATTAAAATGAGTTTAAAGGGCTTTCCAATGACCTAAAAAAAATCATTTCTCCCAGCTGGGGAGCTCGCAGGTAAAAGTTTTCATGCCTTTTTTTTTTTTTTTTTTTTTGAGATTGGGTCTGGCTCTGTCACTCAGGCTGGAGTGTGGAGTGCAGTGGTGTGATCATGGCTTACTGCAACCTCTGCATCCTGGGATCAAGTGATCTTCCCACTTCAGCCTCCCTCCATGACTTTTAGAAATAGCAATTCTCTCTTATTTAGGTCCTCAAGGCTAGCAATAGAATCCTGGGGTACTTCCAAGAAAACATCCAAGCACAAATATTAATCGTCAGAGACTGGGGAGGGTGCCACTTGTCACCCTGCAAATGTGTCCCCTGGAATAACTATGGCAAACTCTTTGTGAGGCTACTATGAACTATTATTCTACAAAGCCTGTATGGAATACGGTTGATTTCCCTGGCCCCAAAGGCACACGGAGGATCCTCAGTACCAAACAATTTCTCTAAAATGGAATGATGTCTGTAAGAGTTCATGACCCAAATATTTTTATTTATATGTTTTTATTCTTGCTACATACTGATAATTATGACAATAATAATATAGCATCTATTATTTGGTGGACATTTCCTTTGTTCTTTGCAGAAGTGACTCTAGGGTTCTCAAACCTGTGAAATAGATCAATAAGAGGTGGTACACGAGATGGTTCCTTAGGCAAAAAACTTTGAGAAAGTGCCTGTTTGGAGCTCTGACAAGTCCTGTGGCATGGATGTGAACTTTGACCGTTTGATTTGGCAAGGATGAATGCCTGCAAGAAAAGAACTCAGAGAGATGGTGGAACCTTAAAAACAAACAATATTCAAGTTTGCGCAAATGAGCCAGCAGAGCACAGTCCGGAAGCAGGGGCTGCAGAATGCTCTCTTTTCCTTGCGCTTGACCTCACATTTATTGACCACTGCACCATGGAAAGAAATCCCTAGAGCAGAAAGAAAGCCAAAGGCAAACAATACCCTCCACCCCCACCAGAAGACTCCAACTAGAAAATGTATACACTTATTCAGTAGATGGGAGCAGTGATGCCTGTTCTGGTCTCCATTAGAACCACCATGAGAATTACAAAAAGAGGACTCTGATTCCACTGGACTAAACCAGCAATTCTTAACCAGTGCAATTTTGCCCCACACCCCCCACCCCCACCCCCGCCTCTGCCCAGGGGACATTTGGCAATGTCCACAGACTTTTTTTCTATTGTCACGACCAAGGTGTGCTACTGGCATCTAGTGGGTAGAGGTCAGGGATGCTGCAAAACCTCTGACAATGCACAGGACATCCCCACAACAAAGAATGATGTGGCCCCAAATAATGGTGCCATAGCTCAGAAATCATGGGCCAGATGGAAGCTTGGGAAGGGCAGAGACCCTGGCAACCTTTTTGAATGCTGTATATCCAGCACCCTCCACAGGGTCTGTTGTGAAATCGTCCTGCCTTGAACATCTGAAGACTGACCAGCCAAGTAGGAACCAAATCCAGCTACAGCAGAGATGACGGCACCACTTCTAACAATCAAGGGAAGGCACCACTCAGTCGCTCCCTATTACAGAGTCATCACGCAGGCTGGAGAAGGCTGACAGTCATTACTAGATATGCTATGATATATACGTACGTGTCTACCCCATATACACTTACCTTACCTTCTCTAAAACTTTTTGACAAAGACATAAGGATTTTCCTCTTCATAATTTTGTTGTCTTCTCTGGAAGCTTCTCTCTGAAGCCACTGACTCAGGAGATAAAGAGGCTTAAACTGCGTTTAATGGTGATCACCTTTGGCTTTCACATCTTGGCTACACTCTTCACACCTCCCTTAAAGTTAAAGGAACCTGTTGTTCCTGCTGGAATCAGTGGCAGCTCCCAAGGACAAGTCATCCTCCTGGATGCCAGAGTTCACAGCTATCCAGTCATGATTTAGTTCAATCAGGGATTTGGAGAAGTGAGGCAGAGAATTATGAGTGTAAGTACGGTCATCCTATATCTACCAGTGTGTGTCCGGGGTTGACATTGTGAGGAGTGAAAAAGAAATACAAACCCTCAGGTTCTCACCTCTAGAAGCAAGAACATTTTTTTTTAAAAAGGGAAAAAATAACTACTCAGGAATGGAATACCCTGCCCCCAGCACAAAGAGAATAACCAAAGGCACAAATCTCACTGAGAAGTTAAGGCTCCTGTATGTGTCTCCTGAGCCCATTTGTGTCAACGATTATCTATTGAAAGTTTATTTAGGGGGAGTTTGTACCAGTGTTCACTGTGAACTAACAGGGATGGGATTTCTGGGAATGTTTCGTTTCTAATGGATTTTCTGGTTATATTTTTAAGGTGGTGCCAATAGGATGTACTGACAGATCAGAGGTGGTCATGAGAGAAGGAGCAAGTAGCCAGAAGAGTAAAGTGTGCACTGGCTGAGATGTGGGAGCAGGTGGCGGTGGGTTCCCAGGAATAAGTGACCTTGAGTGAGTTAAGGCTAAGATACCCAAGTGGTGAGTTTGAGCAGGCAGCTGTGTATGTGATCCTGGAAAGTCTAGCTGAAGATACAAAGATGGGATGAGATAACCAAGGAGTAAGTGTCTTTAGCAAAGAGAAGAGACCAAGGACTGAATCTGCATACTTCAACATTTGGAGTCAGAGCCTGAAAAGGATCCCTCACACGTACCCAAGGAGCAGCAGAATGAGGAAAGACAGCCTAGGGAGTGTGGCACGGCTGCTCCTCACCACTTCAGGCTCCCCTGGAGTCCAAGGCACTGGGGCCTCATTCCTGGGTATTATAATTGCCTCCTAACTCTTCTCTGGCTTATGTCTCCTGCCCCAGTTGATGTTCATCACATCAGCCAGAGTGGCTCTGTTAACACCCAAGCCAGTTCCTGCCCATCTGCTGAGAATCTTCAAGGGTTTTCATCTCACTCTGAGTCAAAGCCAATATCTTCACAATGGCCTGGCCCTTTGCCAACTGCTATGGTTTAAATGTTTGTCTCCTTCAAAACTTATGTTGAAATTTGCTTGGCAATGTGATGGTGTTAGGAGGTGGAAACTTTGGGAGGTGATAGGGCCAAGGGCTCTGCCCTCAGGGGTAGGATTAATGCTGTTATGAAAGAGAAAGTTTGGCTTTCTTTTGCCTCTTTACCCTTCTACCTTCCTTTCTGGGATGATGCGGTAAGAAGGCCCTTGCCAGATATCAGGGCCTTAAGCTTGGACTTCCCAGCCTCTAGAACTGTGAGCCAATAAATTTGTTTATTAAAAATTACCCAGTCTCAAGCAGCACAGATGGACTAAGACACCACCTCTCTGAATTTACCTCCAACTACTCTGGTGTTTACTGAGTCCAGCAATATAAAACATGATCCTCCCTCAGGGCATTTGTAAATGCTATTCCCCCCCGCATGGAATGCTTATCCCCCAAACATTTGCACAGCTTTCTCCCTCACCTCCTCCTTCAGCTTTTTATTCCAGTGGCATCCCCTGCTGAGGCCTCCCTGGCTTCCCTATGCAACATTTTAACTCTCATCCACCTCTCATGATTTCGCCCTTTCCAAGGAGGTACTTATATTTTCTTGGAAGTTTACATTATAAATCATACTATACATTTTTCTTATTTATCTTATTTTCTGTCTTCTCCACTAGACTATAAACTCCAGATGTACAAGAGCCTGTTTTTTGTGTGTTTTACTCACTGTTTCATCTCCAGAGCTAGATCATTGTTTAGCACCTAGTAGAGGCTCAATACATGATTCATCTCAATCAAAATTTGCTACAATTTAATTTGTTTTTATTTACATATAGCTGATTTTGTTTCTACAAATGGAAAAAAGCCAGTGAAATTTATGTATTTCTCATATTCTAAAATATGTCCATGTACTTATTTGGCTTTGATCCATTTACTTTTTTTTAATTTTAATTTTTAATTTTTGTGCAGACACAGTAGGTGTGTATATTTATGGTGTTCATGAGCTATTCTGATACAGGTATGCAATTCATAATAATCACAGCAGGGTAAATGAGGTACCCATCACTTCAAGCGTTTATCCTTTGTGTTAAAAACAATTCAATTTTACTCTTTTAGCTATTTTTAAATGTGCAATGAAATTATTTTTTTACCCTGTTGTGCTAGATCTTAATCACTCTTTCTAACTATACTTTTTGTACCCATTAACCATCCCCACTCCCTACTCCTCCACCTCTCTTCTCGACTACCCTTCCCAGCCTCTGGGAACCATTCTTCTACTTTCTATCTCCATGAGTCAATTGTTTTAATTTTTAGCTCCCATAAGTAAGTGAGAACATGTGAAGTATGACTTTCTGTGCCTGGCTTATTTCACTTAACATAATGGCCTCCAGTTCCATCCATGTTGTTGCAAATGACAGGATCTTGTTCCTTTTACGGCTGAATAGTACTCCATTGTGTATATGTAACATGTTTTTCTTTATCCATTCACCTGTTGATGAACACAGGTTGCCTCCAACCCTTGACTATTGTGAATAGATCTGCAACAAACACCAGAGTGCAGATAACACGTTGATATACTGATTTCCTTTCTTTTGGGTGTATACCTAGGAGTGGGATTGCTGGATCATATAGTAGCACTATTTTTAGTTTTTTGAGAAACCTTCAAACTCTTTTCCATTATGCTTGTACTAATTTATATTCTCATCTACAATGTACAAAGGTTCCTTTTTCTCAACATCCTTGGCAGCATTTGCTATTGCCTGACTTTTGGAGAAAAGCCATTTTAGCAGAGGTGAGATGATATCTCATTGTAGTTTTGATTTGCATTTCTCTGATGATCAATAATGTTGAGCACCTTTTCATATACCTGCTTGCCATTTGTATGTCTTCTTTTGAGAAATGTCTGTTCAGATCTTTTGCCCATTTTTAATCAAATTATTAGATTTTTTTTTCCCTGTAGAGTTGAGTGCCTTATATAATCTGGTTATTAATCCCTTGTGAAATGGGTAGTTTGAAATATTTTATCTCATTCTGTGGGTTTTCTATTCACTTTGTTGATTGTTTCCTTTGCTGTGCAGAAGCCTTTTAATTTGATGTGATCCTATTTGTCCCTTTTTGCTTTGGTTGCCTGTGCTTGTGGGGTATTACTCAAGAAATCTTTGCCCAGTCCAATGTCCTGGAGAGTTTCCCCAATGTTTTCTTTTAGTAGTTTCATAGCTTTAGGTCTTAGATTTAAGTCTGTAATCCTTCTTGATTTGATTTTTGTATATGTTTAGAGATAGGGGTCTAGTTTCATTCTTCTGCATGTAGATATCCAGTTTTCCCCGAATCATTTATTGAAGAGACGTTGTTTTCCAGTCTCTTGGCACGTTTGTCAAAAATGAGATCACTGTAGATGTATCTATTTATCTCTGGGTTCTCTCTTCCACTGATCTGTGTGTCTATTTTTATGCCAGTACTACACTGTTCTGGTTACTATAACTCTGTAGTATATTTTAAAGTCAAGTAATGTCATTCCTCCAGTTTTGTTCCTTTTGCTTAGGATAGCCTTGGCTATTCAGGGTCTTTTGTGGTTCCATATACATTTTAGAATTGTTTCTTCTATTTCTGTGAAGAATGGTATTTTGGTATTGTTATTTTGATAGGGATTGCATTAAATCTGTAGATTGCATTGGGTAGTATGGACATTTAAGCAATATTGATTGCTCCAATCCTTGAAAATGGAATATCTTTTATTTTTTGGTGTCTTCTTCAATTTCTTGATCAATGTTTTATAGTTTTCATTGTAGAGATCTTTCCCTTCTTTAGTTAATTCCTAGGTGTTTTATTTTATCTGTAGCTATTGTAAATAGGATTACTTTCTTGATTTCTTTTTCAGATTATTCACAGTTGGGATATTTAAGTGCTACTGATTTTTGTATCTTGATTTTGTATCCTGCAACTTTACTAAATGTGTTGATCAGTTCTAATAGTTTTTTGGTGAGTCTTCTTTCCAAATATAAGATTGTATCATGTGCAAACAAGGATAATTTGACTTCCTCCTTTCCAATTTGGATGCTCTTTATTTCATTCTCTTGTCTTCTGGTTGCTCTAACTATAACTTCCAGTACTATTTTGAATAACAGTGATGAAAGTGGGCATCCTTGTTGTGTTCCTGATCTTAGAGAAAAAGGCTTTCAGTTTTTTTCCCATTCAGTATGATATTAGCTATTGGTCTTTTATGTATGGCTTTATTATGTTGAGTTATGTTCCTTCTATACCTAGTTTTTTGAGGGTTTTTATCATGAACAGGTGTTGAATTTTATCAGTTACTTTTTCAGTATCAATTGAAACGATCATATGGTTTTTGTCCTTTAGTCCATTGATATGATGTATCAGATCAATTGATTTGCATGTGTTAAACCATCCTTGCATCCTGGGGCTAAATCCCACTTTGTCGTAATGAACAATCTCTTTAATGTGTTGTTGAAGTCGGTTTGCTAGTGTTTTGTTGAATGTTTTTGTGTAAATATTCATCAGTGATATTGGCCTATACTTTTTCTTTTTTTGATGTGTCTTTGTCTGGTTTTGGTAGCAGGGTAATAGTGGCATCACAGGATGAGTTTAGAATGGCTCATGGTTCAGTCCTTGTAGGTTGTATCTCTTGCTTTAGCTCTAATCATATTTGCTTTATATATCTTAACTCTCCAGTGCTGGGTGCACGTATATTTAAAATTGTTATACCTTTTTGCTGAATCGATCCCTTTATCATTATATAGTGAGCTTCTTTGTCTCTTCTTATAGTTTTTGTCTATATATATACACATATATATATCTGGGTGCTCCAATGGTGGCCTGGCAATACTCTCCATAGCTCTGTGGGATGATGGCCATGGGATGAGGCTCCTCTGCCTCAAAAGTGGAGGGAAGAGTGGGAAGGACTATGTTGCCAGATGTATGTCATTTGTTTCTTTTCTCTTGATGCTTTCTCTCGCTGCTTTTAGGATCCTTTCTTTATCCTTGATGTTTGAGAGTCTGATTATTAAGTGCCTTGAGGTAGTCTTCTTTGGGTTAAATCTGCTTGGTATTCTATAACCTTCTTGTATTTGGATATTGGTATCTTTCTCTAGGTTTGGGATGTTTTCTGTTATTATTCCTTTTACTAAACTTTCTACCCCTGTCTCTTTCTTTATCTCCTGTTTAAGGTTAAAAAGTTTTAGATTTGTCCTTTTGGGGCTACTTTTCTAGATCTCATAGGTGTGCTTCATTCTTTCTTATTCTTTTTCTTTCCTCTGACTGTGTGTTTTCAAATGGCCTGTGTTCATTAATTATTTCTGCTGCTTGATCAGTTCTGCTATTAACAAACTCTGATGTATTTTTTAGTATGTTAATTGCATTTTTCAACTCTAGGATTTCTGCTTGGTTCTTTTCAATTATTTCAACCTCTTTGTTAAATTTATCTGATAGAATTCTGATTTTCTTCTTTGTGTTATCTTGAATTTCTTTAAGTTTTCTCAACACAGCACTTTTGAATTCTCTGAAAGGTCACTTATCTCTGTTTCTTCAAATGGGTCCCTGGTGTCTTATTTAGTTCATTTGTTGAGGTCATGTTTTCTTGGATGGTCTTGATGCTTATGAATGTTTGTTTGTGTCTGGGTATTGAAGAGTTAGGTATTTATTGTAGTCTTCTCTATCTGGGCTTGTTTGTACCTATCCTTCTTGGAAAGGCTTTCCAGGTTTTCAAAACGACTTGAGTGTTGTGGTCTAAGTCATATCTGCATTAGGGGGCACCCCAAGCCCAATAATAACGTGGTTCTTGCAGCCTCACAGAGGTACTGCCTTGGTGGTCTTGGATAAGATTCACAGGAATTCTCTGGATTACCAGGCAGAGACTCTCGTTCTTTCCCATTATGTTCTCTCAAACAAATGGAGTCTCTCTGTTCTGAGCTGTCTGGAGCTGGGGGTGGGGTGATATAAACACCTCTGTGCCCACCACCACTGGGACTGTGCTGGGTTAGCCCTGAAGCCAACAGAGCACTGGGTCTTGCCTAAGGCCCACTATAACCACTGCTTGGCGATTGCCTATGTTTTCTCAAGGCCTTGGGGCTCCACAATCCAGCAGGTGGTAAAGCCAGTCAGGGTGGCAAGTTCTCCCAGGCCCTGGGTCAGTCTAGAGATGCTGTCCAGGACTCAGGCACTAGAGTAAAAATCTTAGAAATCTACCTGGTGTTCTATTGTACTGTGGCTGAGCTGGCATTCAAACCATGAGACACAGCCCTTCCCATTCTTTTTCCACAGGGAAAGGAGCCTCATCCTGTGGCTACCACCCCCACAGGCCTATGGGGAGTATTGCCAGGCCACCATCAATATTCCCTTAAGGCCCCAGGGCTCTTCAGTCAGCTTATGGTGAATGCTGGCAGGCCTAGGACTCACCCTTCAGGACAGTGGTCTCCCCTCTGCCCTGGGCAAGGTGCATAGATGTTGTCTAAGAGCCAAGACCTGGAATCAGGGATCCCAAAAGCCTGCTTGGTGCTTTACCTGTCTGTGGCTGAGCAGGTACCTAAAGTGAAAAACAAAGTCCTGTTTTCCCTCTACTTTTCTCAATCTGAAGGAGTCTCTCCCTGTAGCCATAATAGCTGAGAATGTGCTGAGTCTCACCTGAAGCCAGCAGGCCTCAGAGTCTCACTCAAGGACCATGTGCATTACTTGGTTATTGCTGCTGGTTGTTCAGGGTCCAAGGATTCTTCAGTTAGCAGGTGATGGGCCCTGCGAGGACTGCATCCTTCCTTTCAGGCCAGCTGGTCTGCTTCTGGCCCAGCATGTGTCTAGAAATGTTGTCTGGGAGCTAGGGCCTGGAATTGGGGCCTCATGACTCTAACTGGTGCTGTATTGTGACTGAGCTGGCATTCTAGATGCAGGTCAATGTTTTCTTTACTCTTCTATCTTCTCTCCTCAAGCAGAAGGAAGGAGTCTCTTTTGGAGCTGCAAGCTGTGTAGCCTGGGTTTGGGGGAGGGCTGGTGCATGCACTCCCTTAGCTGTCCTAACTGATGTCTTAGTATGTCACATGATCCCCAAGTCCACTGGTTCTGAGACCAGTCTAGCACTAGGACTTACCTAGGAGTTTCAATCCTTGTGGCCTAGACTGCCTTTCAAGTTTATTTAGAGTTTCAGAGCACTTTAGCCTGCAGTGGAAAGGCTTGCCAGAACTTAAGTTCCTACTGCCTGGATGGGATATCCCTCTCTGGCTAGGGCTGGTTTAAATACTCCCTCTGTGGGCAGGCATCTGCTGAGTTCAGCTCGGTTTTGCATTCTGCTGTGACAGGGCGGCCCTGAGTTCAATGCAATGTCTCATAATTACTGCACTTACCCTCTCCTAAGGACTCAGATTCTCTCTTCACACTATGCGGTCACTACCAGGAGATGGGAAAGGGGGTAATGTCAGCAGTGTAACACTCTTTCCTACCGTCTTCAATGCTTCTTTCAGCTATATAAAGTTAAAACCAGGTACCGTGATTTTTGGTTCTTATGAAGGTTGTTTCTTCGTGCAGCTAGTTGTGAAATTGGGGGGATGATTGGTGGAGCCTTCTATTCAGCCAGCTTGCTCTGCCCCTCCTCCCATTTACATTTCTTTTAAAGGATAAATCTTTTCTTGTAGCTAGCTTCAAATTAACTTTGATAGTAAGAATTAATAATAATTGAATTTTATTCCCATTACTGATAAGTATATTTTACAAAATCTATGTTTTTGCTGAAAGAAATTCCGTAACTGTCTTCTTATGTGCTTGCTTACATGTTGTGTCATATGTAACATAGTTCCACCAAAGCAAGTAGCTAGTTCACTGATGAATACCCAATGGTTAGAAGAGTACCTAGCACAGAGTAAGGTCTTACGAAACATTTGTTAAATTAATAAACAAATACATGAAAAAATAAATTAAAAAATTCTAGCTCCAGAAATGGTTGGCCTATTAGGATCTTCATTTAAGCCAGTGGTTGTCAGCTGGGGGTAATTTTGTACTCCAAGGGACAGTTGATAATGTCTGGAGACATTCTTGGTTATTCCATTTGGGAAGGGAAGATACTACTGGTGTCAAGTGGGTAGAGATCAGGGATGCTGCTAAAACCTGTAGACAGCCTCTCATCACAAAGAATGAGCTGGCAGAACGAACAGTGCTGAAGCTGAGAAATGCTGACTTGAACCAGACAGGTAGGTCATCACTATGTTCCTGGGACCTCAACTGTGGCCATGGAGTTAGCAGCAGGCTTTCCATACTAGAAAAGTCAGTTGTATGCCCTAAACAGACATTAAATTTTGAAAACCTTAGTTCCGTTGCCCAATAAAGCTTGCTCACCAGTAGACAGTGTTATGTCAGCTGCACCAGTAGCTCTAACTACTGCCAGCGACCTGGCCCATTGTGAAAGACAGAGTATGAGGAGTTGAGATTGTTGAGAATTGAAAAGGGTAGAGACTGTTTCTCTGCTTGGTGGAACTGCTATTTCTTACATTTTCTGACTATCATTGTTGCCATGGAGAACATTTGCTTTGAGCTAAAGGCGAGTGCGACTGATCGCTCTCATAATGCACAGTCTTTCCACTGATATGGTGGCCCCTTGGACCTGCCTCCTCCAATTTCTACAAGGCACCTTCACATTTGTCATCTCTGGAATAGACAGAAGTTTAAGGAATGGTCGACTGATGGATAGGAAGCCAATTACCCGTTAAAAAGACCTTAAGGGTAGGTTGATTCCCGCCCTCATGTTATTTTACAATGTCTATATTATACTGAGCAGCTGGCCAACTTAGAATGGCTTCCATTTAAGCACTTCAACAAAATGCTGTGTTTCCCACTAGCTTTCACTTGGAAATAACAAGAATGGGAGAATGGCTAAGTAGCTACCTTTCTTTAGTTATTATGCAGGAAGACATTTCTTCTCCATCATAAAAAATACAAATGTTTGGCTGATAGGAAACATCTTGATATTAAACAAATCCTATTTGGTACTCAGCACCAGCAACTAATACATTATAGAAGTTTTTGCTTCGCAAACAAAAACGTAGATAGCAAAAACAATTTCATTTTACAGAATAATTTTTAGTTTGTTGTTGCTGCCTTGATGCAACTATTTTACACCCAGACTATAATGACTAATCTACTTGTCTCCTTTTATTGAACACTGACTATATGTTTCATCTAGGTTATCTCATTTAACCATAACACACAGCACACAGAGGTCATATGATTTGCCCAAGGTTAAGTAGTTAGGACATAACTCTGAGTGATGCTGATATATATTGCTTTAGAATTTGTTTCTCATCATTTTAGTCCATTTTTTATTGTTACAAGATAATAGCACAAACGGAGTAATTTATAATAGATTGAAATTTATTTGGCTCATGGTTCTGGAGCCTGGGAAGTTCAAGAGCATGGTGCTGGCATCTGGTGAAGGCCTTTGTGCTATGTCATTCCATGGTGGAAGGGCAAGAGAGAGTAAGACTGAGAACGAAAGGCTGAACTCACCCTTTTTATCAGGAACCCACTCCCACAATAACTAGCCTACTCCCAAGATAAGGCCATTAATCCATTTATGAGGGAAGACCCCTTATAACCTCGTTACATCCTGATGATCCCATCTTTCAACTCTGTTGCTTTGGGGATTAGCTTCCAACACACAAACTTTGGGGGACATATTCAAACCATATCACTGATGAAAATACTGTATTCTTTCTGGGCATGATGCATGTACAGGGCCATGCACATTTGGGTGCTAAATGCATACTTTTGATGATGATTGAGATAGTAAAATTCCCACAGGAAATGGGAAATCACTTGGTATTCTCCCTCACTGTGTTCAGGTGGTGGGTCCATGAACACTCCTCTTTTCTATTGCTTGCATCAGACTTATCTGTGTGTTAACTAGTAACCCAAAGTCATTCTTGGCCAGGGTCCCCTGGAGTGTTTGCAAAGGGGGCCTTGCCTCCATACATATGCCAATGACTGTCTTTGTGTTGAGTTTCTCGTTCACATATGAGTACTCTTCTCCACATGTCATTTCTTTTTCTTTCTTTCTTTCTTTTTTTTTTTTTTGAGACGGAGTCTTGCTCTGACACCTAGGCTGGAGTGCAGTGGTGCATCTCCGCTCACTGCAAGCTCCGCCTCCCGGGTTCACGCCATTCTCCTGCCTCAGCCTCCCAAGTAGCTGGGACTACAGGCACCCACCATCATGCCCGGCTAATTTTTTGTATTTTTTTAGTAGAGCCGGGGTTTCACCGTGTTAGCCAGAATGGTCTCAATCTCCTGACCTCGTCATCTGCCCGCCTCGGCCTCCCAAAGTGCCGGGATTACAGGCGTGAACCACCATGCCCGACCTCCACAGGTCATTTCATGCAGTGACCTTACACCTTATTCTGAGCATGAGGTGAGAAATGCAGATTGGTTTAATCTTAGTGGGCTTGGTTTTCAGGGCCTCTTAGTATGAGCATCTTGCCTGTGGGAAGCATGTGATCCCAGTGTTGAAGATACACAGTATTCACACAGTATGGCTCTAAATACAAGCCACCTATTTTATCTCAGGCTTGGGTGAGAAGCAAGCCATCTGCTCTAGTGCTGGGAGAAGGCTGTCTGTGTTGGACTGACTTATGGAGAGACAGTGCCTAGGTGTCCAGCATACCTGGGACCTTCCTGGTGGTTTGGTTTTCTGTGATGTTCCCTTATTTTTGAATCTAACCTCCTGTATTCTTTCTAAAGTGTGTATGATGCTATTGTGACTAATGAAAGACATATTGAAAGTGTGCTGAATTCATAACACATTTTTCATTATTATTTTCTCAGTTAATAGACACTAAAATACAACTGACCTTCAATAGAGGTCATTAAATTAGGAGTCATCTTTTTGGAAAAGGCTGGAAGCTGTTAACCTGGAGCTGCAGCTGCTACAGATTCCCAAGCCAAGCTGAAAGTCTATGTTGGCCTCTGCCCCCAAAAGGCTGAGATGCTCTAGAGTTTAGGTAAAGTATAGTTAATTGGACTTTAATTCTTTGAAAATGGACAAGCTCAATATGACTTGTATGATCGCTCTTGGTTAATCAGATTGTTAAATTTATGGACCTCCTTTTCCCATACTCATTTCCAGGACAGATTCAGGCTATGTCTGCCTGTTTTGATGCATGCAATTTACTTTAAAATCCTGCAATACAGAGAGCGTGATGATATGTATATGTCAGTTGGCTTAAGCTACACTCAAGGGGCAGTCCGTGGTCCTGACCAGGAACCTACACTCTGAGAGTGGACTCCAGCATTTAATCAGAAAGGCCACACTCCTGAGGCTGTTCCCAGAAGGGCGTCTTCATCTTTCTTTACCACTGAACTTTGATCATCACTAGAGACTTTGCTAATGAGCTCAAAGAAAGTTCCAAATGGGTTTCATTGGTGAAAAACAAAGGGCTCGTTATTTAGCATAATAGATATAATAAGTGAGTTCTCACTGGTGAGTTAGTGGTATTCAAGATGAGAGGTTTGGCTTAGATATTTTCCCAAAGCTCCTCATCCTTGCCTGAAGGGGATCTGAATAGCTTGCAGACACTGTCCCCTTCTCCCACAGGGATGATACTTGAGACTTGAGCCCCCAAACAGTCCTTCATTCAGCAGAGAGTTTGGAGGATTTGGGTTGTCCAATGATCATTGCTAGATTAGCTCTCTCCTGCCTCTTGAGTGCCTGGGGTGAGTGGTCCATGTGAGGTGTGGTCAGGACACTTACAAGGACAGGCAGCTGGAATTTTGTTGATCTTAAACACCAAGTTTTATAGCCTAGTGTCTGCTTACTAATAAGTGTCTGCATATGGCACAGGGTTTGGTCTGAGACGTGCTTTTATTATAACCTGGTAGCAAAGTTGCAGGAGAGTAGCTCATTCTCAACCCCCTCCAACTACTGGTGGGTATCAGTAACTACCACAAAGAACTAAACATGTGCGCATGGTCAAATTGCCTTATGTTAGTTTATACTACCTGGCAAAAGTTAATTTATACTACCTGGCAAAAGTTAATTTATACTACCTGGCAAATACTACCCTTTGCACAAATGGGAGGGATTTTGTTTTCACTTTATGTAATATCCATTTAAGCAACAACACAACCAAATCCCTAGCAAATTACTTCTTACTTAGTGAAGAGACACAACTTTCATCTTTAAAATAAGCCTTAATTCTCTATGAAGTCTGAAGCCATCTTTTCATCTTACACATTGCCTTGGGGTCAGAGAAGGAATACACCACTCCAGGCCTGTCTCCCAGGATTCCAGGACTCTGTGGAATGCATCCCTTTCCCTAGAGAAAGAAGACAAACTTTTGCTTCGGCTCACTTTGTTAATTGTACGTGTCAACTTGCCTGGGCCGTGGGGTGCCTGGACATCTGGGTAAACATTATTTCTGGGTTGGGCAGTGAGTGTGTTTCTGGAAGAGATTAGCATTTGAATCAAATTGAACAGTTAACCTGATTGGACTCACTTAAGCAGTCTGGCCTTCCCAAAGGGAGGGTCTCAATATGACAAAAAGGCAAAGAAGGTTGAATACTGTCTCTCTGCCTGACTGTTCAGTTGGGACATCAGTCTTCTCTTGCTCTTGGACTGGGACTTACGCCATCAACACTCCTGGTTTCAGGCCTTTGGACTTAGACTGGAATTCATACCAACAGCTTTCCTGGGTCTCCAGATTACAGACAGCAGAATGTGGGATCTCTCAATCTCCATGACCTCCTTTGCCAATTCCTTATAACAAATTATATGTGTGCATATATATATATATATCCTATTGGATCAGTTTTTCAGGAGAACCCTAACTAATACCAGAGCAATGAGACTATATCCAGTTATCAGAAAGGTACCTCTTACAGTCCTTGTTCAGTACTATCTACCTCCAGCCTTCTTTTCATGAACTGCAGTCCCTCCAGCTAGTCGCATGGCAACCTCCTACTCATCCTACAGGCTGCAGCTGAAATGTCAGCTCCTCAGGGAGCCCTTCTCAGATTACTCTGTCTACATAGGCTGTTTTTGTGTTAGTTTCTGTCTCTACCCCCTGTTTCTGTCATGTGATTTTATATCTTATAATTAATTACTAATTTGTTAGTTTGTTGATCACCTGACATTCCTACTAGACTACAATCTCCTTGAGGGCAAGAACCTTGCTCATTTTGCTCACCACCACTGATGGGCACAGAGCAGGCACTGAACACATGTCTTGGGAGTGAATAAATGAATACATAGTTTCCTTGCCACTTGTAACACAATCAACAATGAATCACCGGTGCGACTGCACTCAGGAGGAAGTGAGCTTTGCTTTGAGAAAACTCAATACAGAATCATGTGAGAAGAGGGGATGCTGACTGTTAATGTTCACATTATTTTAGAGCAATAGTCTTTGATGAGGCCATTTTGCTGCCCTCTCCCACATGGGACATGTGCTGATGTGCGGGGACATTTTCAATGGTTGCACCTGGGTTGGTGTTACTAGCATCCAGTGAGTAGAGGCCAGGGATGCTGCTGGACATCCTACAACATACAGGACAGCCCCTCACATCAGAGAATGATCTGGCCCCAAATGCCTGTCACTAGCACCAAGGTTGAGAAATCCCATGTGAGAGACATCATATTTACCATGTTTCAATTACCAACTTCCAATGACTCAAAGTCCAAGAAAATATACTTAACACAAGTCAGCATTCTTTGGCAATTATAGAAATAGTTAAATTTTTTAAATGACCTCAGGCTGATGACCTATCCATTATTATTCAACCACACTATAGCTATATGCAATCTTAGGGACTGGCTGAATAGACCCACTTAAATACACCGTAAACAGTTAACAATCTTTGATACAAACTTGTCATTTACTTTTCCCAAAGTAAGGATACAGAAAAATTCCTTTCACTTGTTATGAACTTGTTTTCAGTCTGTTCAGATCTACCAAAATGAAAAATCGAAGCTAATAAGACCCATAAATGAGATGACGATTATTCACATGACTAAGTGATTCTTCTTTTTGCAGAAAGATTCTCTGCCAGTTTCCTTTAAACACTTGGCTCCTCTCATGCATTTAAAATCTAACTCAGTTTACAAAAGCATTAATTTATGTGCACATTTCAGGCTCACTGCCATTGTGAAAAGCTAACTACATCTTTCATGAGGAGTACATCCCTGCCTTGCCTCTCAAAGATAATTCTCCTGTTTCTTGGTTTTCTCTTTAGATTGTGGTTTCTTTGGAGGGCAAGATCCGTGTCTCTAGAATGTTTGGTTCTGCTTTCTGGCACCCCTGACATTTCAGGATGTCAATAAATATTTATTGATGCTGATGAGGTGAACAGAACCAGAGATGCACGTTCTCACTCCCTTGTCATGTGCTTTATAGAACTTTTTTTTTTTTTTTTAATCAGCATCCGCAAAGAGGGTACCAAGAAACTCTTTAGACACTCAGCCTCTCCCAGGGACTGAGATGCTTTTGGGGGTCCCTGGGACCACCCTTTTCCAGTTTAGCCCTTGCTAGTCTCTTGCCAAATGTTCCCCAGGCATAATTCCCATTCACACATTATTTTCAGACTATCTCAACTGCAGGAGGTGGGTTTAGCCTTGGTCCCTAAAAGTATGCTCTGTATTGTGTGAAGCCCTTTTGCAAGAGGGGATTAAGCATGTAGTTAATGTCTCAATACCACAGTGAAGAACTCAGAGATGAAAAGTTTGCATTTGCCCCTAAGAAGAGGCATGAAAAGCAATAGTTGTCGAAGTGTGGTCCTCTGACCGGCAGCATCAGCATCCCCCGGGACTTGTCCCAGATGTAGCTTGCCTGGCCCTACCCTGGACCAACTAACTGAGCCTGGAGCTCTGAGATGGGGCCCAGCTAACTGTAGTAAGCCCTCCAAGTGTTTCTGATGCATGCTAACGTTGGAGAACAACAATGCTAGAGGCTCAAGCTTCTTTATGAGTGTTGAGCTCATCACCTACCCCTTGTCCAATAGCGTCCATTATGTCTTATAAAAGATACAAGTTGGGGGCTGGGCTAGGTGGTTCACACCCATAATCTCAGTACTTTGGGAGGCCGAGGTGGGTGGCTTGCTTGAGCCCAGGAGTTTGAAATCAGCATGGACAACATGACAAAATCCCATCTCTACTAAAAATACAAAAATTAGCCAGGCATGGTAGCACATGCCTGTAGTCCCAGCTACTCAGAAGGCTGAAGTAGGAGGATCACCTAAGCCCGGGAGGTCGAGGCTGCAGTGAGTCATGATCTCAACTCTAGTCTGGGTGACAAAGGGAGACCCTGTCTCAAACTTAAATAAAAAAGAGAAGATACAAGTTAACTTCTTGACTCTCCAAAGAAACTTCAGAGATCCCTGGCAGTCCCAGGCTTTTCAGCCCAATAGGTAGGTGGACACACGTGTAAAGGAGGCAACAGGTTTACCACTCAGAGGGAAAATTAATCCTGTCTGTGCCCCCTAGTCACAAGGCTTTCCTAGCATGCCCTGCACAAGATAGCTGTCCCCTCCCCAAACTACCCTCTGGTCTTCCAAAGAGGGGCCTTGGGGAAAGCAGGGGAAAGGGAGGGAAAGGAGAACTGAGCCTCAGCAGCCCAGATCCCTGAATGATCCTCAGGGGCTGAGCAGCTTGCTGTCTGGGAGTGGCCACACTCACTGAACAATAGCTTGGCAGCCTTCATGTGTTCTGTGCAGTGTCTGGGCCTCCTGAAGGAAGGTCCTTGCCCACCGTCTACCCCGCCCAGGACCAATCCTCCCCTCTCCTTCCTCTCCTTCACTAGCCAGGATGGCCCATCTGCCTGCCCACCTCCCAACCCTGCTCTCCCTTGAATCCTGGTCTTCTCTAGTTCCTGGGGGTGGAAAAACACCCACCCTCTATGGAAACCACTGACCCTTTTTCCATCCAGCATTTGAGTTGGTTGTGTTTGTCTAACCCTCTTCGTGTCTAGTGCAAAGAGATTCACAGCTGATAGTGTGGGCTGGAGAGGGGCCAAAAGGCCTCTCATGCACATGTGGGGAGGTAGAATGCACCCACGGCACAAGGATTTATACTTTGCTTGTAATCCCAGCACGCGGTGATAGAGCCAGTTTTTTTCTGAATTAACTTATTTAGCTATTACATTGCTAGTGACTTAGACTAAGCACCATCATGAAAACACAAATTACCATAACAGTGGCTTGCTTCTTTGAGATGTACACGTTTTTAGTGGAATGCATACCTGAAAGCAGGCCCAAGTTCCCCACAGGTGCATGGGGATGTCTGGCTTACTTTGCATAACTGGCACCAGGACTGTGGGCAGGTTTATTCCCTTTGGGCCCTTGCTCAGCTTTCCTCTTTGCTAAATACCTTCCTCAAGAGATGTGTTGCGTCTTCGTTAAACAAGGCTGCCTTTAAAGGGCAATTCATCATTCGGAACCCATCATGGGCTTGCAGGAGACAAGATTCGGTCCAGTCTGCTCTCTCCCCATTTTTCCCTTGTTCCTTCTAAATGTCCCCTTCCCTTTTACCATTCTCCAGATGGAGAAGCCACTTCACAAATCTTGGCTAGCACATTTCAAGGTTCCTTCTTTGAAGCAGACTAGCTTCAGCTCCACAGATTTCTCCCATTGTGGAGGCAGCATTTTAAACAATAGGCTCTTGCACATCCTTTAAGGTAAATACGGTCATGCAAGCACTTGGATAGTGTTAAAGTTAATGACCTGGCGTTGAGCGAGGAAATTAAAGAGCGAACAATACGTTTTTGACATTTCTGCCACCCAGACAGCAGTGGCAGCTTTGCTATCACACACACACACACAATAGAGAACATTTCTCCTCAGAGGAAATGTTCAGATTGAGGATCTCTTATTTTGCATTTAGAAATGTGTCTCCATCTGATTCTTTCCTGAGGCTACGCTGCAGAAATACATCTTGGCGTAAGACATCTTCCACCTCTAGCAGTTGCTAGTGAGCTAATGAAAGTCAATACTATTTATTCAACTCCCAGGAAGCCCAGCGCTCCCTATTAGCCACTGTTTGAAATGTGGACCAAAGAAAGGTGACCCGGATAAGATCAGGACCAGAAATGTTTCTGCCTAACACAGGTGCTATTAATATACTTGGAGAGAAATACCTAACACAAGCACTGCTAATGTCCTTGGAGAAAAAAAAGAAAAAGTCAGGACCTCTCTACCTAGCCATCCCTTAATCCTCTTTTATGACGGATTCTTTAACAAGTAAAGGAGCTGTAAATTTAATGAGTTGCTTTAGACATGATAAAAATCGATTGTTGAAAGTTGAAGCGAAGCCTTCTCTTTCTTCGGTTTGGGTGCATGGTCATAGTCCAGGCCAAGAACTCCAAGGAGCCAACAGCCTGAGGCAGGATTGAGCCAGAGGCTTAGGAGGGCGGAGGCATCACAGGTGACACCTATCTACGTAAATTACCCAGCTCCCCAAATTCTGCATCTGAGCTATCCTGAAAGCTGTTTCTCCAGCTCCCATGGGTTGTTAGCAGGCTTCAGTTATGTATAAATTGTGAAAGCTGATTGTATTGTTGGCAAAACGGTCAGAGACCTAGCAGCTTTGTTGATGAGCCCATCATGGGAGCGCCTAATGGATGGATCATTCATAAACACTCTGACAACAAACACGAAGTGAATGTGCACTTCTAGGTAAACAGCTGCTTTCATTGAGTGATGAATAAAGCTAAAATCCAGCTCTCAGGGATGCATCCCATCGGTAAATACTGAGGTTACTGCTGCCTTCCAAAGACAACACTGCTTTACAGAGCCACACAGAGATGCCACATGGTGGTTGAGAAGCCAGCTTTATCCTTGCTCCTGTTTTCTTTCCTTGCAGTGTATACCCTCATAGCAGTCAACAAACACACATCGAATGCCCCTAGATAATGTTATGTGTTGTATCTGCATGTACAGATAGAGAGAAAACACATCAGGCAGATCTTCATGGTAGACTTGGATGGCAAACCCCATGTTCACAAGTGAGGAGACCCTAGCTTGGGGGTGAAACCAAGACCTGAACTTAGATTTCAAGCGCTCGCTATCCCACTTTCTCTTTTCAGGCTTCTTATACTTTTACATAGCCTGGTTCATTCTGAAAGATACAAAGGGGTCAAGGTTCAGATACAATCAAACTGAAAAGTCTCCAAGGATCTGAGAGAAGGCAGCACTTAGGGGCTACATTGAAAATGGAAGCACAGGTGAGTGTGCATGTTTAGGGGGCAGGAGTCTCCCTGGGACTCCCCTGCTTGCCTCCTGCCATCAAATCACACAACACCTCTGGACAACAGTGTGTTTGTACTAAGCTGGTCTAGGGCTCAGCTTTTGATTGGTGTGCATGGCAGCCAAGAAAAGCAGGGGTGGGGTGATGTTGACATGGTTACTGATTCGGCCCAGGCTCTGCAGTTCTGTTGCTCAGAGAGAGAGAGATAACAAGGGTGACGAGTAGGCTGGAGGTGAGGGCTCCATCCTCAAGCCTGGGACCATGGTCCAAAGTGAGAACTTACATCCCTGTTTTCCTGCTCAAATGTTGCCTTTTCCAAAACCACCCATGGCCCAGCCCACTCCCGATTCTGTACCCATAAAAACCCTGGTCTCCATCAGAGAGAGGAGGAGAAACAGCTGGACATGGGAGGCTATAGCTGGACATTGGAGGCTACGGTTGGACATTGGAGAGAAGCAGCTTGCCTTCAGAGGGACAGCTTGACAGTGCGGCCTCAGAGAAGAGTCTGGCTGCAGACAGCCAGACTTCAGGAGAAGAATACCTTCTTGTCCCATCTCCTTTCCAGCTCCCCTTCCCGCTGAGAGCCTTTTTAAATTTTTATTTATTTTATTTATTTTATTTTTTTGGAGACAGAATCTTGCTCTATCACCTAGGCTGCAGTGCAGTGGCGCGATCTTGGTTCACTGCAACCTCTGCCTCCTGGGTTCAAGCAATTCTCCTGCCTCAGCCGCCCAAGAGCTGGGATTACAGGCATGTGCCACCATGCCTGGCTAATTTTTGTATTTTAGTAGAGACAGGGTTTCACCATGTTGGCAAGGCTAGTCTTGAACTCCTGACTTCATGATCTGCCTGCCTCAGCCTCCCAAAGTGCTGGGATTACAGGCATGAGCCACCGTGCCCGGCTAGTCATTTTCGTTGGCAATAAGATCCTCTGCATTCACCGCCCTTCGTTTGTGAGACCTGATTTTTCCTGGATGCCAAACAAGAGCTTGGGTATCAGGGGTGCAGATGCAAAAGGCTGTCACACTGACCATCTGCCCTTGCTGGTAGAAAGCAGCCACCACCTCATGTGAAAAGGCAGAGGGTCCACTGAGCTGTTAACACTTAAGCTGTCTGTGGATGGCAGACCTTAAAGAGCATTGTAACACATGCCCTTTGGGGCTTCAGGGGTCGTAGGCACCTCACTAAATGCTGCTGTGGGACTGGTGTGGAGTTTGTTCTCACTGGCAAATAAAAGTGCTTGCCCCTGGCTCCTGCACTCACTCACACTTGTGTGCTGCCTCCCACGAGGGGTTAAGTGCAGCAGGTTTGAGTGAATGAAGTTTGCCCCTGCTGGAGCCAAAGCAGCTGGCTAGCTCCAGTGCCTGCACTCCAGTTCCCGCCTGTGAAGGGCTTAGGAAAGATATCCTGCTTCACAGCTATGATACTTTTCTTGAAAATCTTCCAAGTTTCCTATATTCAAAGAAAGACTGACCATTTAATGGCCCGGGAAACTTGTCACCCCTTGCCCTGTCCCAGCAAGATCTGAACTGGTCACCCTGGATGGCCAACAGCTTCAATGAAGATGTAGCTACAACATTTTAGTTTTCATTTGTACGTTCAGAGGGTTCCATAAGAGCCATAGACAAAAATAAACCACACTTAACTGCCAAACCATTTCCACAGACTTTTATGAATATCTTCTCTACTAACTTTCCACTGTAAAGGATTATGTTTAGATCTTTAGTTTTTAAATGGGAACAGCTGCAATGGACTAGCAGACAGCTTTAATGAACAGATGTGTATTTCTGGAGAAATCGATTTTCCTTTTTATTATTATGTCACCAAACTTGCTATATTCCCAAGCAATTTACATTTTAGGCTACGACGTACGTATGAACTAACAATAATAACTGTGGCCTCCAGGTAGGGAAACGTTTCTCAGCAAAAAGATCTGCTGGGCAAGGCAAAAATTTTTAGTCATTATTATTAGCAATATGCCACAAGAGGAATATCTATCTACCCTTTATGACCTAACTGCTATATTAGCCACTTCTGCAGTCCCACTGGAGGAAGTCTTTCTGTTTTGAGTTAGTCTAGAAAGTATTAGTTTTCAACCCAGTGGTTCTTAACTGAGGCAATTTGGCTCCTCAAGGGGTATTTGGTAATGTCTGAAGACGTTTGTGATTGTTATGACTGGGGAAGGGTGCTCCTGGCATCCAGTGAGTAGAGGCCAGGGACGCTGCTAAACATTCTGCAATGCACAGGACAGCCCCAACCACAAGGAATTATCCTGCCGCAAATTTCAGTAGTGCCAAGGTTGCAAAACCTTGCGGTTATGAGTTGAATTGCATTACCCAAAAAGATAATGTTGATGTTTTAACCCTCAAGGTCTCCGTGTATGACATTATTTGGAAATAGAATCATTGCAGATGTAATTAGTTAAGATGAGGTCATGCTGGAGTAGGGTGGGTCATTAATCCAACACAGCTGGTGACCTTATAAGCAGGTGGGGGGCCGGGTGCGGTGGCTCACGCCTGTAATCCCAGCACTTTGGGAGGCTGAGGTGGGTGGATTATGAGGTCAGGAGATTGAGACCATCCTGGCTAACACGGTGAAACCCCGTCTCTTCTAAAAATACAAAAAATTAGCCAGGCGTGGTGGTGGGCACCTGTAGTCCTAGCTACTCGGGAGGCTGAGGTGGGAGAATGGCGTGAACCCAGGAGGCAGAGCTTGCAGTGAGCCGAGATCGTGCCACTGCACTCCAGCCTGGGCTACAAAGCGAGACTCCATGTAAAAAAAAAAAAAAGAAGGGGGGGAGGGGCCAGGCATGGTGGCTCATACCTGCAATCTGCAATTCCAGCATTTTGGGAAGCCAAGGTGGGAGGATCACTTAAGGCCAGGAGTTCAAGACCATCCTGGGCAACATAGTAAGAACCTGTCTCTAAAACAAACAAAACAAAACAAAGAAACAGAGGAAGGATGAAGTGAAGACAGACACACAGGGAGAATGCCATGCAAGACGGAGGCAGAGATTGATGTGATGCGGCCACAAGCCAAGGAACACCAGGAGCTGAAACAGGCAAGGAATAATTCTTCCCTAGAAGCTTCAGATGAAGCATGTCCCTGGTAACAACTTGACTTTCAACTTCTGGCCTCCAGAACTGACAGATAATGAATTTCTGTTGTTTTAAGCCAACCAGTTTGTGGTACGTTGTCACATTTCTGTTGTTTTAAGCCAACCAGTTTGTGGTACGTTGTCACAGCAGCCCCAGGAAATAAATATATATCCCTTAGGCAAATAAAACTTTCTTTTTCTTAGAATGATGATAGTCATGTTTTTCTAGGATAATTTGCTGTTTCCTTTTATGGACCCCTTTCCCATATATGGATTTGCTATTCCTTTTTATGGATCCCTGTCCCATATACTGTTATGCTAAATAACTCTATTAGGCCAATATCATTCCCATTTTAGAGATGAATAATAACAATAGTGAACATTTGTTCAGAAATGTAGTGCGTGTGCCAGTACTCATGCTGCGTGCTTCACAAACATTATCTCATTTGATTGTTGCAGTGGCTCTAGGAGGCAACTGCTATAATTACCCTCATTTTGCAGCGGAAGAAACAGAGGCATGGATTAGTAAAGCGTGTTCACCTTAGTTCCACAAGTGACAGGAAGAGGGAGTTTTAACCCAGTGACACTGGCTCCTGAGCCCTTACTCTTAACTTCACGCTTTCCAGCTCTGATGCATCAGCAGTAGAAGGACCCAAAGGGTACATGTGCAACTAGTTAGTGCCGGGGGCATGACTTCCACAATCCTCTCAACAACACATCTCTAATGAAAAGGGCCTTAACACAATGCAGTTCCTAAACCACATCCCACACAAAAACGGTACTGAGGCAAAAAAAAAAAAAAAAAAAAAAAAAAAGAATAAGAAATATTACCTACTACATCTCTCTTCCAAATTAAAAAAAAAAAAAAGTTGAGTAAAGGCTCTGATAAGGCACGCACTTACCAAAAAAATACATACACACACACACACGCAAAATACACAACCCTGTTTATTGTGTTTAATCCAGTGGTTCCCCAAATTATCTGACAGCAGAAACCCTTTTTTGTAGGCCACTACTAATATCTAGAGCAGGGGGTAGCAAACTTCTTCTGTAAAGGACCAGGAACTATTTTTAGCGTTGCAGGACACATATGGTCACTGTCTCTTGCTCTTTGTTTTTCTTTTTACAACCCTTTAAAAATGTTAAAGGCATCATTTGCTTTAAGATCATAAAAAACCCAGCTGCTGGCTGGATTTGGCCCACAGGTTAAAGTTTCCTGACCCCTCCAGAGAGACAGAGTTGGAAACATGAATGGAAGGTAACTTTTGATGTATTATTTTTCACTAAGACAGTGCTGAGAAAACCTGTTTCAGAAATCCAGGAACAGAAAACCAAAATTCTGTTCATTACTTCTGTGTTCCTGCCATGTAACAAATGACAAACTATGAAGTCTGAGCAGCACATTGTTTGGGGTTGTGTTTCCTTGATTAGAGGGAAAATGAGTCACACAGAGGGCGGGTGGGTGTGAGCCTAGCTACGCTCCGTCTGGGCCGGCTGCACATACTAGGCCCTTAGAACATCCTTCCGACTGTGAGGTGGGAGACGGAGATGTTTAAACATCATCTTGACATTTTGCAGATGATTTTCTCTCTGTCTACCAGGCTAAGGTGGATGCCTGCCAGGAGTAGTTTATAGAGATTTCAGCTATTTCAGAGTCCCCAACTGCCAACCTTAGCAAGATAATGAGGACTTTTATGGGCACTGAATTGGATTTCCTTTAAAAAATGCAACCATGGCTCCCTGGAGTGAAGCTCTGGAGGCTTCTAGAGCCAGAGAGCCAGTTCTTGAAGGTCTATATGTAAGGCAGTTGCTTCTTCATAGGAGGAGAAACGAGGTGAGATACAGCATGGGCTAGGAGAGAGGACCCAAAGTTCTGTGCTGCCTCTGCCATCATGCCATTGGGGGACCTCATGGAGGCTGAGGCCCCTTCCTGCCTCAGTTTCTCTATATGTAAAATCACTCCAAAGGATGAAATAGAGACAAATACATATATTGGCAGGGTGGTAAAAGAGAAAGAATATACCTCTTGGAGTCAAATAGGTCTCAGTTTGAATCTTAGATTGCTATTTTCTTGCTGTGGGAACTCTGGCAAGTATGATTTAGCCTCTTAGAAGCTCGGTTTCCTCACCTAAGAAATGGGGATAATAATTCTGATCTTAAAGTGTTGATGGGGGAATTAAGCTACACAGTCTTTATAAAGAGCCTGGAGCAATGTCTGTGTGTAGTAGGGCCAGAGTATCTTAGCCTTCTAGCTGCACTGGCAGTGAGACAGTCTCTTAAGCAGCCCTGCGATTCCTACCTCCTGGCATTCACCCTCATGTGTGATCCCCTCCCCTTGAGCATAGGCAGGACCTGTGGCTTGCTTTTAAGAAAATATAGTGAAGGTGTTGAAATGTTACTTCCATGATTGTGTCACATAAGATTGCAATGTTTGTCAGGCTAAGATTCTCTCTCTCTTTTGGCTTTAAAAAAGCAAGTTGCCACACTGTGAGTTGCTTATGAAGAAGGCCATATTACAAAAACTGAGGACAGCCTCTAGTCAACAGCCAGCAACTGAGGCCCTTTGTCCAAGAACATGCAAGAAACTGAATGTTGCTAACAACTATGTGAACTTAGAAGTGAGTCCTTTCCCAATCAGACCTTCAGATGAGACCCCAGCTGCTGTAGCCAGACTGCTTCTCCAGGTTCGTCCTCTCTGGGCATGGCATCTCTGAAAGAAAGGCAGCAGCCCCAGTCAGGGGCTTATAGATAAAACTCCCATCTCCCTGGGACAGAGCACCTGGGGGAAGGGGCAGCTGTGGGTGCAGCTTCAGCAGACTTAAACATTCCCGCCTGCTGGCTCTGAAGAGAGCAGCAGATCTCCTAGCACAGTGCTTGAGCTCTGCTAAGGGACAGACTGCCTCCTCAAGTGGGTCCCTGACTCTGCCTCCTGACTGAGAAATACCTCCCAGCAAGGATTGACAGACACCTCATACAGGAGAGTTCCAGCTGGCATCTTGCAGGTGCCCCTTTGCGATGAAGCTTCCAGAGGAAGGAACAGGCAGCAATCTTTGCTGTTCTGCAGCCTGACTGGTGATACCCAGGAAAACAGGGTGTGGAGTGAATCTCCAGCAAACTCCAGCAGACCTGCAGCAGAGGGGCCTGACTGTTAGAAGGAAAACTAATAAACAGAAAGGGATAGCATCAACATCAAAGAAAAAGGACATCCACACAAAAACCCCATCTGAAGGTCAGCAGCATCAAAAACCAAAGGAAGATAAATCCACGAAGATGAAAAAAAAAACCAGCGCAAAAAGGCTGAAAATTCCAAAAACCAGAACTCCTCTTCTCCTCCAAAGGATCACAACTCCTTGCCAGCAAGGGAACAAAACTGGATGGAGAATGAGTTTGATGAATTGACAGAAGTAGGCTTTAGAATGTGTGTAATAACAAACTCCTCCAAGCTAAAGAAGCATGTTCTAACCCAATGCAAGGAAGCCAAAAACCTTGAAAAAAGGTTAGAGGAATTGCTAACTACAATAACTAGTTTAGAGAAGAACATAAATGACCTGATGAAGCTGAAAAACACAGCACAAGTACCTCGTGAATCATACACAAGTATCAGTAGCTGAATTGATCAAGTGGAAGAAAGGATATCAGAGATTGAAAATCAACTTAATGAAATAAAGTTTGAAGACAAGAGTAGAGAAAAAAGAATGAAAAGGAATGAACAAAGCCCCCAAGAAATATGGGACTCTGTGCAAAGACCAAACCTATGTTTGATTGGTGTACCTGAAAGTGACGGGGAGAATGGAACCAAGCTGGAAAACTCCATTCTTCAGGACATTATCCAGGAGAACTTCCCCAACCTAGCAAGACAGGCCAACATTCAAATTCAGGAAATACAAAGAACACCACAAAGATACTCCTCAAGAAGAGCAACCACAAGACATATAATCATCAGATTCACCAAGGCTGAAATGAAGGAAAAAATGTTAAGGGCAGCCAGAGAGAAAGGTCGATTACCCACAAAGGGAAGCCCATCAGACTAACAGTGGATCTGTCCGCAGAGACCCTATAAGCCAGAAGAGAGTGAGGGCCAATATTCAACATTCTTAAAGAAAAGAAATTTCAACCCAGAGTTTCATATCCAGCCAAACTGAGCTTCATAAGTGAAGGAGAAATAAAATCCTTTACAGACAAGCAAATGCTGAGAGATTTTGTCACCACCAGGGGCCTGCCTTACAAGAGCTCCTGAAGGAAGCACTAAATATGGAAAGAAAAAAACAGTATCAGCCAGTGCAAACACATGCCAAATTGTAAAGACCATAGATGCTAGGAAGAAACTGCATCAACTAATGGGTAAAATAACCAACTAGCGTCATAATGACAGAATCAAATTCACACATAACAATATTAACTTTAAATGTAAGTGGGTTAAATGCCTCAATTAAAAGACACAGACTGGCAAACTAGATAGAGTCAAGACTCATCAGTGTGCTGTTTTCAGGAGACCCATCTCACTTGCAAAGACACACATAGGCTCAAAATAAAGGGATGGAGGAATATTTACCAAGCAAATGGAAAGAAGAAAAAAAAAGAAAAAGGAAAAAAGCAGGGGTTGCAATCCTAGTCTCTGATAAAACAGACTTCAAACCAACGAAGATCAAAAAAGACAAAGAAGGACATCAGATAATGGTAAAGAGATCAATTCAACAAGAGCTAACTATCCTAAATATATATGTACCCAATACAGGAGCACCCAGACTCATAAAGCAAGTCCTTGGAGACCTACAAAGAGACTTAGACTCCCACACAATAATAGTGGGATACTTTAACACCCCACTGTCAATATTAGGTCAATGAGACAGAAAATTAACAAGGATATCCAGGACTTTAACTCAGCTCTGGACCAAGCAGACCTAATACACATCTACAGAACCCTCCACCCCAAATCAACAGAATCTACATTCTTCTCAGCACCACATAGCACTTATTCTAAAATTGACCACATAATTGGAAGTAAAACACTCCTCAGTAAATGCAAAAGAATAGAAATCATAACAAACAGTCTCTCAGACCACAGTGCAATCAAACTAGAACTCAGGATTAAGAAACTCACTCAAAACTTCACAACTACTTGGAAACTGAACAACCTGTTCCTGAATGACTACTGGGTAAATAATGAAATGAAGGCAGAAATAAATAAGTTCTTTGAAACCAATGAGAACAAACACACAAAGTACCAGAATCTCTGGAACACAGCTAAAGCAGTGTTTAGAGGGAAATTTATAACACTAAATGCCCACAGGAGAAAGCAGGAAAGATCTAAAATCGACACTCTAACATCACAATTAAAAGGACTAGAGAAGCAAGAGCAAACAAATTCAAAAGCTAGCAAAATAGAAGAAATAACTAAAATCAGAGCAGAATTGAAGGAGATACAGACACAAAAAGCCATTTAAAAACTCAATGAATCCCAGAGCTGGTTTTTTGAAAACATTAACAAAATAGATAGACCTCTATCCAGACTAATAAAGAAGAAAAGAGACAAGAATCATATAGACACAATAAAAAATGAAAAAGGGGATTTCATCACTGATCCCACAGAAATACAAACTACTGTCAGAATGCTATAAACACCTCTGTGGAAATAAACTAGAAAATCTAGAAGAAATGGATAAATTCCTGGACACATACACCCTCCCAAGACTAAACCAGGAAGAAGTTGAATCCCTGAATAGACCAACAACAAGTTCTGAAGTTGAGACAGTAATAGCCTACCAACCAAAAAAAGCCCAGGACCATACGGATTCACAGCTGAATTCTACCAGAGGTACAAAGAGGAGTTGGTACCATTCTTTCTGAAACTATTCCAAACAATAGAAAAAGAGGGACTTCTCCCTAACTCACTTAATGAGGCCAGCATCATCCTGATATTAAAACCTGGCAGAGACACAACAACAAAAGAAAGTTTCAGGCTAATATCCCTGATGAACATCGATGTGAAAATCCTCAATAAAATACTGGCAAACTGAATCCAGCAGCACATCAAAAACTTATCCACCACAATCAAGTTGGCTTTATCCCTGGGATGGAAGGCTGGTTCAACATACACAAATCAATAAACATAATCCATCACATAAACAGAACCAAAGACAAAAACCACATGATTATCTCAATAGATGCAGAAAATGCTTTCAATAAAATTCAACACCCCTTCATACTAAAAACTCTCAATAAACTAGGTACTGATGGAACATATCTCAAAATAATAAGAGCTATTTATGACAAACCCACAGTCAATATCATACTGAATGGGCAAAAGCTGGAAGCATTCTCTTTGAAAACTGGCACAAGACAAAGACGCCCTCTCTCACTACTTTTATTCAACATAGTATTGGAAGTTCTGGCCAGGGCAATCAGGCAAGAGAAAGAAATAAAGGGTATTCCAATAGGAAAAGAGGAAGTCAACTTGTTTCTGTTTGCAGATGACATGATTGTATTTAGAAAACCCCATCCTCTCAGCCCAAAATCTCCTTAAGCTGATAAGCAACTTCAGCAAAGTCTCAGGATACAAAATCAATATGCAAAAATCACAAACATTTTTATACACCAATAATAGACAAACAGAGAGCCAAACCGTGAGTGAACTCCTATTCACAGTTGCTACAAAGAGAATAAAATACCTAGGAATACAACTTGCAAGGGATGTGAAGGACCTCTTCAAGGAGAACTACAAACCACTGCTCAAGGAAATAAGAGAGGACACAAACAAATGCAAAAACATTCCATGTTCATGCATAGGAAGAATCAATATTGTGAAAACGGTCATACTCCCATTAATTTATAGATTCAATGCTGTCCCCATCAAGCTACCACTGACTTTCTTCACAGAATTAGACAAAATGACTCTAAATTTCATATGGAACCAAAAAAGAGCCCGTAGAGCCAAGACAATCCTAAATTAAAAGAACAAAGCTGGAGGTATCACGCTACCTGACTTCAAACTATAATACAAGGCTACAGTAACCAAAACAGCGTGGTACTGATACCAAAACAGATATATAGACCAGTGGAACAGAACAGAGGCCTCAGAAATAATGCCACACATCTACAACCATCTGATCTTTGACAAACCTGACAGAAACAAGCAATGGGGAAAGGATTCCCTATTTAATAAATGTTGGGAAAACTGGCTAGCCATATGCAGAAAACTGAACTGGACTCCTTCCTTACACCTTATACAAAAAGTAACTCAAGATGGATTAAAGACTTAAATGTAAGACCTAAAACCATAAAAACCCTAGAAGAAAACCTAGGCAATCCCTTTCAGTACCTAGGTATGGGCAAAAACTTCATGACTAAAACACCAAAAGCAATGGCAAGAAAAGCTAAAATTGACAAATGGGATTTAATTAAACTAAACAGCTTCTGCACAGCGAAAGAAACTATCATCAGAGTTAACAGGCAGCCTACAGAATGGAAGAAAATTTTTACAACCTATCAATCTGACAAAGGGCTAATATCCAGAATCTACAAGGAACTTAAACAAATTTACAAGAGAAAAACAACCCCATCAAAAAATGGCGAAGGATATGAACAGACAGTTCTTAAAAGAAGACATTTCTGAGGCCAACAAACACATGAAAAAAAGCTCATCACTGGTCATTAGAGGAATGCAAACCAAAACCACAATGAGATACCATCTCACACCAGCTAGAATGGCAATCATTAAAAAGTCAGGAAACAACAGATGCCGGAGAGGATGTGGAGAAATAGGAACACTTTTACACTATTGGTGGGAGTGTAAATTAGTTCAAGACAGTGTAGGATTCCTCAAGGATCTAGAACCAGAAGTACCATTTGACCCAGCAATCCATTACTGGATATACACAAAGGATTATAAATTATTCTACTATAAAGACACATGTATACATATGTTTATTACTGCACTATTCACAATAGCAAAGACTTGTGGCCAACCCAAATGCCCATCAATGATAGACGGGACAAAGAAAATGTGGCACATATACACCATGGAATACTGTGCAACTCTAAAAAAGGATGAGTTCATAACGTGCAGGTTTGTTAGATATGTATACTTGTGCCATGTTGGTGTGCTGCACCCAAAAAGTATAATAAAAAAAAATAAAATAATTGTTGTATTAAAACTAAATATTCAAGTAGAATACCTTATGAATATTTGAATTAATTGAGAAGAATTCAGTATTGATATTTATAAAGAAAACTGTTTCCAGATAATTGAAGTTTACTCCTGTATTCAATAAAGTATTATTTAAAAATTAAAAAAAAAAAAAAGATGAGTTCATGTCATTTGCAGGGACATGGATGAGGCTGGAAACCATCATTCTCAGCAAACTAACATAACAGAAAACCAAACACCGCACGTTCTCACTCATAAGTGGGAGGTGAACAATGAGAGCACATGGACGCAAGGAGGGAAACATCACACACCAGGGCCTGTTGGGGGTTGGGGGATTAGGGGATGGACAGCATTAGGAGAAATACCTAATGTAGATCAATGATGGGTTGATGGTTGCAGCAAACCACCATGGCACATGTATACTTATGTAACAAACCTGCATGTTCTGCACATGTATCCCAGAACTTAA
The DNA here is from genome assembly GCF_009764315.1 of Trachypithecus francoisi. NCBI lineage: Eukaryota > Metazoa > Chordata > Mammalia > Primates > Cercopithecidae > Trachypithecus > Trachypithecus francoisi. The sequence goes on from NW_022681457.1 coordinate 110,523,450, forward strand.
AGTATAATACAAATAAATACATAAAATAAAAATGTAGATTGCTCAACAACAACAAAAAGCAGTAATCACTGTTACAATTTTGTCTTTATTTGTGTGATTACTATATTATTCAGGTATAATTGCATATAGTAAAATGCATAGATCTTAAGCACATAGTTTGAGCTATTTTGACAAAAGATCAATTTTGATAAATGCTATATACATATCACCCCAGAAAGTTCCTTCTTGTTCCCACCTAGTCAAGACCTCCTTGACCCAAAGCAACCATTTTCTTGATTTTTAACACTGTAATTAATTGTGTTGGTTCTGGAATTTCATATAGGTGGAATCATATAGTTTGTGCTCTTTGGTGTCTGGCTTCTTTCATCAGCATGTTTTTGAGATTTATCCTTGTTACAGGTATCAACAGTTTATTTCTTTTTTTTGATTGCTCAGTAATATCCCATTGTATCAACATGCCAGTTTGTTTATCCATTCTATTATTGAAGATCTATGTTGTTAACAATTTTGGACTATTATGAATAAAGTTACTATGAATATTCTTGTAGGATTTTTTCAGACATACATTTTCATTTCTTTTGGTAAATATCTAGGAATTGCTGGGTAATAGGATAGCTGTATATATAACATTTTAAGAAAATGCTAGTTTTCAAAACTGATGGGATCATTTTATACTCCCACCAACAACATATGGGTGTTACAGTTGATCCAGGTCCTTGCCAACATTTGGCACTGTCAGGTTTTTTTCTTTTTCTGTCTAATTTAGCTATTCTAGTAGATGTGCAGTGGTAACTAATTTTGGTTTTAATTTGGAATTTTCCTGATGACTAATGATGTTGAGCACCTTATTATGTTCTTCTTGATCATTTACACATCTTTTATGAACTGTCTACTAACTATTCAAGTATTTTGCTCATTTGTATTGGGTTTTCTTTTTATTACTGAATTATAAGCATTTTTTACATATTCTGAATACAAATTCTTTGTGGGATGTAGGCATTGTAAAAATTTTCTCTTAGCTCCTGGCTTGTCTTTTCATTTTCTTAATGGTGTCTTTTGATGAGCAAAATGTTTTAAGTTCAATTTGTCAATTTCTTTCTTTTTTTCATCCTTCTGTGTCCCCTCCAAGGAACCTTTGCCTAACCTTAGGTTGTGAATATATTTCCCTGTAGTTTCTTCTAAAAGACAAACATAAAAGCTGAAAGTTTTTAGCTTTTATGTTTGGTCTATAAATCCATTTCAAATGCATTTTTGTATATGACATGAGGTAGGGATGAAGGTTTGTTTTTCCACCCAGTGTGGATTTCCAGTTGTTCTAGCACTATTTATTAAAAAGGCTTTCAATTCCCCATTGAATTGCCATGGCAGTCTTGTCAACCATATATGTGTCCATCTATTTCTGGACTTTTTAGTCTTTCTACAATGCCACACTGTTGTGATTACCATAACTTTATAGTTAGTTTTTAAGTGACAGAAAGTCCTCTAACTTTGTTTTATTAAATATTGTTTTAGAAATTCTATGCCATTTGCATTTCCAAGTACATTTTAGAATCAGCTTATTTATTTCCTGGAAAAGAGCCAGCTAGGATTTTGATTAGGATAGGTGGAATTTACAGTTCAACTTAGGGAGAATTGGTATCTTAATAATACTGAGTCTTCCCATGCAGAACATGGCATATCTGTATACTTAGTTTTTTCATTTCTATCATCAATATTTATAATTTTCAGTTGAAAGATACTGACATCTTTAAAAAACTTATCCCCAAACCCAAATATTTTGTAGTTTTGAATGCTATTTTAAATGACATTTGTTATTTTGCTTTCCAACTGTTTCTTGCTAATAGATAGTACTAAATTATGTTTCATATGTTAACTTTATAGCATGTGACATTGGTATATTCGCTTACTAGATCTAGCAGAGTTTTTGGTAGATCCCTTAGAGTTTTCTACATAGAAAATTATATCATCTGTAGTGACAGCTTTATTTCTTCCTTCCTAGTCTTTATGATTTTGTTTTACTTTCCTGCCGTTGTGCACTGGCTAGGACTTTGGCTAATGATGCAAGCAAATATCCCTTGACTCGTCCCAACTTAAGAAGAGGAGTGCTCAATATTTCAACAATAAGGAATCATGATTATTGTAGATGCTCTTTAACAGATTGAGGAAATCTCCTCCTACCCCTAGTTACGTGGATTTTAAAAATCATGAATGGGTCTAATTTTTTGGCAAATACCTTTTCTCCATCTAGTAAAGTGATCATATTCTATTTTTCTTTTAATCTGTTAATATTATAAATTTCATTAAATGATTTTCATTTGTTAAATAAAACTTGCATTCCTGGGATAAACTCCAGCCAGTCATGATGTATTATCCTTTTTAATATGTTGGTATGTAATTTTCTTATCTTGTAATGTCCTTGTTTGGATGCAATTTTTCATTTATTTGTCTATTTGATTAAAAGGTATTTGCAAGCTTCACGAAGCCTGCAATTACATCTCTTGTGCTCGCCTTTTTTTCTCTCACATGACTAAGAATGTAATAATAGGTTGTTGAATCCAGGAATTACTGGATGAAAGAATATATGAGCAAATTATTTCTGGTCATAATATGTGAAAAGTGCCTTATAAGCATTAAAGCATAAAGCATACCCAACTATGGATTTATTAGTAGTAGAAGAATTAGGACTACCTTGGTGCTTTTTATAGGGTTCAGAGTATGAGGCAAAGTCATCAATTTTACTGTAGAAAATGAATTCAGAACCAGGCGGCTTTCCTCGGCTGGACTCAGGGAAGACCATATTATATTATTCCCTCTACCTAAGGGCCCTTTTAATGGTCTGTCAGGAGCCAAGAGAAGTTCAGGACTTTAATATTTACTCTTACAAATGTTGATGACTCTCTCTTCCCACAGTGAAAAAAAAAATGTTGCTGATCCGATTCTTGCCTAATTGTACATAACCATGTATGTAGATAGACGTGAAAAAATCTTTTTCACAATCAAGGCTATTACAAGAATAACACAATGTTCATACGTGTATAATATATAACATTATATAGAGATTTGATACCTGAAAATATGATGCAGCTTCAACATATAAGAGATAACTGCAACAGAGAAATAAACACATTAAGTGTCTGTAGAATGCTACCTTACCCCATTCACTAATTGTTAAATTTAGCATTCAAAATTGTTGTTACATTTAAAAATAATTTACATGTTTACTTTAGTTTGATTTTCTTTTTTCACCTTGGAAGAATTTCTGGGTATATATGATTCTCTAAGAGATCAGAAGCAACCTTAAACTAAATGAGCCACTAACCATCTCATTACAAAAACTTTAAAAGGCATAAAAATCCTTACAAGATGTACACAGATCAACGAGTATATTGGATATGGGGTCTAGCTGCTGGTCTGAGCATCTGCTGTGGGGTAGAGCTCAGAAGTGAGAGTACTTCCCTTGAGCCTACAAAGAAAGGTCTTCAAAGGGCTGTTCTTTGTTTGGAGGGATTAGCCTGTAGCATCCCTCCGCTTATTTCCTGGCACAGATCATGGCCCTGCCTTTGTTTATAATGACCAAGACTTTGGTTCTGATTTTTTGTTTGTTTGTTTATTTTTGAGATGAAGTCCAGCTCTGTCATCAGGCTGGAGTGCAGTGGCACGATCTCAGCTCACTGCAACCTCTTCCTCCTGGGTTCAAGGAATTCTCCTGCCTCAACCTCCAGAGGAGCAGGCACGTGCTGTCATGCCCAGCTAATTTTTGCATTTTGTTTTAGTAGAGATGGGGTTTCACCATGTTGGCCAGGATGGCCTCAATCTCCTGACCTCATGATCCACCCACCTTGGCCTCCCAAAGTGCTGGGATTACAGGTGTGAGCCACCGTGCCTGGCCTGATTATTATTTTAGAATTAAAATATCCTAAGTTTCTGAAGCGAGAAAAGCAGTTTCCTTTCTTTCTAGTGCCTTCAGGCTGCTGGCAAAATGATGAACATATTGAGCTTTACAAGCCAGAGATTCGATGAGAACAGAAACACACCTGCCAGGAAGAGAAAAGGCTGCTCAGAGAGAGGATTCAGAACCTGGACCCCACTCTGCGGGGAGGGACTGGGGCCAGGTCCTGGTTGGCTTGTACGCTTCTCTTTTACAAGCAAGTCTCATGTATCTACAAAATCACACCAGACCACCCAAAGCTGGCCCTGCCAACTGACCACACACACCCCTGCCTGAGAGGCATCTTTCAATGTGCAACAGACGCCTGCCACTCAGGGGACATCAAACGTGCATGAGAACTCGCGAACCTTGAAACAGGTGACTGTCAAAACTGAGGATTGGAACTCTGGGGAAATTGCTAGAGTATGTGTGGATTGCTGGGCCAGCTTCCCGATGGGTTGATCTTTTTTTTTTTTTTTTTTTTTTGAGACAGAGTCTCGCTCTGTTGCACAGGCTGGAGTGCAGTGGCGCGATCTCAGCTCACTGCAAGCTCCGCCCCCCGGGTTCATGCCATTCTCCTGCCTCAGCCTCCCGAGTAGCTGGGACTACAGGCACCCACCACCACGCCTGGCTAATTTTTTCTTTGTATTTTTAGTAGAGACAGGGTTTAACCATGTTAGCCAGGATGGTCTCGATCTCCTGACCTCGTGATCCGCCTGTCTTGGCCTCCCAAAGTGCTGGGATTACAGGCGTGAGCCACCGCACCTGGCCCCGATGGGTTGATCTTTAGGTGCCTGGCTGGAGATATGCAATCTCAGCACTGTTGCTGGGTGGTTCTGTGGAGTTGACCCTTGGTAACCACTGCACTAGACCACCGAGGTTTCTGCCACTTCCACACTGTGGATACTTCGATGGATCATTCTTTGTGGTGGGCACCGTCCAGTGCATTGCTGGATATTCAGCAGCATTTCTGAACTCTTCTTGCCAGATACCAGTAGCACCCTTCCTGTCCCCTGCCATGTCACCATATGACAACCCAAAAGATCTCCAGTTGTTGCCAAATGTTCCCAGGCAGCTAACTCCCTTCCATGGTAACTACTGTCCTAGGCTGTTTACAAGGTTATTAGTGATGGTGACAGCAATAACGAGGAACCAGGCTCTGTGCCCACCACTCACTGCATCTCACTCTGTGTAATCCTCACGGTCATATTCTTAAGCAATCTTTTCATCATTGTTTATAAAACTCAGTGAATTTAAACAGCTTTCTCAAGGTCATGGGTAATCAGTGGCCAAGCTTGATGTCCCCACTCTGCTTGACTCTAAAGTGGACTCAGGGGTCAGATAGATCCAGAGGGTGACAGAAACCTCATCCTGGAGACTGGGGGTTCTTCCAAGGCTTGTTCTTGTCACTATTTTTTTTTTCTTTTTTTTTTTTTTTTTGAGACGGAGTCTCACTCTGTCGCCCAGGAGTGCGGTGGCATGATCTCAGCTCACTGCAAGGTCTGCCTCCTGGGTTCATGCCATTCTCCTGCCTCAGCCTCCCAAGCAGCAGGGACCATAGGCACCCGCCACCACGCCTGGCCAATTTTTTGTATTTTTAGTAGAGACAGGGTTTCACCGTGTTAGCCAGGATGATCTAGATCTCCTGACCTCGTGATCTGCCCTCCTCTGCCTCCCAAAGTGCTAGGATTACAGGCGTGAGCCACCACACCCAGCCTCTTGTCACTATTTAACAAAGCATAACGACTCCTCTCTGTCTACTCTCCTGGATCCATACTCTTTAGCCTGCCAGGCCAGGCTGTCCCTACCTCACATCCCCTGATCAGCTACATTATAATCTTAGGCCTATCTCCTCTCTAACCCCGAACGTACCTTGCTCATGTTCACTGTAGGGCTGTTTCTTTCATTCAGGGGTCTCATACTCAAATGTCTATAGAGGCCTAGAGGGTAAATTAACAAACAAAGTGGGCTCAGTGCAAGATGTAAATGGCAATGGATCTTTCAGCCTCATTTGGAGAGACCTTGGGAATGGAGGGGACTGTGGCCTCAGTGGAGCACCTGCTCTATTGAGACAGGGCAGCTGCTTCTCCATCTTGCCCTGCACTAGTCTTGCTGGATATTTTATTTTTCAAGAAATAAAATGTGGAATGTGGAATAATATGTATGACTTATCAATTTTTAAATTTTGGTGGTTCTACAAGTTAAAAAAAAAACCACCCGTGGCCTGGCTCTGGGCTGAAGCTGGGTTTTGGCTTGAAATCCCCTGCCCTAATTTCTCTTCGAAGACTTTTCTGCATTTATCCGAGTCCTCATCCTCCAAGGCAGGGCGCAGGCTCAGGCTCAGGCTCCCGGTCATGCATCCTTCCTGGACCATTCCTGACTCCTTTCCGGTATCCTTATCACTTGTACCACATACCTTGGCCTTTGATCCTGTATATGGTTGGATTTGTCTTTACTTCACAGGTTCTTTTATCTTATCTCCCTAAGAACAATGAGAGTTGCCTCAAGGGGTAGAACCATGCTTTTTGTTTTCTTTTGAATTCATTACAGCATAGCAAAAAGCTCAACACAAAAAACACACTGAGTAAATATCTGTTCAACAGAATAAAAGCCACTCCCCATAACCAACCCTGATCTCTTGTGCTGGGCTGTAAACATACCTCCTCTTGTTAGTCCTTCACAGATTATGTGGTGGATCTGAACTCATCAGGTAGAACCTTTGATAAACTTAAAGCCCTTCACTGAATCACTCTGTAGCCACTGTTTTCTCTAGGCCAAAAGCTCTAAATATTTTGAGAAAATTGTACAAGACCACTCATCCTGATTCTCATGGCTTTGGGTGTTGTTCAGAAATGAAATCTTTGTACACATACCATTTCACTGCCTCCTTTTCAGTTTCCCAATTTGGAAAAAGGAAAAATATGAATTATTCCCCTCTTTGCATTCTTTTCTAACTGAAGTGGTAGATTTCAGAGTTGTATAAAACTAAGATTATTGTTTATCTTACCTCAGATTCAGGAGATGGTCAGTATTCCAACGTGCAAATCCCCAGGCAACTGTGAACACCCATTTGGAGAATCCACCACATGGAAAATCCTCCAGGTAAATACAAATGTTATTTATAAATAGGGCTTTGGCTTGAAATCTCTATGGTCTTAACTAGGTGTGAGCTATGTGCATGTTTTAGTTTCTAATTTTTCCTTCCTTGTTAAGAAGTAGTATATGAGCTAGGTGCGGTGGCTCACACCTGCAATTCCAGCATCTGGGGAGGCTAGGGAGGGTGGATTGTTTGAACTCAGGAGTTTGAGACCAGCCTGGCCAACAAGGTGAAACCCTATCTCTACTAAAAATATAAAAATTAGCTGGGCAAGGTGCTGTGTGCCTATAATCCCAGCTACGTGGGAGGCTCAGGCAGGAGCATCACTTGAATTCGGGAGGCAGAGGTTGTAGTGAGCCAAGATCATGCCACTGCATTCCAGCCTGAGCAACAGAGCGAGACTCCTCCTCAAAAAAAAAAAAAAAAAAAAAAAATTAGCCAGGTGTGGTGGCACACACCTGTAGTCCCAGCTCTCAGGAGGCTGAGGTGGGAGGATCACTTGAGCCTGGGAGGCAGAGGTTGCAATGAGCCAAGATCACGCCACTGCACCCCAACCTGGGGTGACACCGTGAGACACTGACTCAAAAAAAGAAAAAGAAAAAAGAAAAAAAAAAAAGGTAGTAGTGTATGCCCATTGTAGAAACTTTAGGAGACACAGATAAACAAAGAGAACATAAAAATAATCTGTAGTGCGACTATCCAGAGAACTACTCATTTTGTAGGAGTCATACACTCACACACATACCCCTTACATAGTATAGGTACCATTATAATATACAACATATTATATATATATATATATAGTATAATATATATTCACATACATAACTTATCATACAAATGGAATCATTGTATACACACTCTTTTGACAACTGCAGAAGCAGCCAGGGTTCTATGGTTGTAAGTAATAGAAAGCCATTCTGCCTAATCTAACAAAAGAAAGCTATTGGCAGGATACCAAGATGGTTTAAAGATTCAAATACCAATTTAAACAATCCAGCCTTGGGAAGGCTGGGGACCAGGGTGCATCTTGGAATCTAGGCAGTGGGTCAGACTCTTTAGGGTGTCTCCCTTGGGAAGACTCAGTTCCCACCATTTTCTGGTAGGGCAGCATTTCACTCAAGATCTGAACTGCGGAGAGAGGTCTGATTGGAGTAGCTGGGTCATGTGCCTGGACCGCTTGTATAGTTGTCCATGTTATGTGCTCCATAAGCCTTGGGAGCATGCTCATAGTAGTCTAAGATTGTGCAGTGCCCAGCCAGAGCAATCTGTGTGGTGGCCCTTACACATACACGCCCACCCTGAATAACAGCACTTCCCAAGTTGCTGGGACAGGAGCGGGGAAATTCCCCAAAGCAAAGGTGTCACTCGTGGAAGGGTGAATAAATGCTAGGCAGGCAAAAACAAAAGATGTCTTCTACATCTATTTCCCTGAACTTTATCTCATGGTCATCCTTGATGTAATGTAATATTTCCTTCCCCATAGCAGTTTTTTTTTAGGTTGCATCATATTCTGTGATATGGCTATACCATACTTTATTTAGTATAATTAGACATATTGTTGTCTGTGTTGTTCACAGCTCTATCCTAAGCATGTAGGATGGTCCCTGGCACAGAGTCATGCCCAATAAGTATTTGTTAATTTAATTGTTTTCTAATTGTTTGGTATTATATAAAGCCACCATAGACACCTCACAGGTAAATCTTAGTGCACATGGACGATTATATCTAATAGGGTGAGCAACTTATTCTGTTTGCCTGGGGCTTTCTGAACATCCTGTGACCTGGGCACCACCTCAACCCTGGGCAAAGGGAATCATCCTAATAGCCAATTACCCGGCTCTGATCTGAGCCGTGGAAGCCATATCTTGCTGTTAGAGAGGGGAAGTATAGAAAATTCAACCCAAGGAAGAGAGAAGCCTGCCCAAATCACCGAGCATTGACTGCAAACCACCCTCTATCTCCCTCCTTCTGGGTGCTCCTACTCTTATCCTGCCAAGACTTCCCAGGGGACAGTCACACTATCACCCCAGGAGGGCTGAGAAAGAATACCGGTGCAAAGGAGGGCACAGGTCAGCAAGAGGGATTCGTTCCATCCCTGGCTATGAGTCATCATCCTTTGAGTCATCCCCTGAAAGCTGCATGCTGTAACTTGGTGATCCCCTTGCTTCCTTGAAGAGCATTTCGAGCCAAAACTTTTCTTCTTCTTCCTGGGGCAGAGACTGAGGTCAGTGGTAGAAAGAGCCCTGTGCATGTTCATGTATAGCAACAAGCCACACAGGAAGTACCAGGAATTCAGCCCAGTTAGGGTCACTGTGGGCCCAGAGTCTGCTTGGAGGATGAATGCCTGATGTGTGGCCACTCCTCAGAAATGCACAGCAGGAACCTTCTAGTGGCCAACGAGCGGTGCGACATTTTTCATTCATGTACTTTCTGCAAGTCCACCTTTTACTTTTATGGAAATGATACACAAATATTAGCACGATAAGGCTTATAACAAACACCATGGTCTCCTGCCCCTCCTCTCACGCCTGACCCTAACTTCCCTGAGACAACTTCTTTTTGCTCTTTTCACTCATGTTATCCCCATGTTTTCAAATAGTATGCTTATCCCTCCATGTGTTGATTTTAAAAATGTAGGTGTTATCCGGCACAGTGGTGTTCTAAGGGTGGTCCCTGGGCTGGCAACCTCTTCATCACCTGGTGAGTACTGATCCACTTATTCACTCATGTATTCTTTATTTTTCAAAAAACCAATGTTTACTGAAGGACACCATAATCTAAGCATTGTCCAGGCTGGCACGTTCCAAGACAGTCATCATCAGCCACAGATGACTTCTGAGCCCTTGAAATGGGGCTGGTCCACACTGAGATGAGCTGAATTATAAAATACACATCCGATTTTAAAGACATAGTGTAAAAGAAAAGGAATGTAATATGTCTCAATGATTATGCGTTGATATGATTCTATTTTTGTCATACTGTGCTAAATAAAATATGCTATTGAAATTAATTCCACCTGTTTCTTTTATCCTTTTTGATGTGGCTACTGGAAATTTTTAAATGACATTTCCAGCAAACAGAAATGCAGATGTTTAGGTCTCTCTGACCTTCTGAATCAGAAACTCTGGGGGCAGGCTCCGCCTATCCAGGTGTGAATAAGCCAGCATCCAGGTGATGCTGACACTGCTAAAGTTTGATAACCACTGGTTTACTCCTCTGCAGATAACAAGGATTTAGAAAAGAAGGGATGGGCCTGGCACGTTGGCTCATGCCTGTAATCCCAGCACTTTGGGAGGCTGAAGCAGGCAGATCACCTGGGGTCAGAAGTTCAAAACTAGCCTGGCCAACAAGATGAAACTCCATCTCTACTAAAAATACAAAAATTAGCCGGGTGTGATAGCAGGTACCTGTAATCCCAGCTACTCGGGAAGCTGAGGCAGGAGAATCACTTGAACCCTGGAGGTGGAGGTTGCAGTGAGCCAAGATCACGCCACTGCACTCTAGCATGGGCGACAGAACAAGTCTCCATCTCAAGGAAAAAAAAAAAAAGAAGAGGGGGATGGCAATGGTGTGTGTTTGTGTGGAGTCCCTGAAGCTATGTCCACCCATGAACTCTCGTTTACATGAGTTAAAAAGAAAATCTTTTTGCCTTAACCTAGCAGGAGTTTTGTCAGCTTAAGAGTCCTGACTGGTACAGACCCTGTTAACAATTTGTCTTTCCCTGAATTGTCCTCTGTCCTCCCAAAAGTGTCTAATTTTGACAAGCTCTTCCTGACCTCGCTATTTAATGGGATGTCTCTCCCCTCCTAGTCTCTGGCTTCCCTTCCTGCTTCATTGTTTTTCCACAGCATTTGTCACAATCTGACATGCTACATACTTTAATCCTTTTTTCGAGGTCTATATTCTCTCCATTAGAACAGAAGTTGCATAAAAATAGGAGTTTTTATTTGTTTTGCCTTCTGCTGTGTCCCCAACACCTGAACCAGCACTGTTTGATCAAAATATCATTTAAAAATTTCCAGTAGCCACATCAAAAAGGAAAAAAGAAACAGACGGAATTAGCATATTTTATTAAACACAATATAATAAAAATAAAATTATATCAACTTATAATCATTGAGATACATTTCTTTTTTTTTTTCACATTATGTCTTTAAAATCAGATGTGTATTTTATAATTCCAGTGCATCTCATTGTGGACCAGCCCCATTTCTAGGGTTCAGTAGCCATCTGTGGCTGATGGTGACTGTTTTAGAACGTGCCAGCCTAGTGTCCTTCAGTAAACATTTGTTAAAAAAAATAGAGGCTGGGCGCGGTGGCTCACGCCTGTAATCCCAGCACTTTGGGAGGCCGAGGCGGGCAGATCACGAGGTCAGGAGTTTGAGACCACCCTGGTGAACACAGTGAAACCCCATCTCTACTAAAAATACAAAAAAATTAGCCGGGCATGTTGGTGGGCGCCTGTAGTCCCAGCTTCTCAGGAGGCTGAGGCAGGAGAATGGCGTGAACCCGGGAGGCGATGGAGCTTGCAGTGCGCGGAGATCACGCCACTGCACTCCAGCCTGGGAGACAGAGTGAGACTCCGTTTAAAAAAAAAAAAAAATAGAGTACATGAGTGAATAAGTGAATCAATATTCCTCTGGAGGTTGGAATGCCCATAATAGGCAGGACAAGATCTTGGAGCATGGCACATTGGCATCAAGGGGAGAATGAAGGTTTTGATAGATGAAGCCGGAAAGATGCGTCTCCGGTTCTGGATCTATCACCTAGCAAGAGAAAGAACTGCCAAGTTGATACAAACTTAGAAACTAGTTCTAGTACAATGTTGTTACAGTGGTTAAGGTTTGGGACTTTTAAAAAACAAAATGAGGACCCAATTCTTTACATGAAAATGTTGTAATGTGTTTTTAATTGGATGAGTTTGCTGAAGGAGATGAAAGGAGAGAGGCTGCCTGCTCATGTTAAGTGCCTCAAAATGGGCCTCAAAATCAATTAAAGCTAAAACTAATTAGCAGAGGAAATAATTGAAAAGGAGATTTTAAAAATTCGATTTGTTTGCAAACCATTTTAGGCACAAAATTCAGTTTCGTATTGATTTCAGGTTCCAATCTGAATCAATAAAAATCAAACATGGTTTTCAAAAGTAGAGTTGTCAGGGCCGAGATGATGACCCTCTTCGAGGGCAGTTGGTTAATGGCCTGAGGTTTTAAAAGCATCACACATGGTGCCACAGGGAGGCAGGAAACCCTGGAGTTTGCACAACTGGATAGTCGTCATGGAGCTCCATCACCTACATCTGCGTTGGCTGACCTTCCCCTGCATAGCTCTCGACCAAGGAAAAATTATCTTTCACTTCTGCAATCAAGCATTTCAGTGGAAAGCAATCTCCATTTATTTGTGCCAATTTTCCTAAATTGCTCAAGTGTGGCAGGAAAACATGTGAAGTGGACTCAAATTGTCTTTCTGATCTTTTTTTCCTTCATGTTCTCCCCATCCCACCCTCAACTATCAACGCTCTCCCAAACTGACAGCTTTGACTTCCATCAGAAAACAGCACCAGGTGGGATGTGAAATGTGACATCTACATATGAAAGTTTTTGTTGTTGTTTGTTTGTTTTGAGATGAGTTTTGCTCTTGTCTCCCAGGCTGGAGTGCAGTGGCACAATCTCGGCTCACTGCACTGCAACCTCTGCCTCCCGGGTTCAAGCGATTCTCCTGCCTCAGCCTCCTGAGTAGCTGGGATTACAGGCACCTGCCACCATGCTAGACGGGTTTCACCATGTTGGCCAGGCTGGTCTCGAACTCCTGACCTCAGGTGATTCACCCACCTTGGCCTCCCAAAATGCTGGAATGACAGGCGTGAGCCACTGCGCCCGGCACTACATACAAGAGTTTAATGGACACAATCTAATAAAAAAACCTCATCTGATAAGGACAAGTGTAGCTCCCTCAGAAATGTTCCCTCCGATGGCCCCCACAAGGTGTTTCTGAACGTGCTGACTTGCCTCTTGTCTCATGATCTGTTAAGGGATCCACATCCTCTCCCAACCTCTTTCTCCTCACCTTCTTCCCTTTCTTTTCTATTCTTTCTATTGCAGGTGGCATTTCATGGGCCCTTTCTATGTGCCAAGCATTGGGTTCAGCACTCAATGCAAATAGTCTCATAGCATTCATTTATTGAAGTCCTACTCTGTGCAAGACATTGTTCTAGGCACTGAGGATACGGCAGAGAACACAAGAGTAAAATCCCCGCCCTCAAAGAGCTTATATGCTAGTGAGAAAGCAAGAATATCTGCCATAAATTAGTACAATACAGATTGTAAAGACAGTGTGGCAATTCCTCAAAGACCTAAAAATAGATATACCATTCAACCCAGCAATCCCATTACTGGGTATATACCCAAAGGAACAGAAATTGTTCTATAATAAAGGCACATGTACATGTATGTTAATCGCAGCGCTAGTCACAATAGCACAGACATGGAATCAACCTAAATGCCCGCCAATGGTAGACTGGATAAAGAAAATGTGGTACATATACACTATGGAATGACTACTGTGTGGCCACAAAAAAGAACAAGATCATGTCCTTTTCAGGGACATGGATGGAGCTAGAAGCCATTATCCTTAGCAAACTAACACAGGAATAGAAAACCAAATACCACATGTTCTCATTTATAAGTGGGAGCTAAATGATGAGAACGCACGGACATATGCGTTGGGAACAACATACACTGGGGCCTATTGAAGTGTGGGAGAGGGGTGGGAGGAGGAGGAGGATCAGGAGAAATAATTAATGGGTAGTAGGTGACAAAATAATCTGTAAAACAAACCCTCATGTCACAAGTTTACCTATGTAACAAATACGCACATGTACCCCTGAACACAAAATAAACGTTAAATTAAAAATAATTTTCAGAATAGTCTTAAAGAAAACAACAACAACAAAAGCAGATTTTCAGGAAGCAGGGAGTATTAAGGAGACTGAGGCAGGACATGGGGAGAGGAGGTGCTGGTTGGGAAGTGGATGGATTGGAACCCTATATGGGTGCCAGGAGGGCCCCCTGCAGAGGTGGCATCTGCGTAAAGAGCTGAAGGAAGTGAGCGGTCAGCCATGTGGATGACTGAGGGAATAGGAACCCGGGTGGAGAGAGCAGTCAGTTCCGAGTCCTGAGGCAGGAGCAACCCTGTGTGTTTGCAGAGCAGCCAAGAGGCCTGTGCGGCCAGAGACAAGTGAAGGAAGGGCAAGTGGGATACAAGGACAGTGGTGCTGTGAGATCCCCGGGGGTGCGTCAGGACTGTGTGCGCTGGGAGCCACTGCAGCACCCTGAGCCCAGGAGCTGCAGGATCTGACTTAGGATTCAACAGTATCACACTGCCTGCATTTTGGAGAATGGAGCAAGGAGGGTCAACTGCAGGTGGCTATCACATCTGATCTTTCACACTTGAGATCATCATCACTGTTTCCCCATTTTACAGATGTGTGCTGTAAAGGCTAATCTTTTTTAAAAATGAGGAAAATCAGCTGGGCAAGGTGGCTCACGCCTGTAATCCAAACACTTTGGGAGGCCAAGGCGGGTAGATCACCTGAGGTCAGGAGTTCGAGACCAGCCTGGCCAACATGGTGAAACCCCGTCTCTACTAAAAATACAAAAATTAGCTGGGCATGGTGGTGGGCGCCATCCTAGGTACTCGGGAGGCTGAGACAGGAGAATTGCTTGAACCCGGGAGGCGCAGGTTGCAGTGAGCTGAGATCATGCCACTGCACTCCAGTCTGGGTGACAGAGTGAGACGCCATGTCAAAAAAAAGAAAAAAAAAGAGAAAATCATGACCCTTATGGAGATACAAGATGAACATCTGATAAACATTTTCATTTTACTCATAATGAAGGAACCAAGTAATTGCTATAACTGGGTCAAAGGAGAAGTCAAAAAACAGACACACTTATAGCTCAGGGATGCTGGAATAAATGGCAAATGAAGGCAAAACTGGCTCCTTCCATGGGACTTCCATAGAACAGAACAGAATTTGTATGCCTACAGACAGCAAGCATTGTGCCTTGTTATCCGTTATCTACAACTTACATAAGATTAGAGTCAGATAACCTGCAGAGGTGTCTCTGTGACAATGCATAGCTTGGCACTGAAACACACATTTTTCCTTACAGAAGGAAAATAATCTCAGGCTTAAAGAGGTAAAGAAACATGGCTGAGTTGCCTCAGTCACTGTCAAAACTACGGGTTACACCCAAATTGTTGTGATTTCCAAGTCTGTGCCCTCAATCTCTTGCCTTTACCAGCCTGACATCCAGTGACTTAAGAAAAACAGATAACCTTCTAAAATATTTTCAGAGATCTGGAGAGCAGTAAAACTTGGTTATATAAAGTGATCTTCTCCAAAGAAACACGTAACTTAATATCCAAATCAACAAATATTTCCTGAATGTCTGCTCTGTGCAAAGCACAGAAATAGGGCACAGGAGACCCAGAGATAAATAAGAAATAGCTTCCGATAAGCCAGCAATTTAATGATGCACGAACAACCCTCACACAGTGCGGATGCTCAGAACTCAGTATCTCAACCCAGCGTGCTGACGGAAGACCCTTCACTCTGTTTCCGGAGTCTGTGATTTTATAAGCTACATATTCCATAACAAAGAATATGAAACACCCAGATATGTAAATGTGTTCACTGTGATGCTAAATTCCACAGAAAACCACAGCTGGGGAACTTTAAGGTGAAGCATGGTGGGAGAGCTGCTTGAAGCAGCAGGGTGAGAAGATAGGTAGCAAACTGGGTGGTGTTTTTTATATAAGAAGTTAAGGGCTCAAGGATAACTCATGGCAAGGCGGAAAGGCTGTATTTTCAGAGAAAAGCTGTTGCTACTTGTGATAGTTAATTTTATGTGTCAATTGGACTAGCTCACCGGGTGCCCAGATATCTGGTCAAACATTATTCTAGGTACTGCTGCAAGGCTGTATTGGATAAAATTAACATTAAAATTGCTAAAGTAGGCCAGGCGTGGTGGCTCACGCCTGTAATCCCAGTACTTTGGGAGGCTGAGATGGGCAGATCACGAGGTCAGGAGATCGAGACCATCCTGGCTAACACGGTGAAACCCCGTCTCTACTAAAAATACAAAAAATTAGCCAGGCGTGGTAGCGGGCGCCTGTAGTCCCAGCTACTCGGGAGGCTGAGGCAGGAGAATGGTGTGAACCTGGAAGGCAGAGCTTGCAGTGAGCCAAGATCGCGCAGCCGCACTCCAGCCTGGGGGACAGAGCGAGACTCTTGTCTAAAAAAAAAAAAATATTTCTAAACTGGATAAAGCAGATTGCCCTCCTTAATGTGGATGGGACTCATTCAGTCAGTTGAAGGCCTCAATAAAACAAAAGGCTGACTTCCCCCCCGCCAATAAAAGAGGAAATTCCTCCTGCCTTTGAGCTCGAACAGCAGTTTTTTTCCTGCCTTGGGTTCAAACAGAAACATCGGCTCTCCTCCGTGTCTAGCTTGCTGACTGCGGATCTTGGGACCTGTCAGCCCCTGTCATCAAATGAGCCAATTCCTTACAGTAATAAATCTCTTTTGGTGCACATACACATCCTACTGGTTCTGTTTCTCTGGAGAATTCTGACTAATGCTCTGTTCCACCCATTTGATTTTCTCTCCTCTCCTATGCCTAATACATAGGAGAGATTTAATTCCTATTTATTAGAGAATTAATTTATTTTTTGGCTGCTTTTTTCTCTTTCCCATTCAAAGAATGAGAACGGGAGTTGTGTCCTGAGGGATGATAGCATTTGGGAGCTTTGAATGTCTGTTTTTATGTTTTTTCTTTCTGTGTTATTTCCTTTTCGTATTTTATAAAGAATCCAGCCCCCTCCCTTTTATACGTCTGATCTTGTTTGTCTATGAATCCCCAAGAAAAATCATGAGAGTTTTGATTTTTTTGTTTTTTCAGAGTCTCTGGGCAGTCAAACTGTGACATATTCATCACATTAGTCCCAAGGATCGATTCAGCAATGTGCCTAATTAGGTGGGTGTCCCCTTCTACCACGGCCCTCCTCTGTGGGTCCCTTCTGAAATAATGCATCCTTCCGGGTGCTTTCAGCTACAAGCAACATAAAACTCAATCAAAAGTGTGCTAGACAGAAAGGACATTTTTCATCTCGCTCATGTACTGAGAAGTCTGAACACAGGATAAATCCCTGATTGGCTAATTTGCTCAACGACACCAACAGAAGACCCAGGTGCTTCCTACACGGCCAGATTGAACACAGTGGACTCCTCTTGGGATCACCAAGTTGGCTCCAGCAGTTTCAGGCTTTGCCCAGAGACATGACAACATACAGCAAGAAAAGGAGCATTTCCTTCCATCGCTTCTTTTTTATTTCTGAGGACACTTTTCCCAGAAGATGCATAGCAGGCTTTTGTTCACTTGTTTTCTCTGTTTCGCTCCTTCTCTCTCTCTCTTTTTTTTTTTTTTTAAGATGGAGTCTCGTTCTATTGCCCAGGTTGGAGTGCAGTGGTACGATCTCAGCTACCTGCAACCTCTGCCTCCCACATTCCAGCGATTCTCCTGCCTCAGTGTCCCAAGTAGCTGGGACTACAGGTGCACACTGCCATGCTTGGCTAATTTTTTTTTTTTTTTTTTTTTTTTAAGCAGAGATGGGTTTTCGCCGTGTTGGCCAGGCTAGTCTCGAACTCCTGACCTCAAGTGACCCACCCACCTTGGCTTCCCAAAGTGTTAGGATTACAGGCATGAGCCACTGCACCCAGCCTGTTCACATGTTCTTAACCTGAAGAGGGTCAATGTCATTCCTAAAACCATCACTGGGTCAGAAGAGAGACAGGCCTCTTTGATTGGCTTAGGCAAATTGAGATTCTCTCTCTGGAGGGCAGGAAGGGGTCCATGCTCACCAGAAAGATTTGGTTACTCAAGGAAATGTGGATAAAATCACCTTCTATGAGGAAAGAAGGTAAGCCAATGAACACTGGGGAGAAAATCAAGAGTGACAGCAGCAGATGGTACTAGGATCAAATTCTCAAATAGAGGAGGCTCCATTTTTTAATTTTTTTTTTTGAGACAGAGTCTTGCTCTGTCACCCAGACTGGAGTGCAGTGACACATTCTTGGCTTACTATAACCTCTGCCTCCTGGGTTCAAGCGATTATCCTGCCTCAGGCTCCCAAGTAGCTGGAATTACAGATGTGCGCCCCCAGGCCCAGCTAATTTTTGTATTTTTAGTGGAGACGGTGTTTCACCATGTTGGCCAGGCTGTTCTCTAACTTCTGACCTCAGGTGATCCACCCAGGTCGGCCTCGTCGGCCTCCCAGTGCTGAGATTACAGGCGTGAGCCACCGCACCTGGCCAAGGAGGCTTCTCTTAAAAATGAACCAATAGCTACTTGCCCCAGGATTAAAACAGGAACAATGGAGGAAGGGAGAATAATTTTAGGGATTTCAGATTCTGTTTACATGCATCTAAAACTCTGCTGCAAGTCTTCACAATGTACAAGACCTATTGAGGGAAAATAGTATTTGTCAATTCAGGGTCCTAAACATATTTCCCTCCCTAAAGACTAAACTTGTAAACTATTGCCACATCAATGAAAGGAGGAACATTTAAAATCATTCACATTCTTTTCCAGTACGGATGCTTTCAATACCATTTTTATTTCATCCTTCCCTCCACAGATGATCTAGGGTTACTCTGGACAGAGACCAAGAGAAAGAACTGTGGCACCTGCCTGCACCATATTTATTCTTTTCAAAATTACATCTCAAACACTTGTGCTAGCTTCAAATAATAAGAGCTAACAATTATCGGGCATTTACTCTGTGCCAAGTGCTTGGCGTGTGTCATCTCATTTAAATTGTCTAACAACCAGTGAAGTCACTAATTGCAGTGGATGTTTGTTATTTTTCCCACTTGGAATCTATTCTCACCTCCTTCTGATAAAGCTATTGCATTTCTTTTTTTTTTTTTTTTTTGAGACAGAGTCTTGCTCTGTCGCCCAGGCTGGAGTGCAGTGGCACGATCTCAGCTCACTGCAAGCTCCGCCTCCCGGGTTCATGCCATTCTCCTCCCTCAGCCTCAGAGTAGCTGGGACTACAGGTGCCCGCCACCACACCCAGTTAATTTTTTTGTCTTTTTAGTAGAGATGGAGTTTCACCGTGTTAGCCAGAATGGTCTCAATCTCCTGACCTCATGATCTGCCCACCTCGGCCTCCCAAAGTGCTGGGATTACAGGCTTGAGCCACCGCACCCGGCCAAAGCTATTGCATTTCTACATGGATAAGTATTTATAGTCTGTCCAGATAAGCAACAAAAATTAAATAAATTGGACTTCATAAAAATTAAAAACTTTGTACACTAAAGGACACTATCAAGATAGAGAAAAAGTAACTTACAGAATGAAAGAAAATATTTGCAAATCATATATCTGGTAAGAATGTAGTATTGAGTTATATAAAAAACTTACAATTCAACAAAGAGACAAAGAAGAGAATTTATGTATGGGCAAAGGACTTGGATAGACATTTCTCCAAAAAAGATACACAAATGGGCAAATAGCACATAAAAGATGTTCAACATCATTAGTCATGAGAGATATGCAAATCAAAACCATAATGAGACACTAGTTTACAATCATGAGAATGGCTAAAGTAAAAAAGACAATAACAAGTGTTGATGAGGAGGTAGAGAAACTGGAACCTTTGTATATTGCTGGTATGAATGTAAAATGGTGCAGCTGCTGTGAAAAGAAGTTTGGTGATTCCTCAAAAAGTTGACGATAGAATTAGCATATGACACAGCCATTTGACTCCCAGGTATATACTCAAAAGAACTGAAAACTGTCAAATTTGTATACACGTGTACACTTTTGTATATATGTTCATAGCATCATCCTTCGTCATAGCCCCAAACTGGAAACATCCCAAAAGTTAATCAACTAAAGAATGGAGAAACACTGATATATTTACACAATGGAATATTATTCAGTCATAAACAGGAATGAAGTACCAATACAAGCTGCAACATGAATGCACCTTGAAAATACACCAAGTGGGAGAAGCCAGACATAAAAGCCACATATTCTATAATTTCATTTATATGAACTATCTAGAATAGGAAAATCCATAGAGACAGATTAGTAGTTTCCATTCTTTGGTTGCTCAGGTCAAAAGCCTTGGACCAATCGTCACCCCATTACCTATTCACATACTTCAGATCTAATGAGTCAAGACATCCTGTTGGTAAGCACCCACCCCAAATATACCCAGCACTTCTCTCTCCTCTGCTGCTGCTTCCATGGTGAGAGACAACCCGGCGTCTCTCACCTGAATTACTGCAAGAGCCTTCTGACCGGTTTCTCTGGTTTGTTTTCTTTGTCCTAGATTGTTTCCAGTGGTCCCCAGCTCTGGTATTCTTTCCATTGTGCCATTGACCAATAGAATAAAGCAGAAGTGAGAGCTTCCCTGTCCATCTGTTTCTCTGACTTTCTGTCCTTCCAGCTCTGTCTCTGAATTTCTGCTTCTTTGTCTCTGTCTCTCTCTGTCTCTGTCTCTCTCTCTCTCTGTATCTGTGTGTGTGCTTGCACACACCTGTATTAGTCTGTTTTGCTTTACTATAAGAAATACCTGAGGCTGGGTAATTTATAAAGAAAAGAGGTTTATTTGGCTCACAGTTTTGTAGGCCACACAAGCATGGCACCAGCTTCTGCTTGGCTTCTGTTAGGACCTCAGGAAACTTAAAATCATGGCAGGAGGTGAAGGCGGAGCAGGTGCATCACATAGCCAGAGAGAGGTCAAGAGAGAGGAGGGACCAGGTGCAGTGGCTCACGCCTATAATCCTAGCACTTTGGGAGGCTGAGGTGGACAGATCACCTGAGGTTAGGAGTTTGAGACCAGCTTGACCAACATGGTGAAACCTCGTCTCTACTAAAAATACAAAAATTAGCTGGGTGTGGTGGCACGTGCCTGTAGTCCCAGCTACTCAGGAGGCTGAGGCAAGAGAATTGCTTCAACTCAGGAGGTGGAGATTGCAATGGGCCAAGATTGCACCACTACACTCCAGCCTGGATGACAGAGCAAGACTCCATCTCCAAAAAAAAAGAGAGAGAGAGGAGGATGTGCCAGCCTCCTTTAAACAACCAGTTATTTTGTGAACTCACAGAGTAAGAACTCACTCATCACCATGGGGGTGGGTTGGGGGGCACCGAGTCATTCATAAGGGATCCACCCCCATGGCCCAAACACTTCTTAGCAGGCCCTCCTTCAACACTGGGGATCACGTTTCAACATGAGACTCTGATGGACAAACATCTAAACCATCTCAGTGTCTGCCTATATCTATCCGTGTTACTCTCTCACTCTCTCTGCGTCTATGTTTGTCTCTTTCTGCGTCTTCCTCTCTATTTCTCTCTCTCTCTCTCAGAATTTGTGGATTTTTGTCTCTCTCTCTGCATCTGTCTCTCTGTCTCCCTCTGAGTTTGTCTGTCCTGTGTCTGTCTGTCTTTCTGCCTCTGTCTCTCTGCCTCTGTCTCTCTCTGGGGGAAGTCAGCTGCCATGTCATGTGTAAACCCACAAAAGGGTTCATGTGACAGAGAACTTGCACTTTCTGCCAACAGTCACCTGAGTGAACTTGAAAGCAGATTCCCCAGCCCCAGCCCAGCCTTCAGCTGGCTGCAACCTCATCACATGGCTTCTCTGCTCCTAATCCTGTCTGACTTCCCTTTTCCTGCAAGGTGAAAGCCAAAGTCCTTATGATGGCCACACCTCTTCCATGAACTGACCACTGATTTCCCACTTCCCGCAGCATGAAAGTGAAAGTCCTTATGATGGCCATGCCTCTTTTATGACTTGACCACTGACTTCCCATCTCCCGCAGGGTAAGAGCCAAAGTCCCAGTGATGGCCATGCCTCCTTTATGGCCTGACCACCACTGCCTTCCCATTTCCTTTTCTCTTTTCTTTTTTTTTTTTTTTGAGACAAAGTCTTGCTCTGTTGCCCAAGCTGGAGTGCAATGGCGCAATATTGGCTCACTGCAACTTCTGCTTCATGGGTTCAAGTGATTCTCCTGCCTCAGCCTCCCAAGTGGCTGGGATTACAGGCATACGCCACCACGCCTGGCTAATTTTGTATTTTTAGTAGAGACACGGTTTCACCATGTTGGTCAGGCTGGTCTAGAACTCCTGACCTCAGGTGATTTGCCCACCTTGGCCTCCCAAAGTGCTACGATTCCACGCATGAGCCACCTTGCCTGGGCTGGCCAACTTCCCATTTCCTGTAGGGTGAAAGTGAAAGTCTTTGTGATGGCCATGCCTCCTTTATGACCTGGCTGCTGACTTCCCATTTCCTGCAGGGGGAAAGCCAAAGTCCTTATGATGACCATGTCTCCTTTGTGACCTGGGTGATGGTCTCAGTCCTTCCCTCTCCCTTACTCACGGGGCTCTAGGAGGTGTCCAGGGGCAGCCACATTTCTATGGCCTTTGACCACTTTTCTCTTTGCTGGAACACCTCCCCCAGACACCCGCACCTCATTCTCTCACCTCATCAAATCTCTGTTCAAATCCCACCACCTTACCGAAGCCCTCTCCACCCATCTTACTTAAGGAGCAACACCCTCCACCCCCGCCGCAGCCCCTCAGTATCCCTAATCCATGTCCTCGCTCTTTCTCTGTCCGAGCACTCATTACCACGAATCCTTTATTTTCCTCATTTATTATGTTCATTGACTTTGGTTTCTGTCTCCACACTAGAATGTCAGCCCCTTCAGGGCAGGGATCTCTGTTTAATTCCCTGCCACATTCCAAGCACCTAAAATAGTGTGGCAAATAGTAGGTGCTCAATAGTTGCTTGATGATGAATGAGAAGTAGAGTGGCACAGAGTCTGGCACCAGGGCCCTGTCCATCATGCTAGAGCAGCTGTCATTTTTCCAGTTCTTATTTAAACTTCCTTTTGAATATAAATCATTCTATTACAAAGATACATGTATATGTATGTTCATTGCAGCACTATTCATAATAGCAAAGACGTGGAATCAACCCAAATGCCCATCAATGATAGTCTGGATAGAGAAAATGTGGTACATATACACCATGGAATATTCTGCAGCTATAAAAAGGAATGAGATCAAGTCCCTTGCAGGGACATGGATGAAGCTGGAAACCATCATCCTCAGCAAACTAATGCAGGAACAGAAAACCAAACACCGTATGTTCTCACTTATAAGTGGGAGCTGAACAATGAGAACACATGGACACAGGGAAGGGAACATCACACACCGGAGCCTGTCAGGGAGTCAGGTGGGGGTAGGGAGAGCATAAGGAAAAATAGCTAATGCATGCTGGGCTTAATACCTAGGTGATGGGTTGATAGCTGCAGCAAACCACCATGGCACACGTTTACCCATGTAACAAACCTGCACATTCTGCACATGTACCCCAGAACTTGAAAAAAACAAAAAAAAAAAAGAAAAGAAACCCTTCATTTTAATTTCAGCTTTTCTGAGCACTTAATAGTGACTTCCTGTTTTTTTGCAGCCACATAATGAACAAAGGCACAGGAATTCTCACAGCTCCCTCACGTGTAAAAATTCAAATTCAAAGCTGTTAAGTGACTTGCCCAAGGCCAAACAGCCAGAAACTGGCAGAGCCCAGATGCTGGAGTCAAGTCTAGGGCAGGAGCTCATATTCACGCTGACTGTTCCATAGGAGGTGCAATTAAGGTGCTAGTACTGAACATAACTAACATAACTGGGAAGGAATTATGTCCAGGCTGGGGCACAAGGGCACAAAAAATAAAACAACTCCATAATAGACCTTGATGAGAAGTCTTTAGATGCAGCAAATGTCAAACATCAGAGCCTCTGAGGCCATCGTGCGCTTGGCACTGCTGTCTCTGAAATGCTGCCCTCAGCCTTCAGCATCATCCTCAAAGATGGACATTCCATCTCCCATGACTCATCAATTCCACACCTCCTGGAAAACTTCCCAAAGATACTTTGGCTCACGTATACCAGAAGATACTGAGAGTACACTCTGCCCAACAGCAAGAGTCTGAAAATGGACCAAGCATGGCTAATGGAAGAATGGATTAATAAAGCATGGTCTAGCTAACATTATACAATAATCAAAACTGATGAACCAGAGCCAAGGTCAGCAAACTGCCTGGCCCTATTTCTGTGGGGTCTGCAGGCTAACAATGGCTTTTACACTTTTTTAAAGGTTATAAAATAAAAAAAGAAGAACATGTGATGGAGACTATATGTGGCCTGCAGAGCCTAAAATTTCTCCTTTCTGGCCCTTTACAGAAACTCTGTCAACTCCAGAACTAGAGCGACTTGCAAAACACATGGATGTATCTTAGAAATATAATATTAAGTATAAAAATTGTCAAACTTTTATATATAGCATGATATTCTTTTTATAAATATAAAGCCAGCTAATATTTAAAAACAGGCATTTAAAGCATGCATACAGATGCAATAAAATATATACAAGAAGAAAAGTAAGGAAATGATGGAATTTGGGAGAATGGTTATTTATTCCAAGTAGGGGGAAGCAGGGGATGGGGTGGGGTGGATAGCAGCATATGGTTAGATGAAGGTTTTAGTTTTTGTTGTTGGGGCAGATAGATGGTGCTTAGTATCTTTTTAAGAAGAGAACAAAAATGAATTAACTAAATAAAAGAGGCCCCTTTATATACCAATGATACATGTGTATTACAAGCCACAGCTTATAAGTAACCCAATTTTGACACCTGAGGTCCAAGAAAATTAACAAGTAGAACATATTGTTGCAACATTTACAAATAGCAGCATTAAGGTATAAAAGTAAAATTAGTAAGAATCCCTGTTTTCTCACTTCCAATGCCATACCTCAGAAACCACTCACAATATCTCAGAAACTACTGTCAATTGTTTGGGGACTATCCTGCTCATATATGAGGACAGAGCCCACCGCTCTAACAAAGAGATTTCCACAATACAGGTACATATATAAGACAGGAACTGATTTATCTCCCATATCACAGCCTAAGGGTGGGCTATCCATGCAGTCATGGATGCCTCTCACTTGGAGATTCAAGCCCCTTCTATCTCACTGTTTCCTAGTACAGTCTGTTTTCTTTGCATGCTAGGCCAGAGCCCACCAACACTTCCACAGCAGAGGTAAAAGGGGTGACCAGAACATTCCTATTCCATTTAAAAACAAGGCCCAGAAGTTGTACATATCTCTTATGCTCCACACCATTGGGCAAATCTTAGCTGCAAGGGAGTCTGGGAATTGTAGTCTTTATTCAAGGAAGCCATGGACCCAGCTAACATTGGGGGATTCTACTATTCCTTTGTGTACACACACAAGTGTATCCATATATGTGCATGCACTTTTCTTTATGAAACTATATATGCCCTAAATAAACTATTACTATTCTGTAGGTTGAATTTGTCAGGTAGTGATATATCCTGGGAGTCTTTCCAGATTTGCACATATGGTTTTGTTTTATTCTTTGTAATGGTTCCATAGTGTTCCTATGTGTGTGTGTAGCATAATCTATATAACCAACCTGCCATGCATTCATACATAGAATTTTTTTCCAGTTGCCTGGGATCTTCTGAAAGACCGTGATGACCACATACATGTATTTATGTCGTTGCAAAGCAGAGAGACACAGTACCTGATGGCAAATCTGGCTTTTCAAGTGAACTGGTGTTACTGCACATCAGTACAGGTCAAATAAATGGTCTTCATTTTTCTTCTGAAACCTGCAGTGAAATTTCCAAGGGATTAATGGGAGAGAGTGTGGTCTGGCTGGGAGGAGCAATTTCAGTAAAATGCCTCTTCTCCTCACTGGCACAGCTAGGATTGTGGGAGCCTCACTTTTCTGATCAGCCAATAGTAGGTTGGGGAATCCTAATGTGAAGAAAGCAAAGAGATAAGAGCATTGGAAGAAATGGGCAGTAGCTTATTTGACGGTTATATTTGACTGCAGATACTCCTCTTCCACAGTAAGATGGATTAATTTTGTATGTGTTTAATAAGAAAAGGCAAAAAACCCCAATGAAATGTCCAGTTCTGCAGTTGTGTTCCCTTTGCCTCCCAGTGACCACCCAACATGATTCTTTCTACTTACTGTGGAGTTTCCTTTGCTTCCATACTGCAGAAGTGCTATTCTAACAGATTCAGAGAGAACCCACACAGCTGTCAGGAGCTGAGTGTGCCCTGAGCAGCTTCCAGGTGTTCTGAATTGGCAATACCCTATCCTCATTAATGCATATGATTCGAAAGCTTTAGAAAGTGTTAGGAATTCTTTATTGCACGTTTTATGAAATTAGACCTTTCCACCCTAGAAGATGATCCCAAAACAAAATTGTAAAACATGTGAGAAGGGAAGGGAAGAGGTAGGGGGACCAACACTTATTGAGCAATGAATCCCAGTGCCTTGTACTGAGCTGGCTATAACCCTGGCATAGGCTTATCTTTTTCCTTCCAATGATCCTTTGACTTATGGAGAAGCTGACATCCAAGAAAGTTAAATAAGTGGGCTGAGTGACTGAGAGGCAGGGTTGGGCTTCAACCTGAGGTCTGTCTGGTTATTGCTTTTGCTGTCTAGTTGTGTAGCTTGACAAGGTGTAGAGGAATCAACATGTTCTTTGGAGTGGGCAGACCTGGTGGCAGACCACCCACTGATCCCAGTTCTGCTGTGCTCTTCCCAGATCATCCAATTGCAAACCCACAGTTTAGATCTGCCAATCATGTCCCTGCCAAGTCTTCTCCAATGTATTCAATGTTTCTTCCTATGAAGCTGTATAGTGGATATTTCTCATTGTTGTCTGATAACATTCATTCCCTCTTCTGCTTAGAGCACTCTGAATTTCCTTTTGGGGACTATCACCTCCCACACTCTCTGTTTATGTGGTGTAGGTGGTGCTGACCTCAGCCCCTTTCTCTGGTCACAGTGAGGCAAACATCCCCCAAGCTAAGCCAACAGAACATTTTCCTGGATGATCTTCTGCTGGAGCCATTTCATTGTCTTATGGGAAGAACATCCCTAAAATCAATGCCAACAAAGGAGACAGCAGAGCAGAGAGAATGGGAGAGAGAGATTTCTGACAATATTGTTTCAGCACCTGGATCTAACTCCACCCGAAACTGGTAATACACTTAAATTGTTTGTTCATCTGAATCGTTAAAATTTTTCTTTTGGTTAAGGTAATTTGAGTTGTATCTTTGACTTGCATCCATAAAGGTACTGAATATGAGTTCTATATCCTTTTACATCCTGAACACTTATTTTCCTCTGAGTCATTATTTTGCTAATGTTTCTCTTAGACATGTCACCCTCCCAACAGATTTTGCACAATGTACTGTCTAAGGAGGTACAGTCATATAGGAATATCTTGATAAAGGCACAATCCTTTGATCCACCCACGTGTACATAGAATCTGGAGTTTGTTTTTGTTTTGTTTTTGTTTTTCAGTTAGGGATGTCTTAAGTATTCTTAGAGTTTCTTTTTTTTTCTTTTCTTTTCTTTTTTTTTTTTGAGACAGAGTCTTGCTCTGTTGCCCGGGCTGGAGTGCAGTGGCGCAATCTCGGCTCACTGTAAGCTCTACTTTCCGGGTTCACACCATTCTCCTGCCTCAGCTTTCCAAGTAGCTGGGACTACAGGTGCCCACCACCACATCCGGCTAATTTTTTGTATTTTTAGTAGAGACAGGGTTTCACCATGTTAGCCAGGATGGTCTCGATTTCCCGACCTCGTGATCTGCCTGCCTTGGGCTCCCAAAGTGCTGGGACTACAGGCATCAGCCACCGTGCCTGGCCTCTTAGAGTTTCTCAAGTCAAGAATGCATGGGTACAACATACATATGCAAGAGACTTCACAAAGTAAGGGAGGTTTTGGAAGGGGAGGGGAATTGAGAACAGAGAAGATATGCAGAGGAAAATGGAAAAGCATAGTAAATATAGCAATATATCTCTTCTTAAATTCACACATACATATCACTTTTATCTATTGTAGCTAAAGAAATTGAGATTGGTACGAGAAGGAACATTCTGATAAGGACAGAAAAGAATTGGAAGAGACTAGGGGCAGTATGGACTTTGCTGGAGGCTTAAATTATTACTCCATTGGGGAGTAAATAGGTTAATTTTTTTCCACCGGGTCTGTAGTGGGTAAAAAGTATCAAGTGTTATTTCCATTACATGAGCCACAGACATTTTTGTTCATTAAACATACAACAGTATTCATAAGAAAAAAACAAGTGATCCATAGGCTTAGGTGTTAGAATCTCTGATGCTAACATAATTTTATTCTGAAAGATTCACTTCCAAATAGCTTAGCAAGACTATCTGATTTAATTTCCCCCTTCTTTAAGCAGTCTCATGTAGGCACAATTATTTTTCCATGGTCTGTGAAAGGGATCCTTTCCCTCAGCCACCTGTGAATTTAGTATGGAGAATGCGTGATTAGTTGATTAGTGTTTGTACAAAGAACACCATGGAGATGATGATAGCCCATTCTCTTTGAGTAAACAGTGGTCTCAGCAAAGGGTCAGCAATAGCAAAGATGAGCCAGTCTACCGCAACTTTCCAGGTTGTTAATTCACCAAATCTTTATTGATGGGCACTTGTGTTCAAGGGGCTTTGGAGAATAAAGCATGAATAAAATGCAGCTCTTAACGAATTAGACTCTAGGCATTGAGAAAGGCAAGCTCACACATTATTAGTCTAATAGTAGGGTAGAGACAGAGCTTAGCTTCAAGGGAGAACAGACAAGGGAGAGACTGAGGCCAGCTAGGCGGATGAGAGGGAATTCACCATAGCAAATAAGGTGGGTTGAGCGTTCCAGATAGGGGCTTCAGAAAAGATGGGAAGGGACAGCGTGTGGGGGAACTAATAAGCAGGGTCTGGGGTGACTGGGGCTCAGGAGGTGTGTGGTCAGGGGTTTCCAACCTGCTGGCTATAATTCTACCTTTCTCCACTATTAGACAGAACATATTGAAATAAAAGTCAGTGAGTGACATTGTATTATGTATAACCTTAAGGTTACTCTAACTTATAAAAAGAAAATCATCCTTTGGAAAGATTAATATTTTATCTTTTTAAATAAGTAATTCCTTGAGGCACACTTGTTAACTTGAGCCAACACATTTCTCCAATAATTGCATAAGTGTTTACCAAGTGCTAACTGTTCCAAGCACCGTTCTAGGAACTGGGGATATTGAACCAAACAGGCAAAGAGCTTGTGCTCATAGAGCTGATGTTGGATAGGAGGAGATCCATGACAAACAAATCAACAATAACTATGTACTATGAGTGCACCAGAGGCAATAAAGCAGGACAGGGCTGGGGGTGGGCAGGGAACGGGGGGAAGTGGTGATTACTATTGTATGTGGGATCATCAGAAAAAATCACATGGAGAAGGTCACAAGCTTACAGATGAACAGAAGCCTAAAAGAAGTGAAAAAGGGAGTTGTGAAGAAATTGGAATGGTCAGTGCAAAGTCCTGAGGTGGTAGAGTGATTGAGGGACATTCAGGGGTCCAGTGTGGCCCAAGCACAGGGAAGGAGGCAGGGAGTGGAAAGAGGAGAGAGAGGTGAGAGAGGTACCAGGGGAGCATGAGCATTGACAGTTGCGTGAGCCAGGGGAGGGATTTGGAATTTTATTCTGAGTGGGATGGGGAACTATTGGAGGTTTTGGGCAGAGGCATGACTTGATCCAAGTTCACTTTCAAAGGGTCATCCTGGCTACCGTATTGTTAGAATGGAGTGTCAGGGGCAAGGATGGGGACAGAAGATATGTTAGGAACCCAGTGCAATCACCCAAGTGAGAGATAGTGGCTTGATCAGGTTGTGGAGGCAAAGGTGGTGAGGAGTTTGGATTCTGGATATATTAATATTTTGAAGAGGATAGAGCTAATACAATTTCCAGATGGGTTACATGTGGCATAGGAAAGGAATAGACGCAACAAGCATGGCTTTTTGGTGTATAACCTGAGTTACGAGAAGGATAGAGTTATCTTTTCCTTAGATGTGTTGGTGGCGGGAACGCAGCAGTGGGACAGGGGCAGAGGACAGATAGGAGAGATGAAACAAGAATTTCGGTTTTGACTTTGTTAAGTTTAAGATGACCATGAGACACTCAAGGGGAGATGTCAATTCAGCAGTTTGATGGAATCTGGAGTTCACAGCAGAAGTCTGGGTTTGAGACTTCTGCAGGAGTTCTTAATGTGGAGATGATTTCTCAAGCCAGGATAGACAGGGGCATTCACCTGTGGAGTGGGTGTAGATTGACAAGAGTCCTCTGGGCTGGAATCCCAGGGATCCCATCACTAAGAGGAGAGGGGGATTCAGAGAAATCGGCAAAGGAGATGGAGAAGAAGTAGATGGGGTGGTTGGAGGAGACTTAAGACAGAGAGTTGTCTCAAGCCACCTGGTGAAAGTGTTTCAAAAGTTGGTATGCTTGATGGTGTCTTATGGTATTTTTTAGGCTTTGCTCCTTTTTCCTTATTCTTATTTCTCTTGGGTTCTCAAATGGGAGACCCACTTGAAGTTTGCTGATTTCTTTCTTCTACCTACTTAGATCTTATATTGAAATCCTCTTGTGGTGTTGATATTAAGAAGTTCCTTGAGTTTCTTAAATATGTAGATTTGTACATTTTACCAAATATGGAAAGTTTTGACCATTTTTTAGAATACTCTTTTGCCTCTTTTTTCTCTCTCTCCTATTTTTCTGTAATTTCTATCATGCACATGTTGTTATGCTTTATGGTGTCTTACGGATCAGCTATGTCCAATGATGCTCAGAGGTCATGTCAGGTGAGCACTATTTGAGCGACTGATCTTTGGTATTTTCTCAGAAATAGTCTAAACATGGAATAAAGCTAATTTGGAAATGTAGGGAAGCAGAAACACTATAGTCAGGTGGCAGCATTTTCAAGTTAGCATCAAATACAAAATAATTTAGATGACTGCGACTCTAACTCTGCTTCAGTGGAGTCCATCTGGCTTTAATGCTCAGAGTGATGGTGGCTGTTGTTTTAAATCTCCATGCAAGAATATCTGAGGGAGGGTGGGGGAGAGAGAGAGAGAGAGAGAGGAGCAAGACAGAGAGAGGGAGAGAGAGAGCCAACACACAGAAGAATATGTTCATGTGAGGTAGTGGAGGTAGTGGGGGTCATAAATTGGGCCACCAAAATTATAAAGCACATTAAGATGACTTTGCAAGTCCTCGTTCCTCCCCTTACAGGTAATCTCCCTCTTCTGAGAAAATTCTGTGCATAGAAGTTACTTGATAAAGACCGAATAATGGCTGCCTGCCTATGGCATCTGTATTTTTAGGGTCACAAAAGTAATTATGGGGGTTCTTGTGCTATTTTCATAACTTTCTACAGCCTAATGGAAATTGTACATTAATTTTCCATAAGGTTACCTAAATAGTTTTGATATTTGATACCAAGTTATTATTTAAAGAACATCTATATTTGTAGCTGTAAGTCTTAGAATATTTTCAGTGGACAAATTATTACATAATAAATGTGCTTTTGCTGGTAAAAATATTTTAAAACATGAAGCCCATAAGAGAAGATTAGGGAGTAATAACGGTAGTGTGGGTTGAGGTAAATGTTTCAAGTACCATCCCCATTTGCAGAAACTTGGTAGAATGGCATTCCCTACACCCTTGAAGCCAGATAAGGCCATTATGTGTTATTTTGATGGAAGAAATGTGATTGGAAGTGACACATGGCCCTCTCTAGAAGAAGGCTTTGAGAGCCAAGGTAACAT
This sequence comes from Trachypithecus francoisi, assembly GCF_009764315.1. Taxonomy (NCBI): domain Eukaryota; kingdom Metazoa; phylum Chordata; class Mammalia; order Primates; family Cercopithecidae; genus Trachypithecus; species Trachypithecus francoisi. Next base: position 110,555,266 of record NW_022681457.1, read on the forward strand.
TCACCACCTTGCCTTCCCTTGCATGAATACTGGAGCCCTTTCAGATGATGGGGGCTTCATGAGCAAGGTTCCCTGAGTATGTGCTTTGTGGGGCAGAGATTTCTGCTGACCAGAAATGAACATGTGGTGCAAGCAGGAAATAACTATTTGCAGTTTTAAGACATTGAGATTTTAGGGACACTTATTACTGCAGCACACGTAGCTAATCGCTAATACTGAAACTGAGACCCCATTTAGGTGCTGCCATAGCCCAAGCCTACAGTATGTGGCACTAATTCAACAAACAGCAGTGACCAGAGAGGAAATTGTAGTCAGGGACTAGGGAGATAGTGATCCATGTTACAGAGTAGTAAACATTTGGCAAATTGTCACCTGTGGTTACAGTGGGAGGCACATCACATTGCTAATGAACATATACATTTAGACGAACAGGTTGGAAAACAGAATGCAATTAGGGTGCACAGGTTGCTGTGGGCTGCATTTGGCCAGGCATTATAAGTATGAGATAAACTCAGAAAAGAGTTGGCCAGTTTGCAAATAGAAAAGGAAAGAAATAGAGGGCCTCATGAATCCAAGTACTTGAAAGATTAGAAGAAGCAACTGCTTCCCAACTCCAAACACTAAGTAAGAGTCCATAAAGTTGTAGAGCAATAACAGTCAATTAAAACTCAATCTGGGTCAAAGATCAAATGAAAGGTACAGCCATTACCTCCTTTGCTAAAAAACCTCTGAATGGATTATGGAATCTCTAATAAAGATGCTGCCAAGATGTGGTCCAGCAAATCCTATCAACTGGGCCAAATATCTCAGGGAAAAGAAAATAAGAATGTGATTCTCCCACTGACACTTGATTGGTTCAAGATGCAGTAGATTAAGTTGAGAATAAAGGGAGGCAGTGAGAAAGCAGAGAAACAGAGCAAATAGGAAGATTTTATCTTGAAATGAACAATGGATGTGGCTCTTGGCACAAAGAATGGGATGGAATGTTCTAGTTCTGGATCCAGATCTGACATAGAGGCTACCCCACGTCACCCAGAGATCTTGGACTTTGAGCTTAGTGTCATGCCTAAATGAAACTTTCCTAAGGGGAGAGGGTATTTTATGTAAGAAAGAAGGTAAATGATTTGCTGACCAGAATGTTAGCCTATGTAGTTATTCATACTATTCACCAATGTTTTCAGGTCTCTCCTCCTGGCCCCATGATCAGATTGCACCTCCCTGCTCATCTACCAGGCATGGCCACATGGCTTGATTTGGTCATGCAAAATGCAAGCAGAAGTACTTCTTAGCCAAAGCCACTAAGAGTTAGTGTGGTGATCAGGTTAGGTTTCACATTCCCACCCAAATCTCATCTTGAATTGTAATCCCCATAATCCCTATGTGTCAAGGGAGAGACCAGGTGGAGCTACCTGAATCATGGAGGTCATTTTCCTCATGCTGTTCTTATAACAGCAAGTTCTCATGAGATCTAATGGCTTTATTATATAAGGGGATATAAGGAGCACTTCCCCCTTCACTCAGCACTTCTCCTTCCTGCTGCCTTGTGAAGAAGGTGCCTTTCTTCCTCTTTGCCTTCCGCCATGATTGTAAGTTTCCTGTGGCCTCCCTAGCCATGCTGAACTGTGAGTCAATTAAGCCTCTTTCCCTTATAAATTACGCAGTCTCAGGCAGTTCTTTAAAGTATGTGAAAACAAACTAATACATGTGGGATTTTGCTATTTGCTATGTTTCCTCCCCCACCACACTCACTGGCTGCCAAACAAGATAGTGATGGCTTGTCTTGGTTCCTGAGTAAGAAGTTAAAAGGCATCAACTCCTCTCTCCCTGCCATGGCTGAAAACTGATGGAGAGGGTGAATGAGAAATAAATCTTTGTTTTAATAAGTCACTAGATTTGGGGACCATTTATGTCCACAGCATAACCTAGTCCATTCCGTTACTGGAAGCCTTTTCATTAGGTAGGAGACTGGGAGCATGTCACATTTCTATAAAACTTGCAATCAAGAGGTTTCCTGTGGAATGGATTAGAAGAGGATGAAACTCACTCCAGGAGATACTTTAGAGGCTGTGAAAGGAGCAAAGAAAGGCAAAGAGGCTAAAGTTATAGGAATGGAAACTTAGTATTCAAGTATGACTTTAGTATTCAAGTATGAATAGGACTTTTCTTAGGACACCATACCATTTTCTGTGGGCAAATGAAACTGATTACAGAATGCCATGTCATTGTTCCATACTTGGTTTTATTTAATTAATTAATTAATTACAGATAGGGTCTTGCCATATTGCCCAGGCTGGACACAAACTCCTAGGCTCAAGCTAGCCTCCTGCCTCAGTCTCCTGAATAGTTGGGAGTACAGGCACATGTCACCATGTCCTATACTTGGTTTTTAGACCAAGTTTTTCAGGCAGCCTCTACCAAGTTTGTTAGGATTAAGCAAGCAGTAGATAAGCTGAGCTTCAAAAATTAAGTCCTGAGTCTTCACAATCATATTTAGCTATAAAGTCCTTGGAGTGAATAGAATGTGAAATGTATACTGTTGAAGCAAACTGGCTCTTGATGGGTTGTGTTCTAATACAGGCAAAAGAGAGTTCATTTCCCTAGGGAAGCCCACGGGTAAGATCTCTTCTTCTGGAATTTGGTATCCACTTTCTTTCTAAGTCTTCTGTAACTTCTGAGTTTTGAATTCTGGCACTAAGCATTTACAAGTAGGAAATGTGTTCTCTTCAATAAGTTGTAATCACTGAATTCGGACTATATGATTAATCATAGAAAAATATAGCCCCACCACCTGCCATTTGAAATTCCTGGCAGGTTCTGAGTGAAACTCTCTGGGGATCAATGGTAATAGGAAATGAATGATGCTTTTATAGTACACAATGATCATTTTCTGATCAAACAAATGCAAATAACTGACTGCACAGCTGGCTAGGGCTGCCTTAGTGAGCCAGGGATACAATTATAAACAGCAAATTCTATTACTGTCTTTCACTTCCTTGGTAATTAAATTCAGACTTAGGCTTAAAAATGCTGCATGCCCCTCTGTAATTAAATACCCTCAATGCTATACTTTAAGTAAGAGCTATTCAACAATTATCAATATTTTATAACTCAAAGACTCCCATTTGGATATAGAGGAGACTGGGCAAAGTGACTTCTTAGCAAGATAACAATCTCTTTTCCCCCTTGCTCGGCCATTCTCAATACGAAATGTTCTGGTTGGTTGTGACTTTCAGATAGAGTTTTTAAAAAGACAAATACTCAGCATTTCCTTTGACTGTTTGCCGACACCTCGATCAATAAATCTTCTTCACCTTGACAAACCAAATTTTGTAAGCCATGATATACACTTCAAAGAGCCTGGATGAGCATTGAAGAAGTAGAAAGGGTGCTTCATGGTACATTTTTTGCAACTTGGGGCTGCCAGGAAATGCTACCATACATTTTTGACTTTTAGTGTTAATTCCAGAGAATATGATTTTTAAAATGAACTCTTTCAAAAATACCTTAAAGCAGAAATAATAAAAACAAAAACAGACAACTTTCTTATTAACTAAAAAACTAATATCTTGAATAATAAAATGTTAGAAGAGACTTTAGATGTCTAACTCATGAATTTGAATCCCACGGACACAGAGGCCTGTAGAGCTGAGTGACACAACCCAAAGTTTAAAACATGATGTTTTGATATCAGAATGACTGTAGCTGAAATCTTCAGGATTCCAGGCAGGTGGTACCAGTGGCTAAAGGAAAGTCTGCCAACTGTTGCAGTTTTTCTAAGAAAAAGTCACTGTATTTAAATGCAAATACAGAGGACAGCTATAAGCAACTGCCAGGAAATATTGAGTCATGGCTGCTTTTGTTGTTTATTGTGATACAGATTTTATGGCTGAAGTCCCCCTTTATTTTTTGATTTGGTAGGATGGAGGATGCCGGAGGTCTCAGGATTCACAGGGTAGAGACTGGAATTATGGAGCAGTGGGGGGTTGCAGGTGTGTAGGGTAGAGAAATACAATTCCTGTGATCCTTTGGAAGCAGTTAGAGATAAGTCTAACAGGAGAAAAGATATTAAATCCCCAGTTCAGTAAGAGTTGTGAGTCTCAAATCTGTTTGTGTATAAGAATCCCTTGAGAAATAACATATAGATTATAAATATAATCCCTCAGGAATGAGAACTCAGACATTTTGAGGAACCTATATCTCTTTCATCCTGCCCCAATTTGGAAAACACTGGTGAAGAACTTCTGTCTGCAGTAATCACATATTATGTCTCCCTGCCTCCTCATTCTACCAAAGATTTGGGATGTTTAAGACACATGGGTGTGGGTTACAAAAGAATAGTATTTAAATTTAAATCCTGACTTTGTCCTTACTATCCTATAGCCTCAATTTTCTCAACTTTACAATAGAGATAATACAAGAATAGTTGTAAAAAGCTTACCACCACAACTGATAAGTATTAAACATCCGATCATTGAGCATGGTTATTCTTTTATGACCTTAATAACAACAACAACAATAATAACAAAAACTATTCTGACCAAATCTACATATAAGTTACAGTTGAAATAAATTACAAATGAGTCAGGGTTAGGGATAAAATAATCAGATTTGATTCTGTTTAAACATGTGTTCTATAAAGACCTTCTGCTTCAAATCATAATAGAAAAACAGGGAGTGGGTTTATCCTCCTGCCTTCAATAACTAGAAAATTGGACCAAATACATAAAACAACAGTTTTCAGACATTGAGCAACAGACAGATCAGATCTGTGATTCCTGAGAGAAGGGAAACAAACAAGGCAAACCTTATGACTGTCCTGACGTTCTGCCCGGAGCTTACTGCAGTCTGTTGAGAAGGGACGAGGATCCCAAGTGGAGTTTGGGGAATTTGCTGAGTTGAAAGGACAGTATATGAGTTCAGAGAATCTGCAGGCTGAGTTCGGGAGAGGACGGGGCTCTGCAGAAAAAGAGCCCCAGAATCGGCACAGAGCCCCCCCCACGCTTGGGTCTTGTCTGAACACAAAGACATCTACGTGTAGGGTGAATCTCCATGAGGCAAAGATCTACCTGTGGGCAGTGAGCTGAAAGGTTCGCAGAACTCACATAGGCTCGGGAATTGTTTGCATTCAGCCAGAGTTATCCCTGGTGATTCAGTAATCACTCAACTCATTCAACAGAAACCCTAGAAAGGCCACACCTAGCAGAATTTTAGTGGGGTAAAGGCTCCTCTGAAACCACCTTAATAGAACGTGGCTTGCAAGTAATTAACTGCCACCCCCCAGAAAGAGCCAAACACTCTCTAAAGGAAAACAAAATCTAAACCCCAAATGTAAAATTAACAATTTCCAACACTCAATAAAAATTACCTGACAGGCCAAGAAGTAGGAAAACAGAGCCCATAACCAGGAAAAAAAAAAAAAAAAAAAAAAGATCAATAGAAACAGGCCCAGACAGTACAGAGAGATAAAGCAATTAGCAAAGATTTTAAAAGGTGTTTTTAACTCTTTCCAAATATTTAAAGGAAAAATCTGAACATAATGATAAAAGATTATTAGAGATATAAAAAGAACCAATGAAGTCTCTAGACATGCCAAGTATAATATCTGAAACTAAAACTTAACTGGATGGGACTAAATCCATCAAATTAAATACTGAAAAGTAAAAAGAGAACTTGACATGCCCACAGAAACTATCCAAATGCAGCACAGAAGAAAACATGGGCAGAATCTCACTGAATTGCACAATATCAAGTGACCTCAGGTACATGTTGTGGAAGTTTGGAAAAAGGGAAGAGAAAAAATATTTAAAGAAATAGAGCCAAAAAGTATCCAAATTTGGTGATATTATACATTACAGTCTAAGAAACTCAAGGAATCTCAAGCCGCAAAAACACAAAAAAAGCCATACCAAGGCACACTAATCAAATTACGGAAAACCAATATCAAAGGGAAAAATCTTAAAAGCAGAAGAGAAAAAACTCACACATTAAATTCAAAGGAACAAAGATAAAAATGACAAGAATCTCCTTGTCCAAAGCTATGCAACGCAGAAGAAAATGAAGTAATATTTTTAAAGAGCAGAAAGAAAAAGTTAACATAGCATTCTAGAGCCAGCAAAAATGTATTTCAAAAATGAAGGCAAAAGACTTTTCTAGACATACAAAACTTGAGAGAATCTGTCACTGAAAGGCTTGCATTACAAGAGACGTGAAAGGAAATTCTTCATTGTAAGAATCTGTATCAATGAACAAAGAACACTGGAAATAAGTGGGTAAATATAAAATAAATTGTTTCTCATTTTAAGTTTCTTTAAAAGATAAATACCTGTTTAAAATGAAAACAATTTTATTGTTCTATAAAGACCTTCTGCTTCAAATCATAATAGAAAAACAGGGAGTGGGTTTATCCTCCTGCTTTCAATAACTAGAAAATTGGACCAAATACATAAAACAACAGTTGAAAAACTTTAAAATCATACCTTTTTAAGGTATCAGGAGGTTAATAACATATGCAGAAATAAAATCTATGATAACAGTAGCACAAAAGATGGAAAAGGGGAAAAAAGAATTTTGTTATAAGGTTCTAATATTGGCACATGGAATGATAAGGCGTAATTTAAAGTTCGGCTGTGATAATCCAGAGATAAATAATGTAAACCACAGCCCCCTAAAAAATAAAGTGCATTTTTTAGTAGAGACAGGGTTGAGCGAGATCCGGCCACTGCACTCCAGCCTGGGCGACAGAGCGAAACTCCGTCTCAAAAAAAAAAAAATAAATAAAGTGCAGTAAATCCTCACTTTATGTCATGGATAGGTTCTTGGAAACTGTGACTTTAAGTGAAATGATGTATAGCAAAACCAATTGTTTTTTTCTCACCAATGTTATAATGAAACAATGTTATTCAAGGACCTGCTGTGTGTTGTTTCACTTAAAATTGCAGTTTCCAAGAATTCACTGATGACATTAAAAGAGGACTCACTGTATAGCTAACAGATCAATAATGAAGATGGAGAAAAAGACAGAACTCTCAGAAATACTCAAATAATCTGAAAGAAGGGAGAAAAAAAGGAAAAGAAAAAAACAGATGGAGCAAACAGAAAACACATAGCAAAATGATAGACTTAAGCACACACATATAATAAATACATCAAATGTAAGTGATCCAAACATTACATTTAAATGGCAGAGACTGTTAAGCTAATTTTTTTTAGAAAGCAAGATCCACTTATGTATTATGTACAAGAAACCTACTTTAGATATGAAAACACAAATAGATTGAAAGTCAAAGGCAGGTAAATTATACCATGTAAGCAATAAATCATAAGAAAGCTGCAGTAGCTATATTGACATGAACAAAATAGGCTTTTGAAAAAGGAATATTAACAGGGATAAAGATGAATGTTGTACAATGATATAAGGGTCAATTCATCAAGAAGCCATAACAACCCTAAATAACAGAGCTTCAAAATCAATCTTTATGAAACAAAAATGACAGAACTGAAAGCAGAATGCCACATATCCACAAGTAGTGAGAAACTGCAGCAGTCTTCTCTCAATAATCAATAGAAGTGGACAGAAAATCAGTAAATATATAGGAAATATGAACAATACTCTTCACCAGTCTGACCTAAATGACATTTATAGACTACTTCAACAAACCCAGTAATGGAGCAAACTTTCATTTCAAGTCTGTGTGTAATATTCACCAAGATAATCATATTCTGGGCCCCCCAAACAAGGTTTTCAATACATTGAAAAACTTTAAAGTCATACAGACTATGTTTTCTTATCACCATGGAATTAAATTAGAAACCAATGATAGAAAAATATCTGGAAAATTCTCAGATAACTAGAAATTAAGCAATATACTTCTAAATAATCCATGGGCAAAAAACCAAATCGTGTGAAATTAGAGAAATATTTTGAACTAAATAAAAATGAAAAACATAACAACATATAAAATTTAGGGATTTATGGCTTTGAATGCTATAAAAAATGCTATAAAAACAAAAATGAACAGATTAAAATCAATGATCTAAGTATTTCCTTAAGAATCTAAATAAATAACAGCAAATTAAACCTAAAATGCATAGAAGGAAAGTAAAGATAACAGCAGACATCAGTAAAATAGAGAATGAACAAGCAATAGAGAAAAATCAATTAAATCAAACTTTAAAAAATCAATAAAGTTAATAAACCATTAGCTAGATTGGTCAAGTAACAAAGGGAGAAGACACAAATTACCAATATTAGAAACGAAATTTGGGACCTCACTAGAGACCCTGCAGACGTTAAAAGGATATTAGGAAAATATTACGTACCACTTCTTACCAATAAATTTAACAATAAAATTGAAATAGACAAATTCCTTGAAAAACACAAATAAACAAAGCAAACACAAGAAAAGTAACATAAAGAACTATTACAACTGAAAACAGAGTGGGCAAAAGACTTGGACAGGTACTTCACCAGAGAAGAAACAGACATTTCACCTGTGCAGGAAGTACATGAAAAGATGTACAATATCATGAAGCCATCAGAAATTTCAAATGAAAACCACAAAGGGATGCCAATACATATCCACACAGATGACTAAAGTTTAAAGACTGGTAAAGTTTGGAGCAGATGCAGAGCTACTGGAAAGTTAATACGTTGCTGGTGGGAATACAAAATGGTAAAACTACCTGGGCAGAAGTTGGGCAGCTTGCATAAAGTTAAATGACATTTGCCATTAGACATAGCAATTCCACTTGCAGTATATACGCCCAAAATATATATTAAAAAAATGTCCACACAAAGACTTGTACATGAATGTTTACAGCAACCTTATTCATAGAAGTCATACATTGGAAACAACCCTAATATTCATGACCAGGTGAACACTAAACAACTTATGGTATACACTTTGAAGGGAATACTATCAATAGTATTAAAGGAACACACTGTTGATATAGGCAACACTAGGGATAAATCTTTAAAAATATGCTAAGAGAAAGACTCCAAACACAAAAGAGGACATACTACATCTTCCCATTTATGTGAAATTCTAACAAAGACAAATTTAGTCTATAGTGTTAGAAAGCAGCTCAGCGTTTCCCTGGGCTAGGCTGGCTATAAACTGGGAAGGGCGTGAGGAAATATTTTAAGGTGATATTAATGTTTTATGTCTTGATTCTAGTGGTGGTTATACAGGCATATATATTAGCCAAAAGTCATCAAGTTGTATAATTAAAGTACATATGTTTTGTTGTGTTAAGTATTGGATGTATTATATGTAATTATTATTTATTGAAGGAGTAAAGTTGATTTTAGAAATATATTTCATAACACTATCTGCTTCACTGTTTAGTTCTGTATGTATTCATTTATAAAATGTTTGGTTAGGCCGGGCGCGGTGGCTCAAGCCTGTAATCGCAGCACTTTGGGAGGCCGAGATGGGCGGATCACGAGGTCAGGAGATCAAGACCATCCTGGCTAACACGGTGAAACCCCATCTCTACTAAAAATACAAAAAACTAGCAGGGCGAGGTTGCGGGCACCTGTAGTCCCAGCTACTCGGGAGGCTGAGGCAGGAGAATGGCATAAACCCGGGAGGCGGTGCTTGCAGTGAGCCACTGCACTTCAGCCTGGGGGACAGAGCGAGACTCCATCTCAAAAAAAAAAAAAAAAGTTTGCTTGCCAGACACCATACTAGGGCTTTGGGAAAAACAGGGGTGGATGAGACAAAAAGGAACTTGCCTTAAGGAACATTTCTTCTGTGGATTCAGAGACAGATAAAAAAAAAGTGAATAAAATGAAAGAAGTGAGTGTCATACAAAACTTGAATATGAATGTGTATAGCGGCATTATTCATAATAGCCAAAAAAGGGGAAAAAAAACAGTTGTCCATCAACTGATGAACGGATAAACAAAATGTGATATATCCACAGAATGGCATTTATTCAGCTATGTAAAGGAGTGGCATTCTGATACAGCATTGACGAATCTTGAAAATACTATGCTGTGGGAAAAAGCCAGATGAGAAGGCCACGTGGCACATGATTCCACTTATATAAAACACCCATAACTAACAAATTTATCGATACACAAAGTAGGCAAGTGGTTTCCAGGGACATGGGAGAAGGAAGAATGGGGAGTGGCTGCTAATGGGTTCTGACATTTTTGGGGGGATAATGAAAATATTCTGGAATTAAATAATGATGGTGATCGCACAACCATGTGAATATACTAGAAACCACTGACCCCGTACACTTTAAAAGAGTGAATTTTACAGTAGCTAAATTATATCTTAATAAAAATTTACTTTTAAACAAAGCAAAAGAAGGAAAGAATGATGTCATGTCATTACAAGAATGAGGCTGCCGTGATTGAGGAGAACTGGATAGGGTGGAAAGAAGCCTCTCGAATGGAGCTTTGAGAAAAGACCCATCCTGTGCCAAAAGGCCTAGAGGCATGAAACTGTTTTGTTCAAACTTAAAAGCCAACAGGAATCTCACGTAACCAGGACATAGGGAATGGAGGCAAAGAGGGTAGACAATGAAGTCAATGAAGATAAACAGGGCCAGATCAATTATATCAGAGTGATGACTCTGGGTAATGTGGAAAGAGTAGAAATTTTATGGTTTTAAATTTGAACAGCTTTAAGTAGAAAGTTATCATAAAAATTTCTGACAAATCTAATTGCAAGATGACGACAGTAGGTGTTGCAAGATCAGGTCAAAGTGGACACCCGAGAGCTCACTCCCTTCTTCTACAAGTAGTGCAATCTCTTTTTGGCATAGGTACAGGCATACAGAGTTGTGCAAACTCCACATAACCAACAGAAGGTATTTACATGTAAAGATGTGGAAAGAAATAGCCCATGGGAGCTAAAGTGTTTTTATTCAAGGTTACATTTTCATATCTGTATCTAATATCACAGAGCAAATGACTTTTTCTGGGACTAACTTCCCAGCTACCCACTTACCCATAATTTGCCACTGATTAGAACTAGGCAATTATCATTGTAATTTATCTTTATTAGCCTCATTTTCCACTTGAAAAAGATAAGCCATCATTTTTTTTCCAGACCTATGATTCCCAACCCTTGTGGAATTCACATCCTATTTATTATTTATTTCATTTAATAATCTCTCACTATCCCATGTGGCCGATTTGATATGTCTTTGGGAAGTGTTAAAATTAAATTAGATTTTGAAAAATTACTTAGATTTGTCAACATGCCAGAGTGAAGGGAGATAATATGGGGTGATGATGATCTAGATGATAACTTTCACAAGTTTAAGATTCCACAGATGGAACTCAAAAGTAGGCCAAACCACCTAATTTTATTCACAAGAAACTTTGACCCAGAAAAGTGAAGTGACTTACCCAAGATATTCTAGTGAATTTAGGGCAGCAAAGGACATTATTAAAGGATCACTTTAAGGTAGTTTAATTACTTTAAGTGGCTTATAAAAGGCGTAAACACCACCCCTTCGTAGACAGGAAAAGTTAAACATATAAGTACACAGAATTAGTTTTACGGCATAGATGAACATAATAGCAAGACAAGCTTAACAATGAAGTTGACTCATTCCATTGATGAAGATGTTTAAGTGATAAAGAAGGCAGACTCCAATGAGAAGTCAGAGACAAAAGAGTACACTTGATTCTACTTACAGAGAGTTCAAGATCAGGCAAAACTAACCTATGATGTTAGAGGTCAAGATATAACCTTTTGGTGGGGTGCTGGTGGAGAGGTGTGGGGACTATGAAGGGGTGCTGGTAATGTTTTACCTCTTAATTACTTTGATCAATCAGTGGTTACAGTGGTGTGCTTGATTACTGAAAATTTATCAATTTGTATAATTTTGATTTGTCTATGTTTCTCTATGCATGTTGGTATTGGTTATGCTGCATAACAAATTGCCCCAAAATGTGGTAGCTTGAAACAACATTTATAATCTCACAGTTTCTGTTGGTCAGGAATCCAGGCATAGCTTACCTGGGTCCTCTGTTCCAGAGTCCCTCAAGTAAGGAGTTGACCAGGACTGTGGTCTCATCTCAAGGCTCTACTGGGGAAGGACCTACTTTAAGGACTGAGGATCTTAGTTGCTTGCTGACTGTAGACCAGAGGTCACTCTCATTTCCTTGTCATGTGGGCCTCTGCAATGTGGCAGCTTGCTTCACCAAAGTATGCAAGCCAAGAAGGCAACAGAGAGAGTGCCACCAAGATGGAAATCACCATCTTCTGTAACCCAATCATTCAAGTGATATCTCATCACTTGTCATATTCTGCTCATTAGAAGCAAGTTACTATGCCCGGTCCAAACTCAAAGAGAAGCAGATTATACAAGGGTGTTTATATATGTTATACTTCAATAAAAACGTTTATTAGAAAAATAATGAATGCAGGCTCAGGCATCAGGCTGACTTGGGTTTAAATTCTGCTTCTCCTACCAGGTGAGAGAGATTGCTGAAGTCATCAAACTGCCTAAAATGTCACTTTCTTCATTTTTATTAAAAACGGCTAATAATATTACCTATTTCCTAGAATGGTTGTGTCTATTAAGTTGGGAAAACAAGCAATGTGTGCAAAGCCCTAATGCAGGGCCTGCTGGAAGGTAAATGCACAGCTTTAACTGTTATTATTGTTATTTAAAAGATATTCCCAAAGTAATCTGCAAAGAGAAGGAAACAGGACTATACATCAGGTGTTTTGAGAAAATGAAGACTCTGAGATATTTAGTAACTTGTCTAATGTCTCACAGCTGAGCGAGGATTTAAACCTAAGTCTGCTGGCTTCAAAGTCATTTACTTTTCCTGTATTCTCTGCTTCCTTGTAGCATACTCTAAATGGCTTTCCCTCTTATTTCTATTCCCAAGTTCTTTTTTCACACTGTTGTCAGCCCAACTTTCCAAACATGTCTTTCTTCACCTGACATTCTCCAGCTGAAGACATCCAATTGACTTCCATACCCAGTAAGAATTATCTTCCCAGCCTACGGAGGGCCTTGACTTACTTTTCATAATTTGGCATTTACTTTCCTGAAGTTCCCTAGCATACATCCCCTGCTGCAAGTATCATAAGTTTATTAGCCCCATGGTCATGTCTCATCTGGTCCCCACCTCCATACATTTGTATTACTTTTTCTCTTCACTAGGATGTTATTCCCTGTAACTTTATATTCATCCATCCACTCATCCATTTATCCATTCATCTTTCCATCCATCCATCCATCCATCCATCTACCCACCCATCCATCCAATATTTATTAATCCACTATGCTAAGTACTATTAACAGAACCACTACCAGAAAGAATCAGGAAGGCCTCTGTCTTTCAGAGTCAGTTATATCTCAGTTAGAATACATTGTGTCAAACTCTACAGGAGAGAACTGCAAAGCCCTGTTGAAGCACTTCCCGTAGCTTGATTCTGGTCTCCACGATGCCTTCCTGATTATTCTACTCCACCAATACATCCATCTTCTCTAAATCTCTACAGCCCCATAAGGTCCATTGTCTTAATGGAGGAAATTGCCTTCATCATGGTTATAATACAAGGGGATTTCTAAGCATCTTATTAGGAACTCATTGTAAGATAAAGCTTTATATCATCCTCTTATTGAAGGATCCCAATGACTCCACAAAGTAATTTCTATTATGCCATTGTGCAGGTAAGGAAACTAAGACATAAAGAGGTCAGGTTCAATATCTCATAGCTAATAAGTGGTAGAGGCTAGACTCAGATCCACATCTATCTGAATGCAAAAACTTGCTTGCTCTTAAACCCCATTATATTCTTTTTCTCTTCTTCTTGTGGTCCAGCAGGGAAGGCTGGACCGGCAACTCAATCAAGGATAACAGCAGCATCTCATCTTGAATTACTCTCCACGATTACCAAAGGCTTTCATATTTACCTCAAATATTTACTGAGCGACAGAATGATTCACAGAAGCTCCAAATAGGGCATCTCATTGATAGGACAACAACTGTGATGGATCTCCAATGGAACGTCTAAAACACTGTCCCTCATGTCCAAACCAGCATAGCGCATTATTGTGGGCTTCCTTTGGTGCTGGACTTCTCAAAATAGTTGGCTTCACTGCCAAGGTTGGGTGTCGCTGTTGTGACAATTTCACCCCAACACAGCATTTGTGATGCATCCTTTGGAAAGAGATGGGGCTGCCAGGCCTTTCACAACAAAACCTTTTTCCTGGGAATTCCCAAATGTGGCAGTGAGCAGATGTGTTCGCAGAGCCTCTGAATGCAAGCACAGACGAAACGCTCTGCATAGAAATTGCGAGTAAACTTCACAACTGGGGAACATAAAGATCTTTTATTTGCAGAAGTTGGAGATTGCAATTTGAATGTGTGAAATTGCCAATAGTCTGGTAAATACGTCGGCCCACCAGCAGCCTTCAAAGGGAATTGAGACCGTTTTAAAAATCAGTGAGGTAAGCAATGTGTGGGCGTGTGTGTTTTCCACGGAACCAATAGAGAGATTTATGCTAGATGCAAAATACTCTTTAAGTCGTTGAGTACAAGAATGGGTCATTAGGAAGGTGGTGGACTCGTTTTAACCATCCGGGGCCTGCTGGGAGTTTTCTAATCTGTTTAGAATCCTGTGGTGGCTCCATACTGCCTGTGGAAAGAAATCCATTTTCTTTGGTCTGGCACTTTCCATTCTGGCTCCAACCATATCTTCCACACCTTTCTTTTTTGCACCTCATTCTCCAGAAAGATTCCAGTGACGCCTACTTCCCTGGACATGGGCTCCATTTTCTCACCTCATGTTTCTGTTCACACATTGCCTGTAATATCCTTCTTCCCACTGCCACGTGTTCAAAGCCAACCTTTCTTTCAAAACTAGGAGTCATCCCTGGTTCCTGCCTTTCCCTTGCTGCCCCTTGCTCCAACCCCATCCAATTGCATTGGCAAGTCCTGATGGCTATACCTCCAAAATATTATCTCTTTCTGCTGCTTCCTCCCTTGTCTAGTAACACCAGCTCTTGCCTGAAGAGCAACAGCTGCTTTCTCTCTGGTCTCCCTGTTTTGAACTTGACTCGTGTCCCCGCAGTTTTTGTTTTGTTTTGTTTTGTTTTGTGTGTGTGTGTGTGTGTGTTTTAATATAAATCAGGCCAGGTGCAGTCACTCATGCCTATAATCCAGCACTTTGGGAGGCCAAGGTGGGAGGATCCCTAGAGCCCAGGAGTTCAAGACCTGCCTGGGGAACATAGAAAAACCCCGTCTCTACACAATTTTTTTTTTTAAGTTACCTGGGCATGAGCCTGGTGGTACATGCCTGTGGTCTCTGCTACTTAGGAGACTGAGGTGGGAGGATTACCTGAGCCTGGGAGGTGGGGGCCACAGTGAGCTGTGATGGTACCATTGTACTCCACCTGGGCCAAAGAGTGAGACTTGGTCTCAATTAAAAAAAAAATCATCAGTTAATGCCATCCCGATGGTTCACAACCTTCAGTGGATTCCTGTAGCGTTAGAACCAAATCCAAATTCTTCCCTGAGGCCCCCAAGGCCCCTGTAATCTGGTCCTGGCCACTGCTGTGACCTCCTCCCATCCCACTCTGTCTCTGGTCACTTCACGCTGGACACTGAGGTCCTCTGCTGTAGTAACTCAAAAAATATCCAAATCTCATTTACCTACAAGTCCCCAACAGCATCCTGTGTGGTGCCTTATATCTAGTAAATATAAATCAATTTTTATTAATTGATAATTCTCTGACTTAAAATTGAAGTTTTAGATCAATGGGCAGCATCTCACAAAAATCTAACCATTTTTTTTTTTTTCAAAGGGCTGCTTATCCTGTTGCAATTTTGGAATATCCCAGTTCTTCTTTTAGCCTAAATTCCAATTATTGTTCTGAGATTTCCGAAACTTTCAGGCAGCTGCCATTTGGAAAAATAAATGCCCAAATCAGGCAAACCTACAGGTGGCATCGCTCTAGGAAAAATGAGGAGGCTTAATTAGCAATGAGACTCCACACATTTTGACTGGGCCAAAAATATCAGGCTGCCAATTTTTCATTAATTCTTGTTAAACACATTCGTGCCCTTCGAGGACTGCGTGTATTTGATGAACTGGCTTCCAAATCTAATAAGAATTTGATTGTCTTTAGAGCTGCACCTTGGAGATAATCTGACAGACCAGGAAACAATACACAACAGGCGAACAGGAAAATATCAAAGAAATTGGTAACCACTGACCTTCACACATACTGACACTCTTAGCTAACATTTAGTGCATGCTTATGAGGCACCAGGTTCCAGTCTACGCATATTAGTTCATTGAGGTCTCAGAAAATCCTAAGAGGTAGGTACTTGCAGGCAAGGAAACAGAGGCACAGGGAGGTTGGGTAAGTTGCCCGAGGTCACACAGCCAACTTGGCAGATCCAGGATTTATACCAGGCAGTACAATTTCAGTACCTACACTTGCAACTGCTACTCTGTAACATTTTGCCATTTTTAATTTGGATATAACTTTGAAATTCCAGAAAAAAATACAAGCATTGTTCCTGAAACTTGTATATAACTTTTGCCCAAATCCACCTGTTTTTACTTTGCTCTATTATTCTTTCTGTATTTTATTTTACATAGATATGCATATTTTGTTTTCCTGACCCAATTAAGTTAGAGACATTGGGTCCATATAACCCTAAATATTGCAGTATGCATTTCCTAATATATTATCCTATATAATCTCAATAGAGTTATCAAAAATCAGAAAATTTAACATTTTCATAACAATACTATCTAACTCACAGTCCATATTCAAATTTCATCAATTGTCCTAATAATGTTCTATATAGCTATCTTTCCCCCCGGTTCAGGATGCAACCTCAAAGTACACATTGCACTTAATTGTCTTTAATCCGGAGCCTTTAGTCTCTTTTAATCTGGAGCAATTCCTTTGTCTTTCTTTGTATTTCCTGAACTTGATAATTTTTAAAGAACACAGGCCAGTTTTCTGTGGCATGTTCTTAATGTTTTCTCATGATTATGTTCAAGTTACACATTTTTGGCAGGAAGACCAGAATGATGTTGTGTCCTCAGCTCATCACAGTAGGAAACATGAGATGTTCTGTTGTCCCAATACTGATGATGTTGGCTTTGATCATTTGGTTAAGATTGTATTTGGCAGTTTTCTTTGATGCAAAGTAACTATTTCTTCATTTGTAGTTAATAAATAAGTTGTAGGGAGTGGAACTCTGTATCCACTGTTTCTCATCAAACATTCACTCCCTACTTTCAGTATCCTCTGGTTGTGACCCACTACACGTTACTGCCTCTTTGTATATGAGGGCTTGTTTTCCAACTCAAGGGTGAGAAGGAGTGCTCAGATGGAGGCTCTGTCTTGGGCATCTATAAACAGAAGTGTCCCACACTAATCAACAGCATTGTCTTTGGGGTTTCATAGGTTAGAGTTCAAGTTCTGCTACTAACATAGGTAATGGTCTTGGAGGAAGTCCCTTAACCTCTTTGAGTTTCAGTTTCCACATCTGTAAAGGAGGATAATGATAGTATCTCCCTCCACAGAGTTGTAGCATAGGTGTAGACATGACCTAATGTAGACAGTGTCTGGATCATAGAAGTGTCCACCATAGCTGTGTGATTATCATGAAAGGGAGAAGCAATCCAAAATATCAGGGCTGAAAAGACTTTCTAATTAGCCAAAAAGTTCATGCCAGTTATTGAGTGTCTAGGATGCCACTGGGAGGGTGTGAAAAATGGTGGAGAAGCACATGGGTAAGTCATGCCCAAGGCAGTGTGGACTGTTATCTTAGACAGGTACAGAGGGTGTCAGGTGTGGGAAAGAAGTGATTCATTTCAACAGGTGATCGGGCAGGACTTCATGAGGAGGCGGTGGCATATGAACTTGTGGGACCACGTAGGGTCAACATCACTTTATTAAATCCCCCTCTGTGTACTCTGCTTTCTGCTGGGTGCTTTAGGGGTTGGCTGAATGTAAATGAGATTAGCAGATCCCAGAGAACAAATGAATGGGAACCACTGGTAGAATTGGATGTCACTCATGACATCAAATAAAATGGAAAGACTGGGGACACGAAGACCAAATTTTGTTATTTTTCACACCTAAGCCTCTGATAGGGGCCAAATGCCTGAAGAACAAATCTTATCTTGTCTTTTAAAGAATGAACTTTGATTGTGAAGGCGTCTTCATGGGTAGAGCCCAGGAACTTTGAGATGCTGCTGGTTTGGAGCTAAATTTGGCAACTTGTAGGCCCTGTCTGGGCAGAGCTAATCCCACCAGCTCACCTATCACCTCATGGTCTGCAATTGGCTGCTCATTATTCTGAACATCCTGGGCTATGTCCCGTCACCTGTGGTCAGGGGTTGGGGCCTGGTTCACATCATGGCAGAGCAGAAGGTATTTCCTTTCAAGAAGTAGCCCAGGACTGCTGACTTTCACAGCAAGGACTGGGTAGTTTTTCATAGCAAAGTCTTATGACTGTCCAGGCCCAAATAGGTTAGAATCAGGAAGGAGCAAAGGGAGAGAAAGCCCACTCCACCCTGAGTTCATGTCCTTTCTTCTGAATCATCCCTCTCCGTCGTTTCTAAGTGGCCTGTTGGAGAGGCTGTAAGTCTATCAAATTGGCCCTGAGTGGTGAGGATCACAAAGCACGGTCAATTGCATTTGAGCTCATGTATGGTCCACGGACCTTCAGAGTCAGCCCCAATACACTGGCCTTCACCAAATACCCTTTCAAAGAGCACATCTGGGGAGCAATTGCAGAAAGAGATAGAGAAATACGGGGATTCAATTTTTTCACAAAGCTCTTTTGCCCAAGCTGTGCTAATGTTCTCCAGTGAAATACTTTTCAAAACAATCCACCAAAAAATGCAGCAACACATTCCATTAATGATGTCTGCCTTCATCTCACCCAGGCCACAACAGCCAGCCAAGCAATTTAATGTCTTGAAAAAAAGTTGTTTCCTTTCTGGATTGGGGAGGAGGCTGAGTGATCAGACAGGCAAGATGAGTGTGCTTTCCAGTGAGAAGGACAAGGTTCCTATTTTCTAAACTCTCATGGGGTTTCCAGAAGCATCAAGAGCTTTCTACCCCATCCTGTTAACATCAGAGCCCCTACCTGCCAAACCCAAAGTGCTTTTGTTACATTTTTCTTAGAGCAGAGCAAAGATATGTGAGCCACAATTGTAGCAAAGGAGACTAAATGCCTTGCCTCTTACCATAGATTTTGAGCCTGTTAAAAACAGAGCTGAGGCCTGTTCATCTTTATAATCCTGGTTTTTAGCAGATACCCTGCCATCCAAATGATCAGTGAAAGTTTCATGAACTTGAAAAAAAAAAAAAAAAAGGAAAGCAGACTTCTTCCTTTACGTCATTCCCCAGAATTCAGATAGCCATATGCCCTAGATTAACTGGGGTAATCTTGAGTTCAGATCTTTCCTTTCCCTGTCTTCAGAATTAATACTGTCTCGACAGCTGATGCGTCCTGTATTTTGGTTCAGCAAATGGGCATGTGGATCTTGACTGCAGGATCATATTTGCTTGTTTTTTCCCAATCTTTTCTGGGGTCACAGACCTCTTTGCAAATCTGGTAAGAACTATGGATCTTCACTCCGTAAAAATGCAAGTGTGTGGACGTTCAAATGTTTGCATTCAGTTTGAGGAAGTTGTCAGGCCCTCTAAAATATCCTTAAATTCCAAGATATAATCTGCTTCTGTAATGTTGATATCATGACTTGTATTTTATTCCTCAAATGGTGAAAGCAGATTCTGCTTTCGACATGGGTTTGAGTTGGACAAGGTGGGAGAGATTAGTACTGTCTTTTCCTCAGCTGACTATTTTCTAGCTGGGAATACTCAATTCAACCCAGGTTACAAAACCATAGCTGATGCAGAGGAATGAAAATGCAACAGACATATCCTTTCTAAAATTTAGGGATGTGTGAGTATGTAGAAAAGCAGAAGAGACAAGTTGTGAGTATTATTAATTTTTTAAAATGAGAATCCTTTCCTCAAAGGCCCATAGATCTAGCTTCTTATTAAAAAAAAAAAAAAAAGAAGCAGCAGCAGCAGCAACTTTGGCTGCAGAGCAATTGTGCTTCTTAAGGCTTCTAAAAGAATGCTCTGATGAAAGATGACACGGGCCTAGGGCTTCATCAACTTCCACAGTTGACATCTCTGTTATGAGTTCCAGGAGCTCGGTGAACTGTTCAAGAATGAAGGGAAAATGCAAAAGTAAATTATGTCATGCCTTATGACTGTGGTGTGGTAATGCCACATGTATTAGAAAAGAGATTTTGAGTGGTTATATGAAACTCAGATGTACCCGTGGGAAGGCATTTAAAGCTCACCGGTTTCAGAAGCCTGCTGGATCATTGGAAATGCATTGAAATGAATTCATTGTCCATGTCTTTATGGATGACTTCTGAAAGAAAAATAGCAATGTTTGACATAAGGCCAAGAAATGGACCAAACTTTCTCAGAATGGAATGTGATTTCAGCAAGCTTCCAAAATTCCAGATGTTCACTGAAGCTTATTGAAGACGGCCAGACCTCATGGGATGGAAATAGAGGCTGAACAGCACAGAGATGCACAGCCATCCTGTGCATATTTTGGTCTAAGCTGGGGAAAGTCCTTTTCTCAAGGTCCTGACCAGGTCCTCAGGAATATATGCTGAGTTTAAAACCCTTCCCTTTAAGTTTCTGAACCTCAAAAAGAAGTGTCCTTTGGAGATGTTGGACGAAAGTTGAACATCGGTAGGTGAAACTCTTTGAGCACTTGCAAACTACTGCAGCCAGACAGCTCTTTGCATGAATTCTGAACTGAAGAATGTCATTTAAATTCTTTTGGGCCCATTTTCTATCACTCCAAAAGGAAATGCCCAGAGGAAGGGAAGCCTTGGGAAAACAGAAATATCAGGAGGAAGCTGTGATTTCCAAACGGCAAGACAGCGCCACCATCAATACTTGAAGTTGGTAAGGTAAGAGCTCTTTAGCAGAGTCTAACACAAGCTCGCTAACATTTTCAGAGTCACGTATACTCTGGAGGAAGGGTTGTTTACTGAACATTCTCCTTGTCTCTTGAGATAAATGATGCAATGGAGAGAATGAGGCTTCGAGGAGTTTATTGCTTATATTTGAATTGAAGAGACCAGAGTCACATAAATGGAAGAGAGAATAATGCAAGCCTTATGAATGTTGGATTCATAAAAAAGAAAGCAAATGAAAGCTGGAGACACCTAAAAAAGACTTCTTATAAAGATAAGGTAATCATGAAGGATGGATCGAGTTTGGATAGGCATAAATGGGAAGGCAGAAGGACATAAGCAAAGATGGGCCTTGTTCATTCTGGGACCAACTTGTAGGACATTTAAGAGCTTGTATGAGGGTCAAGGTTCACACTTTGTTGTGTATCAGAATGATGACCTAGACAGCCTCTTAAAAGTATAGATTCCTGGCTGGGTATGGTGGCTTATGTCTGTAATCCCAGCACTTTGGGAGGCCAAGGCAGGCAAATCACAAGGTCAGGAGATTGAGACTGTCCTGGCTAACACGGTGAAACCCCGTCTCTTCTAAAAATACAAAAAAAAAAAAAAAATTAGCTAGGTGTGGTAGCAGGTGCCTGTAGTCCCAGCTACTCAGGAGTGTGAGGCAGGAGAATCACTTGAACCTGGGAGGTGGAGGTTGCAATGAGCTGAGATCGTGCCACTGCACTCCATCCTGGGTGACAGAGCGAGATTCTATCTCAAAAAAAAAAAAAAGTGTAGATTCCCATGATACACCTTTGTAGACTCTGATTTCATGGATCAAAGCTTGGGATCAGAGATCTGCATTTCTAACAAGCGAGCCAGATAATTGTGACAGTTAGTCCATGGACCACACTTTATGAAACACTGACGTCTACTTCCTCTTGGCTTCTTTGTTTAATCATTAAAAACACCAAGCAGAGGCCGGGCGCGGTGGCTCAAGCCTGTAATCCCAGCACTTTGGGAGGCCGAGATGGGCGGATCACGAGGTCAGGAGTTCGAGACCATCCTGGCTAACACGGTGAAACCCCGTCTCTACTAAAAAATACAAAAAGCTAGCCGGGCGAGGTGGCTGGCGCCTGTAGTCCCAGCTACTCGGGAGGCTGAGGCAGGAGAATGGCGTGAACCTGGGAGGCGGAGCTTGCAGTGAGCTGAGATCCGGCCACTGCACTCCAGAGACTCTGTCTCAAAAAAAAAAAAAACAAAAAAACAAACAAAAAAAAACACCAGGCAGAGATAGGATTCTAAGAAGGTTGAGTCTATAACTTGGAGTAAAATGTACTTTCAAGAGCTAAAGCAAGATGGGATGTGAACAGCCAGGACACACAGGCAAAGACATAACAAAAATGCAGTGAGCTAATGTCACATTCAATCTTGTTCTCACCTTGCTACAGCCTCCACCCAGGTAACTCCAACCAGTTCCAGGGTAACACTGAACCATCAAACCATCCTCCTTACAACTTATGTTGCTCAACCTTAAACAAAACAAGGCAAGGGGAGAGGTGGCTCATGGTGACCAAGAAGTAAGATATAATTTCACCTCTGGTTTCTATAGATTTATGACTTCTATGACCTTCCCCATAAAAGCACCTATGAGTAGCTGTCTTTCACCTTTTTTGGAGATCACAGACTCTTTTGAAAATATGATAAAACCTCCAATCCCTCTTTCTAGATAATTGTATATGGACACTTGTACACACCACGTGGCATGTAATTTCATGGTGTCCAACAAAAATGATCAGCTAAGACATTCTTGTTAGACCTGGAATCTAACCTTCATTCTTAGAGTTTCCTGAATGCTAACAATTTCGTCCACTCAAACTCTGGGCGGGATATATGTCTGTTTCAGTGTTATTGATGTACATCTTGACTCATCTTTGAGATTCCATGTTTATTGTCTTCTGAGGAAATGTTCAGAAACCCCCACTTGAGACACCTACTTGCCTGTTCACCTGGGTTCACTTCTTCAAGTCCTTTGGTGCAAGATGGGGGAGGCTATACCTGCTTCCACATTCTGTTCTGTGTTGATTTGAGAAAAAGTGACAACTTCATTATAGACCTGTTTTCTCCAACTCTTTGCTATGACTCAAGGGACTGCAGCTCCCAAACTTGTCATTCATTACAACCATAGCATTTAGTTGGAAAGGTTTCAGAGGAAGCTCTAAGTTCTGAAATAGAGAAAGATATTATCAATAAAAAGTGGTCCTTGTTTTTCCCTATGCATCTTCCATTTTTTCCACTCATTTATCCAGGCACCCATCATGTGTCTAAGTGCCAGATCTTGCACTAGGTAGGTGGAAATAGTGAAGAGGAAAACCTCTGTCCTCACAGAGCTTAGAGTCCAGTTGGGAGAGGTAGATATTAACAAAGTATAAAGATAACTAAAATGATTACTGATGCTACAAAGGGAAAATGAGGTGATGTGACAGGAAGGAAGCAATCCTAGCATCCTGACTTTGGCAGAGTAGTCAAGGAAGGCCTCTTGGAGGAGGTGACTTTTGAGCCCAAGACCCGGAAGATGAGAATGGGCCAGTAGGGAAAAAAAGGAGTATCTTGCACTTGACAAATCCTCTGCATCTAGGACCTGCCTCCCACGAATGCCTGCCAAATGTCTCCTATATAGAACAGGCCGGGGCAGTCGTGATCAGAAGAGTTTTCTGTGTTTAATGCATGCTTCCTGCTGCTGGCATATGTCTTCCCTCATCTGCTGACAGGCCTGTGAAACACGAAGCCAAATTTCCCGACAGGCAGAGCCGCCTTGTCAAAGAGGAAGGCGGGTGCCAGTGCCTGACATGAATCACAGGATGAGACAGATCCCTGCAGGGGCAGGCTGGGGTACACTCGGAAGGGGTGTGTCTATGCTACCTTGGTGGCTTGCCTTTGAGAGTAGCCAAAGTCAATCCCATCATGAAAACCTGTAGATGCTTTTCCCGAGCTCATGGGACTGGAGAGTTAGAGGAGGGAATCCGCAGGTTTGAAGAAGGGAGAGTCACACTTGTACAGGGCCTTTGGGCCAGAGAACAGTCAGGATCAAACGCTCCTCTACCGTGTCTGACTCACGGATGCCATTGTCAGCAGATAGAGCAAACGCAACTGGGTATGTGAATTCCAAGACGTGTCTTCTTGGCTGCTGTCAACCTCCTGGGTAGAATGCTAAGCTCAGCTTTGTGAATTCCCTATGGTCTGGATGTGTAACTCCCTGGGCTCACTGGGCCATGAGGCTGAGTTTTCCATATAAGACATTTATGTGAAATTTCTTGGTTCAGGCTTCATTGTCCCAACATGTGGATTTCACCAACCCTTGCCAAGGCTGAGTCTGACATAGGTATAAATGTGGTGTCTTTCCCAAGGCTCTGAGAGCCACAAGCCTGCAGAATTCAGCCTAGGTCTCTAGCAGGATACATACCTCCACACCCAAGTTCCACAATGACTCTACCCTACCCTACCCCTTGGTTCACAGGACAGGTGGTGTTCACAGGTGGGATATGCCCTAGGGATGCACTCAGAGTTTGATGATACACCAAACAAATTTGTAGGGGAGAAATCCTTTCTGGTTCCTCGGAAAAAGTGTTGCCAGATCTGGTGACTGAACCACCTGCATATAAACCTAACCTGTCTGCCTTTCTCCGTTAACACGGCCACCATCTCAGTCAGGCCATTGTTTCTCATGTGCAGTGTGCTTCCTAACCTGTCTGTTTCCATTTTTGCACACGTCTAATTGATTTTCCTCTGTGTAGCTGGAGGGGCCCTTTGAAACTATGTTTCAGATCATGTTGCTCTACTTCCTAAAATCTGGCTGGGCACAGTGGCTCACGCCTGTAATCTCAGTACTTTGGGAGGCTGAGGCAGGAGGATCCCTTGAACCCAAGAGTTTGAGACCAGCCTGGCTGGGCAACATAGGGAGACCCCATCTCTACAGAAAATTCAAATATTAGCAGGGCATGGTAGTGAGCACCTGTGGTCCCAGTTCCTTGGGAGGCTGAGGTGGGAGGCTCACTTGAGCCCAGGAGGTCAAGGCTGCAGTGAGTCATAATTACGTGAGACTCCGTCTTAAAAAAAATAAATTCTTCCATGGCTGCCCACTAAACTTGGAATAAAGCCCCAAATGCTAAGGAGGCTCTGAGTCCCTGCAGGATCCTGTCCTAGGGTGCCTTCTGACCTCTCCCATATCCTGCTCTCCTCCTTCCTCATCACAGTCCAAACATACCTGCTACATTTCCAGGATGACCCCAAACACTTTCCTGCCACAGCACCTTTGCATTTTCGAGACTCTCTTCCAAGTACACCATTCCCTCTTCTCAGGACTGGCTTCTTCTCAGCTCCAATATGCCCCCCTCCCACCCTGACAAAAGGCCTTTCCTAACTAACCATGTT